>NC_140178.1:53734362-54334362 GCF_963971535.1 Notolepis coatsorum | reverse complement strand
GATATCATTTTATACAGCTTGACTTTCAGTGTGACCAGCTTGACTGGTTAATGTGTGTATGTCTCTTTAAGAAGACTCCAATGTACTAATATCTCCCCAGCCATAACCTTTTTGTTGTTGCTTCCAGTGACTGAGCCATAAGCCACATAGACAGTTACAATGAGTATTCTATTATAAAGGCCCAGACTATAGGTCACGGGATTGTGTTTCTTCAGAGCCATAACCCAAGGTTATGGGAACAGTTAGATGAAGCTGTTTTCCTTCCAGGCTATAGCCATAATATAGTCGTATTATTAATTTCTCTAACCAGCCATTTTGTTTCTTCTACGTCATTTCATGTATTTAATTGTATGTCTGACCAGGGCTCTTGATATAGGGAGAGGCAGGGGAACTATGTGAGAATGCTGTTCATCGACTACAGCTCAGCATTCAATACCATAGTCCCCTCCAAACTCATAGCCAAGCGCAGGGACCTGGGCTTGAACTATGACCTCTGCCAGTGGATCTTGGACTTCCTGACGGGTAGACCCCAGGTGGTAAAAGCAGGCAACTGCACCTCCTCATCCATCACGCTCAACATAGGGGCCCCCCAGGGCTGTGTTCTGAGTCCCCTCCTCTACTCCCTGTACACACATGACTGTGTTGCACAGCGGAAAGACAACATAATCATCAAATTTGCTGATGACACAGTAGTGGTGGGCCTGATCTCAGCCAATGACGAGAGGGCCTACCTGGAAGAGGTAGAGAATCTGTCGCAGTGGTGTCAGGAGAACTGCCTCTCCCTGAACGTCAGCAAAACAAAAGAGATGATTGTGGACTTCAGGAGGTCGGGGGTCAGGGACTACAGCCCCCTCAGCATCGACGGGGCACCAGTTGAGAGAGTGAACCGTTTCAAGTGCCTAGGAGTCCACATATCCGAGGACTTGACATGGACTACACACATTGACAGTGTTGTGAAGAAGGCACGGCAACGCCTCTACTTCCTCAGGCGCCTGAGGAAGTTCCAAGTCAGTCAGAAGATCCTTAAGAACTTCTACTCATGCACAATAGAGAGCATCCTGACTGGCAATATCACCTCCTGGTTTGGGAATAGCACCGCACAAGACCGCAGCAGACTACAGAGAGTGGCCCGTTCAGCCGAACGCACAATTGGAGGGGGGCTTCCCACTCTCCAGAACATTTACAACAAGCGGTGCATGGGTAAGGCCAAGAGAATGATCAAAGACTCCAGCCACCCAAACAACTGCCTCTTTGAACGGTCAGGCAAGCGATACCGGAGTCGCATGGCAAGCACAGAAAGACTCAGAAGAAGCTTCTATCCCCAGGCTGTAACACTTCCCCCGGTCGTGTGGGACCAGCCGGCAACCCTCCGCCCGGTTCGGTTGGTCCAGGACCCAGACATTTACAACCCCCCATCAATAACCCTCATAACATAACATTGCCAACCGGTGGGCTGATGCAGATCTGGCATCAGCTCACACACCAGCTTATTATTATTTACTGCCAGTTATGTTTATTATGTTTATTGTATGTGTTGTCGTTGTTGTCTCCACTTTGTTAGACTTGTGTTCACCTGTCTGTGTTTTGTAAATATGTTTTAGTCTGGTTGTTTAATTGTTATTGTTTTCCCAGTGTGCTCTGTGTTCTGTTGTTTATGTCTACCACACCTGTGTCCTGTTTGTAATTACCCTCTGTGTCTATCAGTGTCTGTATATTAGGTGTTGTGGGCCAGCAGTCCCTTGCGGGTTCATTGTTAAATGTTACCTATGTTTGTCAGTCGTGTATTGTTCCTGTCTTGTAAAGTAAACTGTTATCGTCACCACGTCGACTCCTGTCTCATCTATATTCACTCTGCCACCTGGGTTCACCATGAAGAAGAAGCATAATCGTAACACCAGGCCATCAGGTTGCTCAACGAACAATAACACTATGCAACAACCATCAAAAGCACTCACAGCACACACACCCACACGCACACACTCACTTTAAACAAACAACTCACTGCAGCACCCACTCTACACACTTTAGAACACCTAAACACACTTTATATTTATTGGCAAAGAATTTGCACTACAACCCATACCTCAGTACACCTTACTGTAAATTGTACCTAAATTGTACCTCATCCCATTTCTGCTTTGCACTATATAGTATATTGTAACTAGTATATTGTATATGTAGCAGGGTGGATTATCCCTGCTTCGTGGGAACTGTGGTGCACGGTCACTAGGTAGCGAGACACAGTAGAACTCTGGCTAGTTGCACCTCCGTCTTTGGGGTCAGGAGCGTCAACTGGAGGCTGGAAGTGGGAGTGTATGGGGCCCAGGATTTACAAACCTAGTCCGGTACTCTGGTCTTCCTCTCTCTTTCAGGGCAGTCAGCAGTACTCCCCAACACGCCCTCACTCTCCCCAGTTGTCCCCTTAGCACCCCCCCACACCTAGTGACTGGATGGTAAATAAATAACTTGGTTCCCCCCGCAAGCAGTACCCTCCCTCATTAACACCAGAAACCTTACAGTGGAAAAGGGAAGGTTAAATAGGAAGGGGTTAATAATATATATGTTACCCGCATCAAAGGGTTAAGATAGGCTCAATAAAAGACACACACACCGTGCTCCCATTCAGTCTGATTATTATTGCATCAATTTTCTAGTTACACAATAGCTACGTCTGGTGATTATTGCACCATGGTTATCGTTACACAATAGTTACAGTCTGATAATTATGTAATTACGCCCTAGGCACCAAGTGCTCTCGTTGTACCCAGACTAAGTGCTGCCCACGTCTGGGCTAGACACAGTATCAATACCTTCCCTAAGGGTTTACATATACTGCTCTAGTACTCCGTAATATGGGGAAAGAAGGGAGGACATAGGGGAAGAATAGAAGGGTTCACTGAATGGGAAAATATTATTACACCAACACGGTATCACACTCAAAAGAAATAAACAGAAAGCAAAAGAGTGGGCCCACAAAATACCAGTAAAAGTCCTATCTTAATGCCGGCATGTATTGTTTGGGGTACCCCTATGGAATGGTAGTAGCAACGTTACTTTCGCCCGCAGGCTGCACCACACTGTATACTGTATAATAACTCGGGAGCATCAATGCCCATTTGTACTCATCCAAAATGGCCGCCTCGCCACGCCACTGTTGTCCGGAAAGCAAGATGGCGTCGAACGCTCTCGGTGAGGATGCTAGCAGGCGGAGCTGGGCAGAGAGGCAGCGCCGGCTGAGAGCGTGTGCTGAGTGATGACGACCCCTGCTGGACGGGACAAACTCCCGTAGGCTGCAGGCAGCCGGGTGCAGATCTGGTCGCAGGTACCCGGGGCAGACTGATTGCAGGCAGCCGGAGCAGACTGATTGAAGGCAGCTGGAGCAGACCGGTTGTTGGCCCACGCGCGTCTCGGGGCTCGCACTCTATACCGCACACAGTAACTACTATAACTCGATTGTTAAGGACTTTGATACGTTGTTAGCCGTACGTTACTTATACCGCACACAGTAACTATTATAACCCGATTGTTAGTGCCTGGCTCTGCACTGTTTGCTCACACACTATCGCTGGTACTGCTAGGATATCGTGTCCACTAGCAAGTACTTCCTATCACCCGTCGCTATCCCACGGGGATACTTATTTTATTTTATACTTATCCTTTGTCTAGCACAGTCTCTGGAGCGTAACAGAAAGAAGCATTTTGTATAAAAGTATTCTGTACTTCTGTATGACAACTAATAAAGAAACTTGAACTTGAAACTTTATCATTTTATGGTCAGACGCTTGTGTGTGAACATTGTTGTCTCTGATTGTAAACTGATCTTTCATTTGTGGCCACGGATGAAATAAACGTTCCTATTATTATTAATAATGACTCAGAATCATTAATGTAAACAACTCATCGTTTTGTCCCTTTAATATTTCCCATTACATAACCATCGATTGACTCTGTTGATACAGGACCTGCTAGGTCTGTGTGCACCATCTGTAAGGGAGCCTCTGCTCTTGTATCAGGTTCTCGGTTTCTGGTTTGTGCAAACTTTCCCTGTATACACACCTCGCACTCTTGCTCGGGCCTACATGTCTTGCCCTTGAATTCCATACCCTCTACTACATTCTGCAGCTTCAACACATCGTCATAGTTACAGTGGCCCAATATCTCATGCCATGTCTGTATGGTGTGACATGTATTACACTTATCATTAGACTCACCTAGAGTATGCAAGTAATACAATTTACCGTAAACATGAATGTGAAATTTGGTACCATCTCTGGTTATCAGAGCATCTTTCTTCTCCTTGAACACGACCGTGGCCCCACTGGTCATTGCTGCTTTCACGGAGAAAATGTTCTGCGGATATGAAGGAATGAACAAAGCGTCTCTCAGTGTCGCTGTACGCCACTGTCCTCCGCTGTCCATCAGGGATACCTCTGCAGTCCCCCTCCGCTGTGCGACTCCGCTGCACCGGGTGCCATCCGCCAACTCGACACTGTGCGCTTCTGGCCTGAACACGCTGTCGAAGTCTTTAAACATATTCATGTCCGTGATGATATGGGAGTTGGCCCCCGTGTCCACCATCAGTCTCCTCTCCTGGGTGCTGAACGCGGCCTGGCGCTGGTTTCCGGTCGCGACGTCCCTCAGCTTGAACGCGTAGTCAGTGCCACCATCTTCTGAGACTTTACTTGCGCCATCTTTGTCCTTGCGCCTGCACGTGGCATCTTTGTGCGAGTCACTCCTGCAATGACCGCACCATGTCTTCTGTCGACATGCTCTCGCTCTGTGGCCTTTGGTACCGCACTTGAAGCACACCATATCTCTGTCCTCTTTCCGGTCACAACCGTCACCACGTGCGTTTGTCTTGGTGGGCCGTCGTCCGAATTTTCCTTGGGTTTTCATCACACTGTCGCTCGACTCAGCTGAGTTTATCTTCTCAGTTTCTTCAAAACTTCTCAGCCTAGTCTTGAAATCGACAAATGTGATGTTTTCCTCCGTATATGCCACGTGTATGGCGAATGGCTTAAACCCTTCAGGCAGTCCCTTCAAGATCATAGCCACGAGTAATCCATCTCCCAGTGTCTCGCCTGCGTTGCGCAGTGCTGTAATGGCGGTCTCTGCTCGGATTATGTAATCCATTACGTTTTCCCCGCTTGCCTTCTGAAGCGACGTTAGCTGGGTGTACAGGTTAATTATATGGGGCTTCCCCTTCCCGGCATAATAGTCTCTCAATATTTTCAGGGCTCTTCTTCCATTTTCGGACGCATCCCTCATTATTAACGAGAGGCTTTTATCGTCCAAACGAAGAATCAGTTCTGCATATGTGTAACTGAGGGGTACAATTCCCTGACTGTATTACTAGATATGATACTTACTACCACTACCTTTGTACTTAATATTCGGCCACCCAGTACTCGGCATAAATATATTATGATAAACACTCCCACGTAGATGAAACGGATCCAACACAAATGTACGAAGTCGAAGTATGCGTTTATTACTACACAGCAATGGTGTGTAGAGCAAGCACTTAATCACTTAATTACATTTATGAATTGAAATAGTATGCACTTTTATGGCAAAGAGTATTCGTTGGTATATCAATAGAGAATGTCCAATCTCTGGTGGCGCAGGCGGTAAATATACGACCTGGAATAGTTAAGGAATAACAGCAATGATACTGTAATGATTATAAGACTGGATACACTAAGGGGGGTAATCCGGTCGCTTGTAAGACAACAGGAGTAGGAGGGGGGGGGGGGGTAGAGTCTGGCTGCCTCGTCCGGCCAAGGGTATCCTGGGTGAACCCACAGTTGTGCAGCTCGGTGCGCCAGCGATCCTTGGACCACAGATGAAAGCAGGTGGACTCTCTGTGAGCCGGCTCTCTCCGGTCCACGGGGGAGAGACGTGAAGCGACCTCGTCTTGCAGAGCGTCTCCTCACCTTGCGTCCTCTCCAGGGGGGGGGTTCCAACACACGGCAGTGTCGGGGGTCTTTATCCATGGAATAATCACTGTACACAAAGCATAATCCGTGCCTGGGAAGGCGGGCTGTCGTCGGTAGAATAATCCGGTATACAGGTCCACTCGCTCGTCGGCTCTGGGGCTCCTCAGATGCAATCTCACATGGGGTCGACCATCCTGGATAAGCAGCCAGTTCTCTGCCCGAAACGATGGGGTACTGACTACGATAGTATTCTCACCGCACAAAGCACTATATATTAACAGACTATTATTAGCTTAATAGACTACGTCCAACTCGACGATATAGTGCCAAATATGACTATTCAAATATTAATATACACGATGTCTCAATACCGATGGTAGGCCGAACTTGGCCTTACTCCCACACGTGGCGTCGCGGGGAGGCTTTACGTCTGTCACTCTATTGGAGGGTAAGAAACTGGACTGAAAAGGAAGTCCTACTTTAGTAGCGCAGTATATATACGCACTATGAACAAATAGTACCGTTAGTGGTGCGGTAGCCAGATTCCTACGCGGAACTAGGACTTGTTCGTACATGTTGAGCGGTACGTTTGAACTGGGTCTGGGGGGTATGGCAGCCTGGCACCAAGGTCTCGACCAATAGTAGAATGGAGACTATTATGGGATGTTCAGTAGGCTAGAATGGATATTCAATGCATATTGTACAAGGAATATACAAGGGATATCAAGGAATATTAGAGAATATACAAATACAATTAAATATATATATATAATAAATATATATATTCGGTTTAATCTGGCCCTTCACAACAGCCACCCCCTGATTGGTCCCAGACCTAATCAGTTAAGCAGAGACAGATTAATCGCGTTGTCTATTTACACATAAGGGTTTGCTGTAGGGGTCAGTCAACTTCACAAAGTCATAGGGTTATAGGGTCATGGTCATCATCGATTGTGTCTGGGAGTCGGGGCAGTTCTATGAGCCTCGCCACGGGACGGGTGTAAGTGCGACCCTGGACAAGCACTTCAGCTGCTCGGACCTTGCCGTCGGCACCGGTGATCACTTTGCTTACGCGGCCGGCCGGCCACATAGCTCTGGGCAGTGATTGATCAATAATCATGACGACTGTTCCTTCTGTCAAATTGTCTCTCTCCTTTACCCACTTCTGGCGGGTCTGTAGAGACGGTAGGTAGTGCAGTAGGAAACTGCTCCAAAACTTGTCGGCTAATACTTGGCTGTACCTCCACATTCGTCGGCCGTTCGCTTCTTCAGGCCGGTACATTGTCTGGGGTAGCGCGGGATCTAGCCGCCCCATCAGGAGTGTGTTGGGGGTAACTGGGTCGATATCCGCCACATCGCTGGAGACGTAGCCGAGGGGCTTAGAGTTCAATACTCCCTCAATCTCCGTGAGGACTGTCATTAGGACTTCTTCCGCCACAGTCTGGGCCCCAAGTACTGCGTACAGGGCTGTCTTTATGGAACGCACTTCCCGTTCCCAAGTACCACCGAAGTGGGGTGCGTTTGGGGGGTTGAATTGGAAGTCAATCTGTGCTGGAGCGAGGTGGGTCTTAAGTTCTGGGCCCATAGCTTGGAAGCTCTCTCTCAGCTCTCTTTCGCCGCCTTTGAAGTTTGTCCCATGATCGGACAATAGTGTAGACGGTCTTCCTTTCCGTGATGTGAATCTACGGAAGGCCATAAGGAATGAGTCTGTGCTCATGGTCGGGAGAAGCTCGATGTGTATCGCTCTGGTGGTCATGCATTTGAATACAATACCCCACCGCTTCTCGGTTCCTCTTCCTTTCTTTATGTGCAGCGGGCCAAAGCAGTCCATACCCGTTGAGTGGAATGGCTTGTCACCGATTCGGAGGCGACATGGAGGAAGGTCAGCCATCCTTGGTATGCTGGGCTGCGCGCGCCACTTGCGGCAGTCTAGACATGTTCGCTGGAAGCGTCGTACCGCCTCTCTTCCTTGTAGGATCCAGTAACGACGTCTGATTTCCGCGAAGACTCTTTCTGCTCCTGCGTGATGTACATCCTCATCGTATTTCTTTATAATCAGCTCTGTGACCTTGTGTCGGCTGTTCAATACGATCGGGTATTTAATGTCATCCGGTAGATTGGGGGCTCTGCGTAGGCGACCACCCACTCTGATGAGGGTATGAGCGTCGCTCTCGGGGGCCAGATGAATTAATCTGCTGTCGGATGGGACGGGCTTTCCTCCCTGTAGACAGGCCAATTCATCGGGGAACGAGTCTCTCTGGGCTCGCTGCAGTAGAAGCAATTCTGCTTCCTCGTAGTTAGCTGCTGACATTTCAGCGGGGGACTTACACTCCGGGTGGTGCCGCAGGAATGTCCTTTGTTGTGCACTCTCTATGGTAGTGCAATCATCTATGTTGGGGTCTGCGGAGATAACAGTGCTCAATCCACAGAACACAGGCTTCTTATTCTCAGCCTCCTCCTGACTGGCTTCCCTCGGGATAGGCGTGGGCCACTCTCCTTCCAGGAGCTTTAGGAATGCTGGGCCGTCACTGTAGACATTGCGACGGGTGAGGTCATCTAGGGGCATTCCCCGGGTGATGACGTCAGCTGGGTTCTGTTTTGTATCAACGTAGCGCCACTCTGTTTCTCCGGTTAACTCTTCGGTTAAGTCTTGAATCTCGGTGACTCTGACTCCCACGAAGACTTTGTACTTGCATGAGTCCGATTTGATCCAGGCGAGTACTGTCGTGGAATCTGACCACAGGATTGTTCTAGACACCGGTATGGTGAGCTCACGTTGGATGAGCGTGGCTAGGTGCGCTCCGGCTAGGGCTGCGCAGAGCTCTAGGCGTGGGATAGATTGTTGCTTGCGTGGGGCTATTCTCGAGCGGGCGAGGACAAATGCTGTGTAGATCTCTCCCCCCTCTTCTTGGGCCCGCAAGTAGGCTACTGATCCGTATGCGACCTCTGAGGCGTCACTGAAGACGTGTAAGTCCATTTTACATGTCTCTGGCCTCACCGTGGGTGGGAAGTAGCTTCGGCGCATATTAACGCCTGGGAGTGAGTGGAGCTCCATCTCCCACTCTCTCCAGGTGGATGCAAGGTGTGCGGGAATGGGGTCGTCCCAGCCCTGGTCCTTGTCCCACAATGCTCGTATAATCATTTTTGCCCTGGTGGTGTACGGTAGAATACATCCTAGCGGGTCATATTGTCGGGCGAGTGTTGTGTACACACTCCGTCTGGTGGTCGGCGCCGCCGCCGACCTTCCCTGCTCCGTAGTCAGGGGCTTGTGTCTGTAGTGAAGCGAATCTGTTTTGAATCGCCACACCAATCCCAGGGTCATCTCCTGGGCTTCTCCCGGGATTGTAGCCATCCAGGTCTCGCTGCTGGCTGCCTTGTCCTCGGAGGAGAGGCTGCGCAGTACTTGCGGATCGCTGCTGGCCCACTGCCTGAGATCAAAGCCGCCTTTGATCAATGAGGCGCAGAGTTTAATCAGGAGAGCCTCGGCTTCTTCCTGGGTTGAAAGGCTTTGTAGACAGTTGTCTACGTAGAAGCTGTTCTTTACGCTGTGTCGGACCTCTTCGTCCGCTGCTGGGTCCTCTGCTACATGTTTCTGTAGTGCAAATGTAGCACAGCAGGGGCTGCACGTCGTTCCGAAGGGGAGGACTTCCCATTGGTAGATGGCTGGGTGCTCATCTCCTGGCTTCTCTCTCCATAGGAACCGTAACAGGGGCTTGTCCTCCTCTACTAATCTCACCTGCAGGAACATTCCTTTAATGTCCCCGCTGATGGCCACCCTTTCCTGGCGGAAGCGGAGTAGAACGCAGAGTAGGGAGGGGCCGAGTGTGGGACCGGGCAGTAACTCTTTATTCAGATTTTGGGATCCGATCTGGTAGCTGCAGTTAAATACTATGCGGTCTTTACCGTTGTGATGGACCTTGTGGTGAGGCACGTACCACGATTCAGTGGTCTGGTCAGCCTCTTTAATGTCCATCTTTGTGACGTGTCCCGCTGTGATGAGCTTCTCAATCTCAGCGCGGTATACACTCTCTTGGGCGGGGTTCTTGGCTAAGCGCCGCTCCGTGTTCAGCAGGTACCGTTCTGTGGCGTCTGTCTTGGCGTGGAAAGTAGGCATTCCTTCTCGCCGCAGGAGTGGCGTGGCGTATATCAACACGCTGTTGACCGGGACTCTCTTGGTCCCTGTCTCGAGGAGGTGAATGGCGTAAATGTCATCTTTAGAGCGAATGTCTTTCTTTCCGTTCTTAAAGGGCATTTGTTCCAAGGTCCATAGCCGCTCTACGTGTTGCAGGAGTGCGGTTTCTCCCTCTGTGACTCGGGAGTGGAGACATCTAGTGGCTGTACTTCGGTTGAGAGATTTGGCGAGCGGGCCTTGGAGAGTCCATCCCAAACGGGTCTCGACTGCTGCAGGACAGCCTCGGGGTCCGGTATGAACCCGGTCTATCGGGACAATGAGGTCTGCATGGTCGGAGCCTATCAACAGGGTCGGCATAGCATTGTCTATGAGCGGGATCGGTAACTTGCGCAGATGTGCATATTTCTCCATCAGCTTGGCGACGGGGTATGTGTACCGCGACAGTCCTATTTCTTGGCTGGTGAAAGCGTCTGTAATCTGGTACCGTCGCTCAGGCTGGCCGCTTGCTGCGATAGAGAATGAGACATTCTCGCCCTTTATCGTCTTCAAATCTCGTCTTATTGTCCGAATTGTCATTTGGGTTTCGCTTCCCCGCAGCCCTAGCTGGGCCGCAGCGGAGGCGAGCAGAAGGGTCTTCTCTGACCCGTCATCGAGGACGGCGTAAGTGTCCAGGACTTTATTCTGGTAGCTTAGTGTCACACGCACTACTTTTAGGAGTACTCGTGCTCCACTGCTGCTGGCGGGATCGATGTACATGACGCTCGCTTTGCTGCTGGATGGTGCGGGTGAAGGGCGCCGTCTGTTACTGTCGTGAAGTATGTCCAGATGGGCTCCATCGCACTTGGTGCACCTTTTCTTTAAGCGGCATTCGGCTGCCATGTGTGAGCGCGCACAGCGAAAACAGCGCTTGTTGGACTTTATCCATTGACTTGCTTCCTCCGCGTTCAGCTTGGGGAAGGAGTCACATTGCGCTAGCCAGTGTTCTTTCTCACAGTAGGGGCACACTATCTTCCACTTCTCCGTTCTGGAGGGGGTACTGTGGCTCCTGCTGCTCGGTACTGACTCCGATTGGTGCATCACAGTCACCGATCTTCTTCCATCATTTAGTCGTCTGGTTCCTTCTCTGGAGCCAGGGGTGCTCCGTCCGAATGTATCTAGCCGTAGGCTGCTGACTTCTCTCGCCAGGAAGTCTGCTAGATCGAGGAGGTTCGGTTCGGGGCCATTCGGGTCTCGGTGGTCTCTCTGCCGCCTAAAACGCTCCTGTCGAGCGGGCGGCAGCTTCTCCAAGATCCTTTCCACATTTGAGTTGGCGTAAAGTTCATGCCTCCCCTTCTCTCTCTGCGCTCCCAACATCCCTACCAGGGACTGCACTCTGATGGACAGGTCGTCCAGTGCTCGATTGTCTATTGCTGGGGGTAAGCGGTCGATGTGTCGGATCTCCTGGATCACGTAATCCCATATGCGCCCATACCTCTGGTCCAATGCTACCAGCGCTGCTGTGTATGGGGTGGTGGAAGTCGCGTAGGCGAGCGCTATATTATGTGCGCGGGGTACCTTTAAGTGCTTCAGTAGGATGGCGTATTTATGGCGTTCATCCAATACATCCACCAACATGGTCTCCAGACACATGCGGAGTTCTGTATACTGGGCCCGGTTCTCTTGGGTGAAGTCGGGTACCATAGGCGGGCCAATGTATGACGCTGACTGTGGATACATCGGCGAGCGTTGGGGGAGAGGCCTCCTAGGCGAGTCTCCTCCCGCTCCTTGGTATGGGCTGGTACCGGCAGTGTACCATGGCCCGCTTGTCCAGGTGCTGTTCCTCGGTGCGGGTCGTGCGTCGTGCTCACCCGTGTATAGAGTCGGGGGTCTGTAGCGCAGCTCCGCGGGAGTATAGCCTGGGCTGTACCGGACCTCCTGGTCCGGTAGAGTACTGTGCTGTCGTCGGGCGTGGTTCTCCTCCTCTTCCTCTTCGTCTTCAGTTAGGTCATCCAGTGCTTGTAGTCTCTGGTTTAGCCTCTCCACAGGATATGCTGCTCCTTCCCGGTTGCTAGGTCTCGCTTGGACCGGTGGGGGGAGGTGGTCTGTGGGGGGTATAGACCTCGTCTGTTGGTCAAGTTCAGGGTTGTTTACTCGGCTAGGGGATGCCGCCCTGGAGGTGTGTCTAGACGAGTTCCTGGAGCCTCTGGCGGAGGGAGAGGGTGTTGTCTGTCTGATCAGCTGTTCTATTAGTTGCGCTTGCTGTCTGTCGCGCTCTGCGTCCCGTAGAGCACCAGCAGCTGCTCGCTGGCTGTCTGCTCGGTCTCGGGCCACATTCTCTTCCCTCTGAATGCGTCTTATTTCTAGACGTATATGCTCTTCTTCGCTCCGCTGCTGGATCTGCAGTCGGTCGCGTTCAGCAGCGGCGTTCAGGCTGATGAGGAAGGCCTGCTGTAGGGTCCTCTCTGCCTCGCTGGGAGAAGGCGGTTGTATAGGGGAGCCTTCCCTCGGGGTACTCCTTGCGGAGCCTTGGAGCTCTATCTCCACGGTGCTCTCCCCGTCTTCTTCCGTGCCGAGTTCTCTCTCGGTAGCGTTGTATTCCTCCCGGGACTCATCGGGGACTACTTCTTCAGTACTGGCGGGGTGTGAAGTCATGTCTGGTTCCCACTGGTCCCCACCGTGAACTTGGTCAGTTACATTAGAACCCGTAGGGGCCTCTATGGTCGGGGTAGTCTGGGCGTTGGGGTTAGACATACTTTTACTTTCTAGTTTTACCGCGTTTACTGTTAGTAGAAGACTAGGTTGTTGACTGACAGCGTAAGCCTCTAAGTACTGAGGGAGCCGTCGTTCGCGCTGCGGGCGTTGGTTAGGAGGATCGTTTCGTGGAGTGTTCATCATAGGCCATTTCAATATTAATAACACTATATTAATATTACACTAATTACCCTCCGGCTCGAAGGACCAATTGTAACTGAGGGGTACAATTCCCTGACTGTATTACTAGATATGATACTTACTACCACTACCTTTGTACTTAATATTCGGCCACCCAGTACTCGGCATAAATATATTATGATAAACACTCCCACGTAGATGAAACGGATCCAACACAAATGTACGAAGTCGAAGTATGCGTTTATTACTACACAGCAATGGTGTGTAGAGCAAGCACTTAATCACTTAATTACATTTATGAATTGAAATAGTATGCACTTTTATGGCAAAGAGTATTCGTTGGTATATCAATAGAGAATGTCCAATCTCTGGTGGCGCAGGCGGTAAATATACGACCTGGAATAGTTAAGGAATAACAGCAATGATACTGTAATGATTATAAGACTGGATACACTAAGGGGGGTAATCCGGTCGCTTGTAAGACAACAGGAGTAGGAGGGGGGGGGGGGGTAGAGTCTGGCTGCCTCGTCCGGCCAAGGGTATCCTGGGTGAACCCACAGTTGTGCAGCTCGGTGCGCCAGCGATCCTTGGACCACAGATGAAAGCAGGTGGACTCTCTGTGAGCCGGCTCTCTCCGGTCCACGGGGGAGAGACGTGAAGCGACCTCGTCTTGCAGAGCGTCTCCTCACCTTGCGTCCTCTCCAGGGGGGGGGGTTCCAACACACGGCAGTGTCGGGGGTCTTTATCCATGGAATAATCACTGTACACAAAGCATAATCCGTGCCTGGGAAGGCGGGCTGTCGTCGGTAGAATAATCCGGTATACAGGTCCACTCGCTCGTCGGCTCTGGGGCTCCTCAGATGCAATCTCACATGGGGTCGACCATCCTGGATAAGCAGCCAGTTCTCTGCCCGAAACGATGGGGTACTGACTACGATAGTATTCTCACCGCACGAAGCACTATATATTAACAGACTATTATTAGCTTAATAGACTACGTCCAACTCGACGATATAGTGCCAAATATGACTATTCAAATATTAATATACACGATGTCTCAATACCGATGGTAGGCCGAACTTGGCCTTACTCCCACACGTGGCGTCGCGGGGAGGCTTTACGTCTGTCACTCTATTGGAGGGTAAGAAACTGGACTGAAAAGGAAGTCCTACTTTAGTAGCGCAGTATATATACGCACTATGAACAAATAGTACCGTTAGTGGTGCGGTAGCCAGATTCCTACGCGGAACTAGGACTTGTTCGTACATGTTGAGCGGTACGTTTGAACTGGGTCTGGGGGGTATGGCAGCCTGGCACCAAGGTCTCGACCAATAGTAGAATGGAGACTATTATGGGATGTTCAGTAGGCTAGAATGGATATTCAATGCATATTGTACAAGGAATATACAAGGGATATCAAGGAATATTAGAGAATATACAAATACAATTAAATATATATATATAATAAATATATATATTCGGTTTAATCTGGCCCTTCACAACAATATGCATCAGCATTTTTCTTTCCGTCGGCATCAATCTCAGCTTGAGACCTCGGTTCTCCCAGGACTGTGGCTTTTAGTCCTAGTAAATGGAACTGACCCAACATTTTAGTCTCCCAAAGTTCATATTTGGTCTCATCTCCGTCGAATAACAGTCGAGGCAACCTGCTTGTTCCTCGATGGTCATCCATGATGCTTGGCTTGCTTTGTTCTTGCTAGCTAGCAATCCGTTTGCAGCACGCGATCCGTTGCGACTTCCTACACGGTGGAGTAACTGTTCTTTTCTTCCGACGACTCCTGGGCCCATAACCTGTTGAGCTTTGCAGGTTCCCTTGCGTTGCATATAGAAGAAAAGACACATTGTCCAAGGAGATATCTTTAGCCTGTAGCTTATTTATTGGTAGCACAGCCTCACCGCATCACACGGTGAGACAGGTATAAAACATGTGGAGACATGTACCTGCACACACATCCCTAAAGAACACACTTCCGCTCACGCGGTCATATATATGTGATACGATGACGTCATACATGCATCCTTTCAGTATAGCGCTTCGGCGCTTCCCAGTGGTTTAAAATGAGTACTGCATATATATATACATTCAGTAATGCACATTCACCTGAGTACATATATACATATAGTCCATCCTCACCTCCATCACACTATGGTACGCTGCAGCCAAGGACAAAGGCAGGCTGCAGTGTGTCATCCACTCTGCTGAGAAGGTGATCGGCTGCAATCTGCCATCTCTCCAGGATCTGTACGCCTCTCCAGAAATCTGAATAGAATAGAATAGAATAGAATAGAATAGAAATACTTTTATTATCCCGTGGGAAATTTGACACTGCAAATTTGACACTGAAGCGTGCAGGTAAGATTGTGGCCGACCCCTACCACCCCGGTCACAACCTGTTTGAGTCACTCCCCTCTGGAAGGAGGCTGTGGTCCACCAGGGCCAAAACCTCACCCCACAAGAACAGTTTCTTCCCCTCTGCAGTGAGCCTCATCAACAAGGCTCGGGATCCTCACTGACACCCCCTACTGTGTTACATTAACACACCCTACTGGACTATATACTTGCCCACTGCATTGTTCTGTATCGTTAGTGGCTTAGCTTGGCATCACTACTGCACTATCTCGCGTACGTGCACGCGTACTGAATAAACCACAAATGTACCTCTAATACCAGTATTAGTCTGACCACACCCCTCATCAGCTTACCTTCATAAGCAGGTGTGTGGTCACCTGCTCTCCTCCTTCTCGCTTTCACCACAAGGAAGAAGTGCCTCGGTAGATCCCCACACTTGACACCATGATGGAAGAAATTGGATTAGGAACAGCTTGGGAAACAAGGATACGTTGACATCATATCTTTATTTTCTCTCTCACTATTTTCGAGAAAATACGGCGATATTGTCTTCGTACTGGAGTGTCTAGAAGATGATGATCATTCTAAAAACCCTCCACCGGTTTTCGTATTGGGAGCACGCCGCTGCATGCTTCTCAACTGCAGTTCCTTGCTGTGTTTGTTGGGGTGAAACCTGTCAGGCCACAGCTGAACTGTCGGACATGCCGCTGTTGTGAGGAGCGGTGCGTTCCAGGTTGGGTGAGTAGTGTTTGCTGGCGGGCTCCACTTGTCTGTTAGTGCTATGGGGGCTACTTGACAAAGTTTATGGAAACCGGCCCCAGGCTAGGGTCCTTTGTTCAGCCTCCTAGGCGACAGAAGACCTTGGTCTGAAGACCATTATAGTTTTAACTAGTGGGCCGCGACCATTAACACTGGTGATCCCTGTGTGTTCTGGACGAGTGGATTCTCTCTGTCACCGTGTTAAGACCCCATCTTTCATATCCAAATGAGAGTATTCCTTCACGAGGGGATATGTGCATGTAATGTGCGATAGCGGCAGATTCATGTTCAAAGTCAGCTATACAGGCCAGTTGGTACTGTGCTGATTCCGCCGGACGTGGTAATGTCACCGTTGTGAAGCGGTGTTGACGTCTTGTTTTCTCTTTTCTCTTAAAAAGTGAGGTGAGGTTCAGAACGGCGGCCTGTCTGGGTGAGTGTTATGTCATTGTTTACATGTTCATAGCTTACGGTTAGCCGGTCAGTGGCCTGGCGCGGGGTAGCTTAGCTTCTCGCGCGCCGCCGGGAGCTCGCTTCTGATCGCGTGCGTCGTTAGATCGGCGTCTCGCGAGCGGAAGCAATAGCACCCGAACGGTTGGAGCAGCCGTTAGCTTGATGCTATTCTGTTGAACGTGCTTTGATTTTAACATGTTTTACACTCTTGACCACGACGTCATCCTTGACAGGGGATGTTCGTCGACCCTGCCCTGAACCTGGACGGGGATTGCGTCAACAAAGAGGACTGTAGCGACTGGTTGGAGCGGCGACGCTGCCCGGATCGAACAACACAGGACGGCTGTGTTCTACGGTGTCTTGTGACTGCACTTCGCTGATCTGCGTTCCGGGTAGGTACGGGGTTGGCCAGACCTCATAACACGTCTTCTGGTTTTACTTTGCTAAATGTATTGTGAATAACGGTGTTTTTTCCCAAAACGTGTGTTGTTGCAATGCATTTGGGATACGTTGCGGGTTATGTGTGAGCTGTTTTTGTCACTGGCAGTTAGCTTCTCCGTGCAGATCGTGATGTATTGATCTGGTTGTTGTGTGAGAAACATCATGGTGTTTATGTGTACCGTGTACTCACTACTAAGGCAACTAACCTATGAAGCTATGCTTGGTGACAAGTGAGTAAAAGAATGTTCTTTCTCAGACTGTAATGACAATGAACAGTGAGTTCACACATTAACAGGTTTTCCTGTTTTAACTGGCCGTATTGAGGGTAAAATAGGAGGATTGTGTTTTTTCCCCCCCGGTTCCCTGGGGACTTTATCACCTCCTATCAGACATGTTGTGCATTAATTGTGTATTTTGTGTGGTAGGGATACGATGTAACTCTTAGCTTGATTGCTGAGGTTGTGCTAAATCTGCTGGAGAAACTTATTTCCTAAAGGGAAATTGGTTTGGTTGCTGTCATGTGTGCTTAGCAAGGCCTGTGGTCGATACTAATCGAGAATGATGTATTCTCTCATTGTGAAAAAAACGGCGTTCCTCTGTTGAGTGTTTTTGCCATTTTTTGTAGGTGATGATGGGTTGTGTGTGTCATGTGACCTACAACTGGGTTGTACTGGCCACAGAAGCACATGTGTATGTTGGACCGGGGTTCTTAGAGCCCTCTCTATTCTGTGTTTTTCCTTAGTAAAAATCAGATAGCAGGTTAGCTCATGCGCTGTGTGGAGCTGTGAAACGCTTCATAGAGCTGACTATGACTGTGTCATATTCTCTTTTTGTCGTTACGTCGTATCATGGGTGTGGGGTCGTAAAGGGGTGAACTGGTAACCTTTCCTCTCCCCATTGTTCTGTCGGTCAGGGGTACACCCCCTGTCCTTCAAGGTTCCCGTCACGTGGCGGTTCGGCACGTTACGGGGGGGGGGGGGGGGGGGGGGGGGAGGGAGTTCCTGGTCCCACGGCCTGGTATATTGGGCGTGTGCACCGCAGGAATTCCCCCGCCATAGAGTACGTCACCGTGCGCGTCTCTGTTGGTAGGACTTCCGTGTGCTGTTCAGGTCCATGTGATGGATCTGTTTTCAGGGGGGGTGGTCAGGGCTCCTCCTCACCAAGCGCCTATTCAGGCCTTCTGTGAGTTCGGACTCCTTCTTCCATGTGAGGAAGCCTCCATCAGAGTACAGAGCCTTCCTCCTCAGATTGTCAAAGTGAGTGGACCCTCTAGAAGGGTCCTTTTCTATTGTATGTATATTCGATTCAATTCGTTTATTGAGTGTGTATGGGTTCAGTGCCTCTTCCCCGGAGGCCCTAAAACCAGTTTTTTACATGGCTCAAGGTGCAATATATTCTTTTCAATCTGTACAGCTCGCGTGGGAAGTCTCTCTGGGGATCCCCGTCTCTTTCCTATGGGAGGGTGGTGGGATGTAAAAATGTGAACATTTTTTACCCCGGCTGTGTAGACTGGGATACATACTGTTGATGCTTCCTTCTTTCTATTCCAGAAGTGTTGGAGTTAGGGAGTGTCACACCCCTCTTGTCGTTCCCCTGGGCGCCTTGGGGATTCAATGACAGGTCTAAATAGCCTGTTCATTGATGGGGGTGTGTCCCGACGCACGTATAGTGCTAGCTCGCTGTAAACAGGCGATTGACTGGCACGCCTTGGTTGCTTGTGGTTGAAACAGCGTTTTTATAAAGCAACTGAGATGGGGGTTTTTCCTCTTCCGACGACCACATCCCATGACCTGGGTGGGTTGTCGACGGATTCTCGTTCATGTCTGGGGGATGATGACGGGATGGATCTGAACATATGTAGTGGGGTCTCACGCCCTTGGGGTGGGCCACCAGGCGCGGTTCGTCCGAACGTCTGGGTGGCGCCTTCTTTTCATGTTAAGATCAACACGCATATCTGCCCTTCTCCTGGAGTAGGCATGTCGGCGTGGTTAGGGCACGGGACTGGTTCTGGTCACGCTGGTCCAGATCAGTTGAACCCGTTGTCCGCCGGGGATGCAGATCTGCTGTTCTGGTACCCTGAGGGACTTGGGCTTTTTTCAGGGGGAAAAATGCCAGGTCGGTCTGGGTGTCACAGGGTTAAGCGCTATGGAGACCCTGGTTGGGTATGTTTTTACTCAGCACTGTCGTCATGGCTTACAGCCATGCCATTCTGTACGCGCTCGATCTCGTCGGATCTCGGCCGCTACACAGGTTGGTCCTGGTTAGTACTTGGTTGGGAGACCGCCGGGGAATACCAGGTACGGTGTGCTTAGGGGCTGGTTCTCCATTATTTTTCGCTCCTCTCTCACGCATGGCGAAGAGGGGCCTGTGGGGGTGGTTTTTTGACATCCTCTGGTGACCCTGTGCTTCCCGTACCGCCAGGCCCGGTCCGAAGTGATGTTTGCGACCCGTAGGCCTGGGTTAACCCTTTTTGGAAACTGAAACACTTGTACTGCGGTATAGCCGGTGTATACCCGCAGGTGTGTTTTGGAGTTTTTTCTTGAGGGGTTATAGGAACAACCACCGCATTGGGTAACACCGAGGTGGTTGATTCCCTGGTGTGTTGGAGCAGTGTCAACTCCCGGGTTCACCGTTTGAGGGTGCCCCTGCACGTTCATGACGTCTGCCAATCGTGTCAGCCTTCTCTGCCTCGACCCCTCTGGGTGGGGGTTGTTAAATGGAGGCTTGGTCATGCAACACCGCCAGCTTACGCTCCTTCCGCCGGGGCGGCTGTGTTCAGCTGTCCCCTCTGGCGCCTGTCTCGTCCGCAGTCTCCAGGCTAGGGTTAACAGCCTGTTGCCTGGTTTTTCCCCGGTGCGCTGCCTGCTTCCGTTGGTTAACCTTTTTTTGTGTGCTTACGGCCATGCTGACTGCCTGTTCTGCAGGGTCAGTGTGCCAGGCGGTGTACTATTGGGGGGACGGGGCCCGCTCAGCTTACGGCCATACCGACCTGAACACGCCCGATCTCGTCCGATCTCGGAAGCTGGGCAGGTTCTGGCCTGGTTGGTTCCGCCTGGGAATACCAGGTGCAGTAACTGAGGGGCCTTTGTCCGAATACGCTGGCGATGTGGGGGGCGGGGCACTACGTGCCCACCTGGTGGGGTCTTGATGCTGGCATCATGGACTTCTCCGGGCCCCCATTCTAGGGAGTCCAGTCCTTTTGGTGGGTCTGGGTCTTCCTTCGTGCTCCGCTGCTACGGCCTTGCCACGGGGTTGGGTTTGCCCTTGACCCCGTGATTCTGGGGGCAGTAACGAGGTTGTTCCTCCGTTCGTTCCCGGGTGGCATGCGGGTTGTGCGTGTGTGTAGTCGTGGGGTCAAGCCACGGTCTGCTCACCCTGTGCGTTGAGTTGCTTGAGTGCCTCTTCGCACGGTCGGGTCCGTCGCCCTCCCGTGACGTCCCTAATAGGGGGGCTACCCTCCATTAGGGGGGGTCGGGGGGGCTCGGCCCTCCCTGTTCTGATGGTTTTGGGGGGCTGTCAGCGGGGTGTATTTGTGGCTCCGCTTGGCCTCCCTTGTGCAGTAGTGATGCCAAGCTAAGCCACTAACGATACAGAACGTTAGGTTATGACTATAACCAAGTTCTGTTAGTTAGGGGCGATGCTTGGCATCAGACGGCCGCTGCAGCCCTTGTCCTCACCTTGTGGTGAAAGCTTGGGAAGGAGGAGAGCAGGTGACCACACACCTGCTTATGAAGGTAAGCTGATGAGGGGTGTGGTCAGACTAATACTGGTATTAGAGGTACATTTGTGGTTTATTCAGTACGCGTGCACGTACGCGAGATAGTGCAGTAGTGATGCCAAGCATCGCCCCTAACTAACAGAACTTGGTTATAGTCATAACCTAACGTTACTCATTCTAATTAGTGTATATAATTGACCACATCTGCCCAGTTGTACAGCCCTGGCCTATTCCTATTTTATTTTTATATATGTGCTATATTTAATTTAGTTTATATCCCATATCATTTTATTCAACCTCTTATTTACTGATTCTGATGTAACTCTAACCAGTTAATTAACAGTCTCTCCATCAATGTAACTCTAACCATATTTGCATATCTTGTATGTCACAAACTTAAATGTCCAAACTCAACCCCCTCCAATGCACAGTCCCCCCCACCCAACCCCCTCCAATGTACAGTTTCCCCCACCTACCCAACCTCTTCCAATGTACAGTTTTGTTATGTTGTACGTACATAGTATTTTGTAATGGTGTAGAGGTGTAGTAATAAGACTCCGGATACAGGATTACTCTTTAGCCTTTTAGTTAAGCACGTCAGGTTACAGCATGGTACAGCAGGGTCTATCATCATACAACATCGTGTACTCTTCTTCTGCACTTCACCTGTATGCATAACAGGGCATTGTATTAACTGCGCCCCATAGTGGAGACTCTTGGGAGTACAGCTTCAACATGTAATGTTAGAGAACACAACATCTCCCTTCTCTGTCAAAGTTACTTGCTACTCAGCATTATACAAATTTAGAACTTTTGCTTTTTCACTTTCTTAAGTAAACTGAACCAACAGTCAGTATCATAAAACGTGTAACTCAAGGTAATCATTAAACAAAGGGAGCACAGGTTATTCAATCATTATCAAGATATAATTATATATGCTCAACCAATATTACTCTTAGTTCTCACTCAGTGTGCAACAAAGTCCTGATGCCAACTAGGCTTGTTTCTTGCATGCAACTGTGCTGGAGTGTGACCGCTGAGCGCTGTCAGGGTAGGGCGGATCCCTAAGTCATGCTCATCTGGAGTGTTAGAAGTGTGAGCCAGACGGAATGCGTTCCATTTCTTTCCATCACTGAGCAGAAAGGTACTTTTGCCAATCTTCTTTTTCACTGTCATTGGTGCACTGTATCTCGGGTGTGCTTTGGGGACGTGATGTGGTGTTCTAATCCTGACTCTCTCCCCCTCCCGAAAAACAGGTGCACGAGCTCCACACTTAGCATCTGTGTAGCGCTTCATTTTGGCTTGCTTGTTTTGGACCGTTTCTCTCACAGTCTCGTCCTGTGAACTCACAGTAGGCTGCAAGGGCAGTACGTCCAGTTTGGTGCGCATTTTACGACCGTGAAGCAGTTCATGTGGTGAAACGCCAGTGGTGGCGTGGGGAGTGGCTCTGTATACTTGCAGACAACCCAACACAGCCTCTTTCAACGGTTGAGACTGCTGGATCGCTGTCTGAATGCAACTCCTCAGAACACGATGGAAGCGTTCGACAGCACCATTAGCCGCCGGATAGTAAACTGAAATCCGATTGTGAGCAATGTCTCTTTCCTTGAGGTACTCGGCGAAGGCTGCTGATGTGAATTGAGGTCCATTGTCTGTGACGACGCTCTCTGGGTTACCATGGCGACCGAACACAGAGCTTAGGAACTTGGTTACATCCGTAGTTGTAGCGTTGTGAGAAAAGGCTACCTCTGGCCACTTAGAATAGTAGTCCGTCAGTGTGATCGCGTAACGGCAGGCTGGCACAGCTGACTCGAAGGCCGATGTCGAGGCCTAGCTGATGTCGAGGCCTAGCTTCTTCCACGGGCCGTCTGGCAGTGGAACTGGCTGTAGAGGTGCTGTGGTACCATTGACTTGGAAACTGTGCATTTCATAACTAATGTATCTATGTGAAGTGACCATATGCGGGGACATAGTGTAAGGCTCTTTTAAAAGCAAAGTGGTTTCAACCAACCCCCATTGTGCTGAGCTGTTTGTGTCAACATTCTGTGAGAACCTGCTATGTTAAACTGTATTGAGGGAACAATCACCAAACCCCCCACTCGAACAACTGCTAATCTATAGAACAAACAACACCTTCTAGGGTGGGACGGTTGCACCGGGGAGCCAGAGGCTAAATGAAGCTGATATGCCTCTGTGAAACAAGACCAATGTGTAAAACTGTTTAAATCCATACAATTACAGAATAAGAGACAACCAGACTGTTAGATCATCACTGAAACTGCAAATATCTGTGATAATAATTAATTCAAATAATGCCTTAGTAATGATTAGATCTTCCCACGCTCAGTGTGGGGACCTCTGGTTGACTGTAAATTCTATGTTAATGTGGTCACAGCAGGCCACACCTCACTGAACAGATTACAGTAGAGAACAAAAGACCCCTGACTTGCCTTTGAGAATAAGCTCAAGGTTCATGGAAATTGTCACAACAATATCACAGTAATCTATCTGATTTATTAGATAAAATGATATTTGAATGTCATTAGAATGTTAACTGGTTATGAAGGTAATAGAGTGTCATTTCACTCTTGTTGTAAATCTATATAGAAAATAAGTGTCAGTAACAAAGGTTCAGTCTGGTAAATACACGTATCATGATATACTTAATCACTGTTTGGTATCAAAATATAAGCAAAGAGTAAAACTGTGATAATACTGGAAGTGTGTAATTTATATACACTGGAGATACATCTTGTAAATGTTTATTGGGACATGCCTCTGTGGAGGAATGCCACAGCCCGACGGGGGCCACGGGCCCCCCCTGTTGCTGCAGAAACCAGCCCACACACACGACAAGAAGATCACCTGATTGGAACCCAAGAACAGAAGACCTCCTGTTTTTAGAATCAAGACAACTGATTGGAACAAACTCCTTATTTAGAGATAATTGTGATTGGTTAGAAGGCCGTCTAAAAATGATGTCATATAGCCTATAAATATTGGATCAGTAAGGTTAGGTGATAGGCCAGAACTCTACACCAGGGGTCTGAGCCTCCACTGTTCTGCCAGAGAATGTGCTGTTGCCATACATGTGAGTAAATCATGGAACCCACTGTGGGGTGTTGTTTAGTGTAAAATGTAAAGATCTCTATCTTTGACCAGGTTTAACCATGATGTGTATTGCTCGGTACATTCTCTTTTCATTGACTACTATTTATGTACAGACTTGTTTGATGTGTAAACATCAATAACCAATTGTACAGCGTGTTTGATGATTCTATGATAATAATCCCTGTATGTAAATAACCTGATTTATTCCACCTTTGGCCCTGCGGCAATAAATCATCTAAGTTGAACTATAGCTCTGTTTGTCTTGACTATACGTTTATTCTCTTGCTGGCTAGTGGAGTCAGAGAGAGGAACCACACTATCATTCTGTCCTTCCCTCCAGTTAGCAACCTATGCACTGTGATTAACCTTAGAAATGTACATAGGATATACGACAGTGCAAAATAAATCTTGGCCGTCTTGTCATTAGACTGACAAGAGACACATTTGGATATGTCGGCCTGAACCTGAGAGTCCATCTTCGGCCACCAATAGAGATCCCGCAGACGCTGCTTAGTGCGTACGACCCCCTGGTGGCTCTCGTGTGCCAGTCTGAGCAATGTATGGCGTAATGACACTGGTGCGATGAGGCGGTTGCCTCTGAGGACATAATTGTCCTTGACTGACAGTTCCTCTCTGATCTTGAAGTATGCGATCAGATCTTGGCTCACTGATTTCGCTGAGTGAGGCCAACTCCTGTTAATCTGACCATGCAGTGCAGTCACTTCAGGGCAGGTAGAGCAAGCAGCCCCAAACTATTCACCAACAGGGCACTGACTGTAGCAGAGATGTGTGCTACTATCTCGGGCTCCACATCCATAGCAGAGTCAGTAGAAGCAGGCAGGGGAAGGCGTGAGAGGCAGTCAGCCATGTAATTTTGTGATCCGGGTCTGTAGACTATATCGTAGTCGAAGCAGAGGAGACGTGCTGACCACCGGGCGACGCGCATCTCAGCACGTCCTATGCCCTTTGTTGTGAGCAGCGTGGTGAGAGCCTGATGGTCGTACCGAGAGTAAACCGTCATCCCCACAAGTACGTTCTCCATTTCTCTGTGGCCCACACGCATGCGAGCGCCTCCTTCTCCACAGTTGAATATCTTCGCTCTGTCGGCGAGAGTGTACGAGATGCAAAGGCCACCACTTTCTCAGTGCCATCTGCATGAAATTGAGTGAATACCCCACCCAAACCGTAGTCACTTGCATCAGTGGAGATCACTGTGTGGAGAGCAGGGTCAAACAGAGCGAGAGCTGGGCTGTTTACCAGTAGCTGTTTGACTTGATTTGCGCAGCGTCAGTCCATGTGAAAGTGTCTGTAGCGCTCACACACTCACGCATAGGGGCTACGACTGTCGCAAAATTAGGCAGAAACTTTGAGTACCAGGATACCAGTCCTAGAAAGGAACGCAGGGAGACAGCATCGGAGGGAGCAGGAGCTTTCAGAACTGCGTCGGTGTGTTCTTTGACTGGCAGGATACCATCAGCTGAGATGATGTGTCCCAGGTAGCGAAGGGAGGGCTTGTTGAAGTGACATTTATCCTCAGTGAGCATTAGGCCAGCATCATCCAGCCTCCGCCGCACCGTCTTCAGGTTTTGATCATGGACGGCAGCGGTAGGACCGTAGATGATCAGGTCGTCCAAGTAGCTTGGAACGCCTGGACTGTCCTTGAGAATTGTAGCCATCATTTTCTGGAAGGCAGAGGGCGCCGAAGCCAGACCGTACGGGACCCTACAGAACCTGAACAGGCCCTCGTGCGTGATAAATGCGGTAAGGTCACGGCTCTCCTCATGCAACGGTACCTGGTAGTATGCATTTGCCAGGTCAATCGTGGAGAACACTTTTGCTCCCCGCAGGTTGGAGAGTAGTTCATCCATGTGTGGCAGTGGGTAACAGTCCATAACCACAGCCCTGTTCGGTTCACGGAGGTCCACGCACATGCGGATTCCACCGTTTTTACTCTGTGTCACCACGATCGGTGACACCCATGGAGAAGCGTCCACCCTCTTGATGACACTTGCTTCCAGTAGTCGCTGCAGTTCAGTAGAGACAGCGTCCCTGACCGCGAAAGGTAAGCGGTGTAACTTCTGGTGCACTGGCTTAACAGTAGGGTCAATTTTTACACAATGCACAAAGCCTTTTGCACAGCCAAATGCCGTAGGAGCTGTGACAGTAGTAGCCATCACAGGGGCAGGTGTAGACGGCGTAGGAGCGGAGGAGGGGAGGACAGTAGTTCCACTAATGCAGAGGTGGAGTGCAGTCAACAGGTCCATTCCCAGCAGGGGAGTTCCTTTATCCACAACGTAAAATGTAGCAGGGACCGTGACATTGTCTCTCCTCACCTGAGCCTGTAGGCACCCCATGACAGGTATGCTAGCCTTGGTGTACGACACCAGCCGAACAGTAGGTGCAGATAGGGTAGTTTCACTGAAGTATTTCTCATAAGTAGACAGTGGCATTATGGATACTGCTGAACCTGTGTCCACAACCAGTCTCAATTCTTGAGCCTGGGTAGTAGGTGTGTGTACATGCACATTGCATACAATCCTTTTTGTAATGTCAGAAGCTTCCAAGCATAGCACTGTAGTTTCAGGAATTTCTACTGTACTCACAGACTGTGTTTTAGCACGGCAGACACGAGCAAAATTTCCTGTTTTCTGGCATAATTTGCAAGTCACTTTTACTGCTGGACATTGTGAAGAGTTCGCCAGGTGGTTCCCCGAGCCACATCGGTAGCAAGAGCGAGTGGAAGCAAAATCAGTAGCTGGTTTAGCTGGACGGGAGCGTTGCCAGTCCCGTTTCTTGAAAGTATTCTGAGACCGCGGCGTCACGGCATGTACTGGAGCAGCACGCTCGGTACTTATAGCTTTAGCGTGCAGTGCAGCTGCTTCAAACTGCGTAGCTAGATTGATAGCCTTGTCCAGCGTCAAACCTGGTTCAAGCAGTAGACGTTCCCTTATCTGTGGGCTAGCTACATGTTCAATCAACTGATCCCGGAGATTTTCCTCAGTTTTATTATCAAAGTCACATCTGGTAGGTAGGTCACGCAAAGCAACGACGTATTGTGCAATGCTTTCATGCGGTGCTTGTGCACGCTTTCTGAACGTATGTCGCTCGACTACTACATTGATTCTTGGAGTAAAATGTGCATCCAACGCTGCCACAGCGTCAGCCACAGAATCACCTGTATCTGGCAATGTGTAGAAAATCCGCTGACCCTCGATACCAAGGCAATGTAGAAGGGTAGCTCTCTTCCGAGCTTCGGACCAACCATTTCCAGTCGCATTTATTACCAGCATGTAATTCTTGAACATCTGGTGCCAAGTCTTGAACGGCATAGTAGGTTCTCCAGGGCGCGTCTATATTAAAGGCAGCCCAAGAGTGCTTCCGCATTGGCGTTTTGCGCTCTGATTGGCCGAGCGTGCGCATGCGCATGAGCCGCGACGCGCTCCTCTAGCCAGGAATCGAAACTCCGTTTAAGCTCCAGAGAGCGAGGCTGAAAATCCACAGTTCTTGCCCCACTGATGGGAGCCGAATCCCGGATCCGAGTTTTCTGATGAATACCCCCAAAATATGGAGGTCCCGAACGCAATTAAGTATTGATTACGCCGTAACGAATCATTAAAAAAATATACCGTTAACTGGAGTATGTTGTTTCTTTACATATATGTTGGATTAGAGAATTGGTTTGTCATGACAATCCAATAAAAAATTGCGATTTACCCGGTGGTACAATGAACGGTGGGGCTGGGCTTGGGTGCTCGCGTGCTCGTCCTCGGCATCGCCATCGGTCAACCGCCGCCGCCTGGGAGCACCGCGCGCCCCAGCCCCACCGTTCATTGTACCACCGGGTAAATCGCAATTTTTTATTGGATTGTCATGACAAACCAATTCTCTAATCCAACATATATGTAAAGAAACAACATACTCCAGTTAACGGTATATTTTTTTAATGATTCGTTACGGCGTAATCAATACTTAATTGCGTTCGGGACCTCCATATTTTGGGGGTATTCATCAGAAAACTCGGATCCGGGATTCGGCTACCATCAGGAACTGCGGATTTTCAGCCTCGCTCTCTGGAGCTTAAACAGAGTTTCGATTCCTGGCTAAAGGAGCGCGTCGCGGCTCATGCGCGCGCTCGGCCAATCAGAGCGCAAAACGCCAATGCGGAAGCACTCTTGGGCTGCCTTTAATATAGACGCCTCCAGGGCAGGGTAAAAACGCCGTCGGAGAAGGCACATGTAAATTAGCCATTTCTCCTGCAGTAAAAACGTAGTTAAAAAATTCCCCGGTTCAACTTCGCTCGTCGCCAATTGTTATGTTGTACGTACGTAGTATTTTGTAATGGTGTAGAGGTGTAGTAATAAGACTCCGGATACAGGATTACTCTTTAGCCTTTTAGTTAAGCATGTCAGGTTACAGCATGGTACAGCAGGGTCTATCATCATACAGGATCGTGTACTCTTCTTCTGCACTTCACCTGTATGCATAACAGGGCATTGTATTAACTGCACCCCATAGTGGAGACTCTTGGGAGTACAGCTTCAACATGTAATGTTAGAGAACACAACAAGTTTCTTCCCCCTCAAATGTATATACTCTATTTTTTGACTATTTTTGTATCACAAACAGTGCTGTATATTTGTAGATCTGGTATGTCATAAATGTCTAGATGTAACAGTACTGTCTATCTGTATGTCATGTCATATATGTTATGATGAATTGAAAATGGGGGACCCTGATGTAAACAAGACGAAAGTCTTTCTCTGGTCTTTATCCCCTATGCGTGCACCTCATGGTACCAAAGCACCTCAAAGGCGCTTAAAACAAAATTACAAACATCACAAAACAAACTGGTCAGACTACTACTTGACCTTACCCCAGAACCCACCTCACCCCTGCCCACTTTGACAACCTAGGATGGCTTAGAGTAGACGACAGAGTACAGCAACTCGCAATGGGCCTGGTCTACAAGATACACTATACGACTAAGGTACCCATGTACATGTCAAAATACTTCCCAAAGGTCAGTGAATACCACAACCACTACACCAGAGGAAGCTCAACAAATCTAAACCCAGATTCGGCTCAAACAAGGGACTAAATACGTTTCGCAATTATGCCACATCAATGGGGAACGCCCTACCCAAAGCTGTAAAGGAATGTGAATCCCTACCCACATTCAAAACCGCTCTTAAAGAGCACCTACGGGAGGCTGCAATTCGAAACTGGCCACCGTAAATGCCCAAAACCCCCACCACCTCCTAATAGACAGTCTCCTCCCCACCGCATGTATATATTCCCTCCCCGCCGTATGTATATCTCTCTCCCACCCACCCACCCCCTCCTAATGTACAGTCCCCTCCCCATCATATGTATATACTCTGTCAGGATCTAGGGGTAACCGTACTGTATATTTGAATACCGTTTATGTCACAAATGTATCAGTACTAAATTCCTATATGTCCCTATGCCATACATGTCATGTATGTTGTGTATGTCATAAATGTCTATATGAATTGAAAATGGGGGACCCTGATGGAAACAAGACAAACGTCTTTCTCAGGTCTGCATCCCCTTAACAATTGTGTGTATTGAGCCGTACTGTATTGTACCCATTCTGCAATCTGTTAAATAAAGTTTTCATTTATTCATTCAAAGATGATTTAATTTTTAGAAAAGCTGACAAGGGTTCTGGTATCGTGCTCCAAAATAAGAGCTCGTATGTATCTGAGATAAACAGACAATTGAATGAGATTGAGGTATATACCCTTCTAAATTCAGACCCTGTGTTTAGATTTTCTACGGAAATCAAAACGGTCCTTAAAAGCCTGAGATTGTCAGAGGCAATTACAGAAAATGAATTTAAGTTTATGTTTGTAGAGTACCCGGTTACTCCTATTATTTACACTTTACCTAAAATCCATAAGGATCTGATTAACCCTCCTGGTAGACCTATTGTTTCCGGTATTGGCTCTGCCACAGAAAAAATCTCTCAGTTCATTGATGCGCATATTAAGTGTTACAAAGGATCAGATTAAACCGAATATATATATTTATTGATTGATATATATTGCATAGTATTTGTATATCGTTTGATATCCCTTGTATATTCCTTGTACATATACACGGAATATCCCTTTAGCCCAGACCATAATATTTCATTCTCCTATTGGACAGCGGTCCACAGGCGCCAGAGCCGTGCCCCCGGAGTCAGGTTCAAAGTCACCGTCAAGACATGTCTGAACATGCCCGGCCTTGCCCAGGGCTACGAGACAGAAATGTCGTTGGCACTAGTTTGTTCACCGTGCGTATAAATACGGCGCAGGTGAATACAGAAGCACTTAGTCTTACTTAGTCAGAAGTCAAGAGTTACCCAATAAGTTGAAGCCTCACCCACGATACAACGTGCGGTGAAGTATGGCCTGTTTGGCCCCAAATAGAGCATTGAGACCGCGTGCGAATTAATAACTGAATTGTCAGAGTTTGGCGCTATACCGTCGAGTGCGACATATTTCTATTAAGTCAGTAATAGTCTATTTGTGTATAGTGTATCGTGCGGCTAAAGTTCTACAGTGACCAGCATCTCCAACGCTTCCTCGTATTAGCTAGAGTTCTTATCCAGGCTGGGCTGCTTTCATGGTGCTTTCACCCGAGGAGACCTAGACGAGAACCGTGTGGACATGTACACTGGATTAATCTACCCGACGACTACATAGCCCTTTGCGGCTGGAATATATTTGCTTTGGTCCTGTGATTTATGGAGCGGAGAATCGCCGACGCCTACGCGTGTTGGATTTACCCTGTGAGGAGACCAGTCGAGTCGGCGCCTCAGAGAGCCTGAGGCCGGCTAGCTTTCTTCACTGTGGAGCTACAGTCTACGGAGAACAGCTGTATTCGTCTGTGGATCAAGAGGCTATTGCACCGTCTCCTGTACTTGGAGTCTCCTTAGTCATCGTTGACCAGACTCTCTACTACCGACAGATCTTCTACCCCTGCTGGCTTACAACCAGGGGGACCCTTCCAGTATCTCCCGCTATATATTACTAGTGTACCATAGATATAATTCCCTAAGATTCAGGTTGTATAATTACCTCCTGCGTAACCAGAGAATGGACATTCATTGTTGATTTGCCTACGCACATTCCTTTGCCTTACAAGTGCATTCAAAGTATAATAGAGAAGTATTATGTACCTTTTGCTGCAATAAATACTTAAAGACAACTTTGTGTAGAACCGGTTCATTGTGGGAAGTGTTCATTATATTTAGATATCATGTACTGTATGGACATTGGCCAGTAATTAAAGTACATAAAGCGGTAGTGGTTTAATGATACCATACTTATCAATACAGTCAGGGAATTGTACCCCTCAGTTACATTAAGGATTTGGCCTCTTCTCAGCGTGGTTACTTGAAGGATACTACTACTTTTTTTAACAGGCTCTCGTCCTGCAACATTAGTCCTACAGACTTACTAGTTACCATAGATGTAGTCAGTCTTTACCCCAGCATTCCACATGCTGATGCGCTAGACGCGCTGAGTTTTTATTTAAACTTGAGGGAAGTATTACTCCCCCCTACAGAAGCACTGGTTAGTTTAACCGATCTAGTTCTAACTAGAAATTATTTTAGATTCCAAGATAAATACTATTTGCAAAACAGAGGCCTCAGCATGGGCTCTCCAGCCGCTGTGAACCTAGCCAATCTTTATATGTCCAAATATGAAGTAGATCATATCTTTAATAATAACCCGTTTGAGAAATGTGTCAAATCTTATATGCGCTTGACGATCTGTTTTTTATTTGGTCTGGTTCATCATCTGAGCTTTTTGCCTTCCTTGAGTACCTGAACTCCTGTAGAAGAACGATAAAGTTTACATTAAAGTTTGATATGCATAATTTACCCTTCCTCGATGTTCTGATCAAGAAAGCCCTTGATGGCATCTCATTACACACAGAGGTTTTTAAAAAGGAGACAGACCGTAACTCGTTCTTGCATTATTCTAGTTATCACACCCCAGCCTTGAAGAACAGTCTTCCTTATAGCCAAATACTTCGTTATAAGAGAATATGTGATACTGACGATACATTTATTGCACAAGCAAAGGTGCTCCGTGGCAGTTTCCACGAGAGAGGATACAGTGCCGATTTGACACTCAAAGCCTTGAATAAAACCAAGCATATCGATAGGGCCACGTTGTTTACCCCCAGAAAGAAAGAAGATAAACCTGACAAAGTATCTTTTGTGTCTACTTACAGCCCTATTACGAGAGACACACAGAGTATTGTCAATAAACATTGGCATATTCTGCAGTCCGACCCTCTTATAGGGACAGCGTTTCAGCATTTGCCTAACTATTTTTACAAGAGACAAGCGAATTTATCTAATCTCCTAGTCAAAACTGATTTGCCCTTAAAGAAACCTTCTCATTTTATGTCCAATATCCCAGATGGGAATTTTCCCTGCCAATCCTGTGTACAGTGCCAGGGTATGATTAAAGATAAATTTTTCGCACATCCAAAAACGGGGAAAAATATCCCAGTCAAAGGACGGATTACGTGTAATTCGTCCAATCTGGTGTATTTGTTAAAATGTCCTTGTAATTTTTCTTATGTGGGCAAAACAACGAGAGCCTTTAAATCAAGAATAAGTGAACACAAATGTGCTGTGAGAAATTCAGATGTCAAGTCGTCGGTAGCTCGACATTTCTCTAAGTGTAAACATACCGTCAACGATCTCAAATATATGGGACTAGAGTTAGTACTCAGGCCAGCACAAGGTGGAGACAGACACAAGCTGCTGTTGCAACGTGAATGTTATTATATCCACCTGTTCAATTGCATCGAACCTAGAGGAATGAATGAAGAGAAAGTTTTAACCTGTTTCCTTTAACCTCCTTACTCCTACATTGTTATTTCTGGTCTGATTAAAGTTGTTGTTTGTTGCCAAACTAGAGGCATGCTTCACAAAGATGCCCGATGGATAATTTGAAACTAATTAATTAATTACGTAAAGTGGCTCAATCAGCCCTATAAATTAATGGGCATGTTATATGTTATCAAGTTTCTGGTAATTTTGTTTAGTTTTGTTTTGTATTGTATTGTTTATAATATAGATTGGTGTTAGATATAGATATATCTATATATATGTATAAATTATGATTGGACTCTATTTTGATAGGTCATTCATTTGGTCATATTGCACAGGCACACCTGTGTTGTGATGTCATTTCCTGCCGTGTCAATTACCTGCCAGGTGTATTTAACCATCACCTTGAATGTATTTCCAGTGCTAGCCATACCACTGAAGAAGGACATTGTCTGAAACATGTCTGCTTTTTATTCAGGCTGCCATTAAAAAACATTGAACCTGTGAGTGCTGGTCCGGCTACCCTGCTTTGATATACATTCATTCATTCATTCATTCATTCATTCATTCATTCATTCATTCATTCATTCATTCATTCATTCATTCATTCATTCATTCATTCATTCATTCATTCATTCACTTAACAATTGTGTGTATTGAGCTGTACTGTATTGTACCCATTCTGCAATCCCCCCCTCATCCGCATGCGCAGTAGTGCAAAACAAGGTACAAGCCACGACGCCCCGCCCGCGTGTTGCTTTTTAACAGCGGAGCAGTGCAAGAATGTGACAATTTGACCATGTGACCGCGGCAACGCGGGAGAGCGGCAGTAAGGAAATAGGCTGTCTCTAAGACAAACTCTAACCTTAACCAGCTCCTTAACAGCGCCTAAACTTAACCGTTCTAACCTTAACCAACTCCGAAACAATGCCTAACCTTAACCTTAACCTTAACCATGCCTAACCTTAACCTTAACCATAGAAAGAATATTGCCATTCTCTAAGACAAACTCTAACCTTAACCAGCTCCTTAACAGCGCCTAAACTTAACCGTTCTAACCTTAACCAACTCCGAAACAATGCCTAACCTTAACCTTAACCTTAACCATGCCTAACCTTAACCGGCGAAAGAATACACGTTAAAAAAAAAATCACGTTAAAAGATTTTTTTTTGATGGGATTCAAACTTGTCAACAACGGACCACAGGACCGCTGCGTTGCCAGGTGAGCTGAGCGCCGAATGAAAATCATGGCGGATTAGGGCGGTTACATAATGCCGCAAGCTCTGCCGCTCCGCTCTGCGGTTGCCGCGCCTGCCGCGGGGCATGTCGCAGCCAATCAGGGAAAATGCGGAAGCAACGGCAGCACTGCTCCGCTGTTATTAAGCAATAAGCGCCCCGCCCACACACAGTCAAACCTAGTCCAAGCCACGAAAATCTGCCTCAAACCTAGTCCAAGCCACGAAGCCCCGCCCAGACATTGGGCTTGCGGCTCTGCAGATATACCCTATTGCAATAACCTCGTTCCCAGTTGTATCCATAGATATCTATAGAACACTAGATAGCTTAAGGCGGAGTCACCAGCGTCACTGAACCGCCGCCATCTTGGGAGAGTCAGCCTTGAGTGAGAGTGAGTGAGCTGCACAGACAAAAATACTCATAACTCGCTGAAATATTGACGGATTTACAAACGGGTTGGTTTGCTATAAACATCAAAGATGTAGTTATACTGCCAGTGGTGCAGTGCTGGGCAACCGCGGTCAAACGGCGTTTGGGCTTCGAAGTGCGCGCATCCTATTATTCTGCAAAGTCTAGGTGATAAGTGCCTAGACTTTGCATAATAATAGGATACCGTTTGGCCTCCGCCCATATTACGACTGCACCCCTGGATACTGCATACTTATAAAAAATAAAAATAAAGATGTTTTTTTTTACAAACCGCTTGAATCATAGCCACGTTAATAATGCTTGTAATAAACCAAACCGTTTGTAAATCCGTCAATATTTCAGCGAGTTATGAGTATTTTTGTCTGTGCAGCTCACTCACTCTCACTCAAGGCTGACTCTCCCAAGATGGCGGCGGTTCAGTGATGTCGCTCTCCATTGGCCGGCAGCGCGGGCAAGCTATCTAGTGTTCTATATATATCTATGGTTGTATCTCCTCCGTGAGAGGATCGCTCCGGCATTGCAGCTGGACCCTACTCACCAAAGAGGAATTTTTTTGCCACTACTAGGGAGGAAGAATACGTGTGTTACGTTGACTGTGGTCCCCATAGGGTTTCGAAGGTTCCGTTTGTTGGAACGAGAATATAATCATCATGGCTGCTGAGAGCGAGTGAGTCTGGATTCTCTTTCGAAGATGTTTATATTCTTTTTGAGTGGTATACTACATTCATTTGTTGTATATTTGTAGATCATATAAACATTTTTTCCAGCAAATTAGATGACATGTCACTGGCATAATTAACGTTAATAACAACAAGCCAGCTACAGTATGCTAACGTTAGCAACCTGATACTACCTAGCAAGTAAGTTAGCAGGCTCGACAGCGACAATATAACGGTACACAACATTTTTGCTACTAACAAGCTATACAATCGAGATTTTACCATTTTAGCATTAATTCACTTTTCAACTCTTCTCGTCCTCTGCAGTGTACTGTCTGAGATCGAGGTGCTCCAGTCGATCTATCTGGATGAATTGCAGGTCTCCAGGATAGATGACGGGTGAGTTTGTACAGTAATGCCTAATGGTAGCACGACGACCATCACTAGCTACCTGGCCCACCGGATCACTGAGTAATTGGGGTTGACTTGCTGTTTGTGGCATGCATCGTCGATAACAGATTGCGTTTGATGAATAAAATGTTACACCTATGTCTTCAGAGGTTGCCTAAGTTTGTTACATCACTCATCTCGATGTCCTCTCGCATCTGCCGGACTTCTAACATCCTACACTGAATTATAGGACGATTTCACCCTCTTTGAGTTACAGCATTGTATCTGTGTGTATTTAATGTTTAATCTGCTGACTGCCTGTTGTGTCTGACCAGGGGCTGGGATGTGAGTCTGGTTCTCTACCCTTCCACAGCCGAGGACTCTCTCTCCCAATTTGTGCGACTCACCCTGACCTTGACCCTAGATCTGCAGGTAGGCTCATCATCTTGTCCTATCCAGCTTGGGGAGTCATATTTTTTGGGCAAGTGGACGTAGACGATCATTTCGGTTAACTGTGTTTTGATGTGTGGATTTTTGGGGTTAAAAGATGGTTGGGAATTCTTGTGTGAAGAGCTGCCACACAAAACCCCATGACTATCACAGGAGCTTTTCACACAAGAATTCCCAACCATCTTTTAACCCAAGAATCCCCTCGACCGTTCTTTTCCCACCCATCCTTTTCTGCATTTTTATATGGGTTTAGCTATTCTCCAAAGATGGTGACCGGCATCCATATTAGTAGCCAGAAGCCAGTAGCCAGTAGGCAGAATCTGCACCTGGCTCGCTGATAACAAACTATCATTACACCTGGGTAAGACAGAGTCCATTCTCTTCGGTTCAAATAACAAACTCAGCAAGACCAACGGCTTCTCAGTTACAGTGGGTGACAATATTGTCACAAGGAAAGATGAAATTCCATACATGGGTTCCATCCTAGAGGCAAATCTTTCCTGTGACAAAATGGCATCCAATGTAATCAAAAAAGTCAACCAACAAACTAGATTATTGTACCGGATCTCTTCTCTGGTAAACAAGAATACCTTAAACTCTGGCAGGAGCACTCATTCAAGGGTACTACGACTATGCTTGCAGTACCTCATGGTACCAAAACACCTCAAAGGCGCTAAATACTAAATTAGAAAACATCACAAAACAAACTGGTCAGACTACTGCTTGACCTTACTCCTAGAACCCACCTCACCCCTGCCCACTTTGACAACCTAGGATGGCTTAGAGTAGACGACAGAGTACAGCAACTTGCAATGGGCCTGGTCTACAAGATACACTACACTACTAAGGTACCCATGTACATGTTAAAATACTTCCCAAAGGTCGGTGAATACCACGACCACAACACCAGAGGGAGCTCCACAAATCAGGTTAAACCCAGATTCGGCTCAAACAAGGCACTAAACGCGTTGCGCAATTATGCCACATCAATGTGGAACGCCCTACCCACAGCTGTAAAGGAATGTGAATCACTACCCACTTTCAAAACCACTCTCAAAGAGCACCTACAGGAGACTGCAATTCGAAAGTGGACCCTGTAAATGTCCAAACCCAACCCCCTCCAATGTACAGTTTCCCCCACCTCGCCTACCCAACCCCCCACCCACTCCACCCACCCAACCACCTCCAATGTACAGTTTCCCACCCCACCTACCCAACCCCCCCCCCCCCACCTACCCAACCTCCTCCAATGTACAGTTTCTTCCCCCTCAAATGTATATACTCTCTTTTTAGACTCCTTTTGTACACATAAACAGTACTGTATATTTGTAGATCTGGTATGTCATAAATGTCTAGATGCAACAGTAATGTAGTCTGTCTACATGTATGTCATATATGTTATGATGAATTGAAAATGGTGGACCCTGATGTAAACAAGATGAAAGTCTTTCTCTGGTCTGCATCCCCTTAACAATTGTGTGTATTGAGCTGTACTGTACTGTACCCATTCTGCAATCTGTTAATACAATTTTCAATCAATCAAAGCCACCTTAACTTCCCCTCCTTCTTGTTCTCTTCTATCTAGGCCTATATGATCTCTCTTACTCGCATGCCAAATATAGGTTTACTGGCCGCGTGCAAAGTAAAACCTGCAACAGACGTTCTTGATTTGCGGCAACTGAATTGGTGCAGGTGGCGAAGCACTTGCCTTTTGTTGCTTCCTCCTTCTGACAACCCAGTGAAATATCTGAACTATAGGAGCCACAGCAGGATAGTCATAAAAAGGACAAGGTGATTTATTCTTCCCTTTGCTTTCCTTCCAGTTAAGGAGTATTCATTCTTTAACTGAAATGCAACACAAGTATTTTTTTTAAAGGTGGTTTACAGTCACTGAAGATTATCTTTCTCGTGTTTTTCCCAAAAAGCCAAACAAAAGGATACACAGAGGGAGGCTGACATTGAACATATCTGACCGTATCCTAATTCTTTCGACTCCACAGCTGTGTCTTCTCATTGTGCCTTCTCATTGTGCATTCTCATAGTAAGTGGAGGGAGAAAACTGCTACCCAGCAGAGAGGAACATATTCAATCGAATGGGACGGGATGGACCGGAGTTACAGTGGGGAATCCGGGTTGATTCTTCAACCATGCATCTGTGTTATTAAAAGGAAGCACAGACTAGAATAACATTGTCACTTACTATTGATGAAGTGGCTGGTGCAGTCTGGTACAGTCTGATGTTCAGTAGTTAGCTGAAACACAGAAAGCTACTAATATTTTGTTCTTTTGGACAAGCACATTCTGATCTCAACAAATAATGTATCTCTCTGTGTGTCTCTCTCTCTCTCTCTCAGTACCCCTCATCTCCTCCCTCAATTTCCATCCATAACCCCCGAGGGCTTTCTGATGACAAGCTGAGAAGGTAATAAGATGTTGATCCTTTTATTGCTGTTATTTGTCTGTATAGTGCTTCCAACTAGCCTTGTAATAATTTGAAGCCTCTATGTGTAGAATTTCAACATCAATATGTCTATACTTTGGCAAGATTACTGCAAAAACATGATGAGGACGATTAGAACAGAGGAGGCCATTGGTAGCATCTATATTATATTGTGTGGTAGCTTCTATATTATATTTATATTGTGATAGCTTCTATATTATATTGTGTGGTAGCTTCTATATTATATTGTGTGGTAGCTTCTATATTATATTTATATTGTGATAGCTTCTATATTATATTGTGTGTTAGCTTCTATATTATATGTATAGTGTGTGGTAGCTTCTATATTATAGTGTGTGGTAGCTTCTATATTATATTTACATTGTGTGGTAGCCTCTATATTATATTTATATTGTGTGGTAGCTTCTATATTATATTTACATTGTGTGGTAGCCTCTATATTATATTTATAGTGTGTGGTAGCCTCTATATTATATTTACATTGTGTGGTAGCCTCTATATTATATTTATAGTGTGTGGTAGCCTCTATATTATATTTATAGTGTGTGGTAGCCTCTATATTCTATTTATAGTGTGTGGTAGCGTCTATATTCTATTTATAGTGTGTGGTAGCCTCTATATTCTATTTAGTGTGTGGTAGCCTCTATATTCTATTTATAGTGTGGTAGCCCCTATGTTATATTTATAGTGTGTGGTAGCCTCTATATTCTATTTATAGTGTGTGGTAGCCTCTATATTATATTTATAGTGTGGTAGCCCCATGTTATATTTATAGTGTGTGGTAGCATCTATATTATATTTATAGTGTGTGGTAGCCTCTATTATATGTATAGTGTGTGGTAGTAGCCATATAATATTTATATTGTGTGGTAGCCTTTATATTATATTTATATTGTGTGGTAGCTTCTATGGTATATGTATAGTGTGTGTGTGGTAGTCTATATTATAGTTATAGTGTGTTGGCCTCTATATTATATTTATAGTGTGGTTGTCTCTATATTATATTTATAGTGTGTATTTACTGGCATCACTAACACTAAGTATGAGTAACTGTTTTCTAATTCATATTCATCCCCCCTTCTCTCTCCTCTATCTGTTTCTCTCTGCCCCTCTCTCTCTCAGTGTCCAGAGATGTCTGCAGGCGGAGGCTGAGTCCTGCCTGGGTTCACCAGTGTTATATCAGCTCATTGAGGTCAGCCAGCTCTATACTGATGTTTTGCAAGCAATGTACGTTAATGAAAAAAGCTTATTTTTATAATGTGAAATTTTTTTTATTAATATATCGGTGCATTGATTTAAAAATGTTTGCTGCTTTGGTGACATGCTTATTTATTTTCTCTCACCAATTCCGAGTCCAAACGTCTCTCCATTGCTAAATCACTATCAAGCCAGTAGCAGTACGGAATCTGCACCGGTCCTCATTTAAAACTAAACGCAAATATTGGGACAAGAATTGTAGTTGCCATATCAGTTTTGAGAGTCATGAATCTGCTGCCATAGGGCGGCTGGGTGGCGCTCGCCACTAACGCAGGAGATGCTGGTATCAAGCCCAGCTCTCTGCGTTGCTTCCGGCTTGGCCGGCCGTCATCCTAACACAATTAGAGTGTTAGAGGGTGGGAAAGCCGGTGGGTGGGGATTGGACGTTGTGGACAGCGACTCCTACAGGTCTGTTGGGTGACTCCTGTACAGCAGAAACAGGAAGTATTGGGGGCAGCGTAAGCCTCCCACGCGTTACTCCTTGCCACTGAGAGTTCGAGCTGTCTGGTGAAAAGATGTGACAGGCTGCCTCCTCGTGTACCGGAGGGGACACGTCATGCAAGGCTTCTATCCTCACTACAGCCGACCAGTGGGAGGCATAGTCTAGCAACGTTCAAGACAAGGGAGGGGAGAATTGGAATTACGAAATTGGGATGGGAGAAAAATAAGGAGAAAAAGCGAATAAAAAAAAAAAAAATTATCTGCTGCCACAAATTCATCCAGATGTTTTATCATACCCCAAAACCACTTTTCTCCTCTCACAGAAAGCCAAAGAAATCCTGACTGAGAGCAATATTCCCCATGGGAACTGTGTCATTTGCCTTTATGGGTTTAAGGTAAGGTGGTTATGGTTGTCGCATCAGTAGGGACTTCAAACGATCAAAATGTGCCATTCCCAAAGTCAACTGGATATGTCATTGTCCTTGAGATCTTTCACATTTCCTTGACCCGATTGTCTTTGCCTCAGGAGGATGAGGCGTTCACCAAGACCAGCTGCTACCACTACTTTCACTCCCACTGCCTAGGGCGCTACGTCACCCACTCTGAGAGGGAGCTCCTGGAGAGGGGGAGGGAGCTGGAGGAGGACAAGACCAGGGAGAGGACAGACGAAGAGGTAAGGCATCAACCAGCAGGGCGACACACAAAACTGAGCTTTATATTCTAGCATTAAAAGCTAATGTGGGTGTAAAGGCTCACTCAAACGCCTCATAAAGTCCGAGACCCAAAACTGCATTGCCCTGGGTCTTCAGCGACACGCCCACCATGTGTGAAGTTGATCAGATGGACGGTACCTGAGAAAAGGCGGGACAGAGACTCCTATCATTTTAGTGAGATGGGCAGCATTCACCTTTTTAACTGGGGCTAAATCCTAATTTGAATTTAAAAACACTCTGGCTTATTTGTATTTCTTTAAAACAATCCCAATCATCCTTGGTGGCGCGGCTAAGCCCAGGATGAAGTGACGGCTCTTGCAATAGTGTCGCAGATGGCAGAAGGGGAGGAGAATTCCAACTGAAATAGTCGGCCAATGGCAGCTTATACCCACAGTCTCAGTTCTGTGATCCAGACTAAGACAGTGAAGGTACACGGTGAGCCTTTTTGTTTCAAATGTACCATGTTTACTTGACCTACAATTTCCACACATTTGGGTCCAGTAGACCTGAATATGAAATAAAAATTTGTAGGGGGGGGGGGGGGGGGGGTGATAGTGTGCACTTTTCTATTATTTTATATGTTCTTCACATAAAATGAGAAAAAATTAATAACGCACACCCTCCTTTCCTTGGTGCTGAGCCAAACTGTAAAAACAGTAGTACATGAAACAAATCGTGGCTCGCAACTCACTTTTGATGCTCCAAGGTGTTTTAATCACAATTAAACAATTAAACAATCACAATTAAAACACCTTGGAGCATCAAAAGTGAGTTGCAAGCCCCGCTTTGTTTCATTCACTTCACATAAAATGAGCCATGGCCAATGAGTCCAAAAAGGGAAGTAAAAAATTATTATTCATTGTATCATTTCTCTTTTAGTAAACATTGAAAACGCGTCCCACAGACCTGAACACCACACATGGGTTAAGCAAAGGATTCATATTTACATACTGACAATGACATATCTACAGGCGTCAACAGATGTCTATGTTAAGGTTTCGAAATAATTTAAATGTTTTGTTGTTAACTTCACACGAAAGAAGAGCGAGCAAGAGCACATGTATTGTATTTATTTTTATGTTTTTTAATCTACATTCATTTTGATTTAATTACTGGACTGTCATTATTGTTATTATTATTTCTGTCATTGTCCTGTGATTTATCATTGATTATTACTGTTACTGTATTGTTTGTCTAGTTTCATGTTAAAAAAGGGAAAATAAAAAACATTTGTTAAAAAAAAAAAAAATTATTCACACCATTCACACAAAGCTGTCGGAACATGTTCTCTTAAGCGTACTGAAGGCATCTGGGCTCATCTTTCTCCTCTCATAGGAGCTGACTGTCGTGTGTCCAGTGTGTAGAGAACCCTTGATGTATGACGTGGACCAGCTCCTGTCTTCCCCTGCCCCCTGCAGTCTAAAGGTGACGCTTAAATGAAGAGCAAAATTGGTCAATTTACACATTGACAACTTGGGCAGCTTTTACACCTAAGTTTTTTTTTGAAATGGTCTTCCATTGGTTCGATTTGCCAATTGATTATAAAAGACTGGTAGGTCTATGGGAAGACCTCATCATTAGATGAAAACAAACATTAATGTTCTCATTATATTTCACATTTTGTCATTTAGCTGGTGCTTTTATCCAAAGCGACTTACAAGTTCTGTACGACAAGGAAGGGTACAACTCTAACAACGATGTTCATCAAAGTGTTAACTTGATTACTGCAGTGTTGAGTGCATAGTAGTATAGACATATTAGTATATTAGGAAGAGTGCATGATAGTAGAAGACAGTAAGAAGGTAATTTTTTTTAATTTAAAATGATATATTAAAATTCAGATATTGGGGGCGGTCGGGTGGCGTAGCGGAGATTGCGCTCGTCACCAATGCAAGAGGCTGCGGTCTCGACTCCCCGAGTCGGCATTGCCTGCGGCTTGGGCAGATCGTCATACTAACTCGTTTGGCTGAGTTAGCGGGAGGGAAGTCGTGGGTGGGAATCTGGCGTTGTGGACAGCGACGCTTACAGGTCAGGTCTGGGCGCCTGCTCAGCGAAAGGCAGGAAGTGGTGAAGGCAGCGTGACCTCCCACGCGTTACACTTCACCAATGAGAGTCCTCGCTGCCAGGTGAAAAGAGAGCCGCTGGCTGTCTCTGCATGTGTCGGAGGAAGCATGTGGTACTGGTAGACTTCAGGGTTCCCTTGTACCGACCAGTAGGGGGAACATGCGCACAACAACCAGGGAGGGGGGGGAATTGGCATAACGACTAAATTGGGATGGGGAGAAAAGCATAGAAAATCAGGTGGAGAAAAAGAGGATACAAAAATAAATCAAGATATTGATTGAAGAAGTGTGTCTTTAGACGATGGCGAAAGATTGGTCAGGTTTCAGCTGTCCTAACTGGTGGGAACTTGAAGTTTGTTCCACCACTTGTGTATCGAGGACCGAGAATAGGTGGCTTCTTTTTGATGACCCTCCCGGAGCTCGGATAGGAGTGGGTCAGAGGCGGCCAGAAGATGTAGTGCGGAGACCATTAACCGGAGGTAGGTGGGAGCCGTTCCCTTTCCCGCGCGATATGCCAGGTCGATGGCCTTGAACCGGATTTGTGGTGATGGGGAGCCAGTGCAGGTCCCTAAGAAGTGGGGTAACATGGGCTGACTTTGGTAGATCAGGTGGGCGGCTGCATTCTGAATGAGTTGAAGTGGCTTGGTGGCAGGGGTCGGTAGACCAGCAAGCAGTGCATTGCAGTACTTGAGGTGAGACAATGTTGATTGGACAAGGAGTTGAGTGGCTTCTTTTGTCAGGAAGGGGCGAATCCTTCTGACATTGCTCTGCAGGTTCTGGTTGTTGCGGAGAAGTTCAGCCGGTCATCAAGGACTACACCAAGGTTCTTGGCGGTTGTGGACGCTGCCACAGCTACTTTCTCCACTGTGATGGAAAGGTCTGTCAGCGGGGAGGATTTGGCCGGCAGGTGAAGCAATTCTTTTTTGCTTCGGTTCAGTTTGAGGTGGTTGGTCGTCATCCAGGCGGAGATGTCTGACAGACATGCTGAGATCCGCTCAGAGACATTGATATCTGAGGGAGGAGAGGAAGAGTTGAGTATCCAAGGGGTCCAAGGACCGAGGCCTAAGCGACACCTGTCTGAAGTGGGCGACAGGGTTAACGATTGCTAACATTACTTGCTAGGACCGAGCATGGATGGCTACCCAGGGTTCTAGTACCTAGCTACTACTAGCTAGCATGGTAACCTTTTTTTTCCCGCCAGGCCGCCATTGAAAATAATAATTTGTTAACTGACCTGCCTGGTTAAATAAAAACATTTTTAATGTTAGCTTTTGAAAATTAGCCTTTTGAAAATGTACTATTCAGACACAGACCATTTATGTTATTCACACTAGTTGGTCATTTGTCATTTAGTTGTTCCAATGTGTTGTCTGTGATTGAATTATACACGCATATGAAAGCATTTTGAGAGGGGAGCTCCAGTAGCTCACCACGTACCGCGAGTGCTATTTCAGCGCCGTGGACAACTGTGCTCGTCACGGATCTGGGGCTGAGCGAGTTCGAATCCCGGACTGCAGCCGTGCCTTTCCCAGAGTGTCTTCCCCCCCATCTGAACCCTTTCAGCCTGCTTCTGTCGGTCGAACTTGACCAAGTATAAATGCGATAAACGTATAAAAGAGCCAGGGAAATGGCCAAAGTTTTAGAAAGCATTTTGAGAAATGTAGGAAAAAGCTAGTGGTTATTTAGGTATGGTAGCAAACCCCGCTTTGACCTAGTAAGCCAGTAGCCGATTGACTCACCTTTTGTATGGTGGTGTTGTTCTTTCAGATGGATCAGGGTGCTGTTGCTCTTTCAAATGGATCAGGGTGCTGTTGTTCTTTACGATGGATCAGGGTGCTGTTCTGTGCAGAGGGGTGCTCACCCCTCCAGACAAACCAAACCAAGGAGCCAAATACAACCATGCTAACATTTAGTGCTTGATTTAAAGCCACTGTGTTTATAGCTAGTTTCTATAGCTCAAATTGAGCCTGCTCATTACCAATTGCAGTGATGCAAAAGCCCCTAGAAGGCTGCTGTTGTTTTGAGTTCTAGGTTAGGTGCAGCCATTTTGAATAGGCTTTGTGTTTCTTCACTCAGCTGGAAGGAGAGGTGCTCGGGGCAGACTTCAGACAGAAGTGGCGTAAGCTGCAGAAGCTGCTGGAGCGCCAGAGAGCCAAGGGGGGGATCATCGACCCGGAGGTGGAATCAAACCGTTTCCTCATACATATCAATGAGGTAATTATTGGGGATGCAACCATATTAAAATGTTGACAGATAACTGTAACAAATGTTCTATTATGGCCGATAACTGATATTTACCAATCTATATGATTATGTCTGTATTATTCTTTTTTAATTACTACGGTAATCTAATTATGCAGCATACTGAAATTTATAAGACGTGAAAATGGAGAATCTCTTGCAAGTATCCAAACAAAACGAAACCGAAATAATCATTGGTCGTTTCCATCTGCCCAGTACTCCTCATCAGACGATGCAGATAAAAAAAATAAAATAAAAAAAATGAATAAAGATTTCAAAGAAAATCATTAGCCAATAAAAATATGTTCACCGGTATATCTGCACAGTTTTGCTCATCAGACAAGTGCTGATAAATATAAAGATCAGTTTTGTTTATTAAATAGGTAACTACTACATTTTGCATTGATATGGATTGTTAATTTTATAGATCAATCAATGCAGGTAGATTTCCACATTCTTATCAATGCATTGTGATCCATTCAATATTTTTACACTTGCTTTCTTTTTGACAATTTTATGCAAAGTTCCTACATACGCTGGTCTGGAAATTCTTGAATGGAAAAGTATGGAAATTGTATTTGATCATTTGCAGGTAATTGGAAGTTGTCTCAAGTCTAAAAAGGCCATAATGTTCAGTGTTTCCCCTACCATTGCCTTGAAGGGGTGGCCCGCCCCGCCAATGAAACCCCCCACCCCTCCTGAAAGCGTACAAAGAAAAATGTATTTAAAAAAAAAAAAAAAAATTTGTAAGCTTTAATCCCAGTAACGTTAGCTAGCTAGCTAAATTATACATACATAGTTTTTTTTCATATAAATCAATCTTCACTACGACTTTAAAACAGTGGCGTGGCACGGTCTACAGAGACGCAGGAAAAAAGCTACCAAATCCATTCCGAGACAACAGAGCGCAAGTCACTGACTAGTGTCACGCGTAACAAGTCTCAGTATCTCTCTCTCTCTCCTTCAAGTAGCCAAACGTTACACTATAAAAACGAACTGGATAGTTGATTTAATGATATTCTAAAATCATTAAGTCTGCTTAATGGGCGCTCGCACACGCACACACGGAACAGAAGAAGCATTTCATACAAAAGTATCCTGTATTTCTGTATGACAACTAATAAAGAAACTTGAACTTGAACACAGAAAGGGAGAATGGCTTATATGCCATGATTCTCCCTTTCTCCCTTTCTGTGTGCGTGCGCGCACGTCCTAACTGGTCTTTGGATAGACCAGATGAGATCAGAGGAGTTTGATAGTATTTACCGAGGATGGCCAGATAATGTTGATATTTAAACTTAAAAAATAATTATACAGAGAGAAGCTTCAGCAAGTACAAAACGCTGCTGACCAACAAAAGAGAATCCCTCACTGAGGAAAACACAAAGGCCTAACTATCATGTATCACAATGGTGATGTCAGCCAGATATTGGGAGAAGCATGAACCTTTAACTCATTCTGCACCATCGCTTAATGCGCGAGATGGCGCTAGAACGCCACCTCTTTAATCAATGGGGGGACTGCAAGATTTGCGAGTGCTTAAAATATATCTTAAATTATAGCTATGGGTCTAATACACCCGTCGATTATCAGTGAGTTGCTTCCAGTCAACATGTACAAAACGGATCGTTTTTTCATCGGTACATTTCCATTTTATACCATTTAGAATATGAATATAGTTTGGGTGGTTCTGAGTAATTCCATGAAAAGACGCGATAATAGCCCTTTAGTGGAATACACTAAACTAAACACGTTGTCATTTTTCGCCTTATTATCGAATCTTCCTGAAATCAACAGTAGATCATCATTATTATCCTTCCTCATGCAAGAATGAAAAGAGCCCTGGACCGCGGGGCTCCCCCGCCACCTCCTCCCACCCAACGGCACACAGCCACACACAGACAGCCGCGATCGGGGTAGAAAGAAATATCAGATCAACGCAAGCTTTTATATATAGTGTTCTTACCTTGTATCTGATGTAATGCAAAAGAAATAATCCAATTATCTGATCGTCATTCCAAATACTGCTTGTGGAGGTCCGTCCCCATACCATCGTTGCAAAGGCCTACCTCGCCTGAGCACCTAAACCCCGCCCGCACGGCTCGGATCGTCCCAGAAAAGAAACTACACCATTTATAATGGAGTGCAATACCAGCTGGTAGGTGGCTGTATTTGCCCTTTTGCGAGCTCGGACCCATTCCCAATGATAACATCAGGCTGGATGGATGAAAATGAATGGATATAGCTAATAAAAGAAATAATGATTAAACCCGACTTTTCTCGTGATTGGTGCTGAACGGTTGGCAAGATAACCTGACTTTTTCTGTGATTGGCGCAGAATGAGTTAGGCTATGTGTCCACTCAAAGCCTTTTTTTCAAAAGCTCTAAAAAAAAAAAAAACTCTAAGCGTTTTTTCTGAGGCTCGGGCCAGCCGCGGCTCCGCCCCTTCCTCGATGAGTTACATTGATGAGCGCGCTCCTTTTCCAAAAGTTTAACTAGTTTCAACTTTATGAGCTGGGAGCGCTCCGCCAAAAACGCTGCCGCCCAGAGCTCATAAAACGCGAGGCGCGTCGCTGGGAAGAGGAGCGCGCCCGTCGCTTCTCCAGCATAGAAATTAATGACAGAAAGGAGCTGACAACTCATAAAACGTCGGCTATGGACACAAGCCCTTAAAGGACATCTTTTTGAAAGAAATTACATTTTACAGTTTTTTTCTGATTTCTTTTAAACAAATTATTATTTTACTATTTAATTATTATTTAGTTATTGCACTGCACTGGCAGTTGAACTGCATTGAATTTAACTGAACTGAATTGAAAAAAATAAACCTCAGAACTGAACTGGTACTGAACATTTCAGTTCAGTTAATTTCTTTTTCGGATATTGGACACATAACAATAGTCATTCCATAAATCGCCAAAGTTTTACCAGCTGTTATTGTAGCATTGTCCGAAAAAGGCTAGGGAGAAGCACTAGGCTTGTCGGGCACTACCCCTGAAGACTTATGTTTTTTTTTAACTGCACTGGCACTTTTGCAGATGTACGGTTATTAAAGTTAGTTAAACATTTTTTTTTGTTAAATCCAAAGAAAAAAATATGAAATCCAAAAACAGGAAAATTTAAAACAGAGAAATCCGAAAACAGGACAATTCATATCTGAAAACAGGAAAAGATCAAATGGATTTCATAGGGCCCTAGTTAAGGTGAGTTAATAAATTCACTTTGAAAGTCTGCTCTGATAAACTGACTCTTCGGTCAGAGCGTCCAGTGTGCACTCTGAGCCCTCAAGAATTTCCAAACAACTTGAGTGCACTTGCTCTGACACTGGTTGTAAATAGTTATGAGTGTTGTATGTGCCTCCCTGTATTGTAAATAGTTCATGTGTGTTGTCACTACTGTATGTATAATTGTAAAGTTAATTTATGTGTTGTAAATAAATATTGTTAATATTTATTTACCTAATTTATGTGCAATCGTTTAATTTCAGCTCAGTGTAAAGAAATGCACCGATACTACCACCCCCCCTGAAAAAGATCCTAGGGGAAACACGGATGTTATGCCACATATCAGTTCACATAATTTTTAACATGAAGCAAAATCTTCAATTCCAGTCAAGAATGCAAGAAATTAAAGTCTGGATTTTTTTTATGGAAATATTGTAGGATGAATGAAAATCAATTGAAATACAATTATGCATGTGTACTTCCACAGCCACCTGCTGATGGTGAAAATGATAACCCAGATGCCTCTCCTAGCCAATCAGTGCCCGCCGCTCCACCTGTGCCCTCTGATGAATTTAGCGCTCTGCGAGACCAGCTGCAGCACATCGGCCAACCGCATCGCCGAGGCGGGCCAGGCCACAGACGGCAGAGCCAGTTGAAGGGTCCGAGGAGAGGAGGGCGGGGAAGGCCACACCATGGGAGACCCGCCCCCCCTACAGAGCAACTGGACAGACTCTCTCTGGCCTCAGACGGCACATATGGCTATTCTACTGAAGCACCAATAAGAACTAGACTTCAGGTTAACCAGGGCCAACAGAAATTAGGAACCGTGGATCTAAACCAATCGGAGAAGGCAAACCGGAAGTACTCCACAGACCCAAACCAAGAAGAGGCTCCGCTCTCCGCAAACAAGCAGGAGATGTGTCGGCCACCATGTCCGGATGCCCAGAACGACGACTGCCCAAAAGACAGTGGAGAATCTGTCCACGGCAGGGGGAGTCGGGGAAGGAGAAGGGGACCTCGTGGATCTGTATACCAGCCAGATCACTGGCAGGACAGGCAGTGGGAAGCCCAAAGCGCCGCACACCACCAGTGGGATGAGCGAAGCTCCAGGAGCAGGGGAGGGGCCGGTCACCCTTGCAGCAGAGGTGGCGAGCCCCGGCGCGGTCACGGGAGGGGCCTCCATCAGAAAGCCACGGAGCGAGAAGTGGGAAGAGAGGGGGTGCTATGACAAAGGGCCACAGGAGGGCTGAAGAACAAATGTATGTGTGCCTCCATTATCAACATGTATAGAATAAAGCCCTGCAGCAGAACTGAAGTTCAATACAGTGCCCTGCCTACCTTTGCATCGCTGTTATCCTGCTCTTTGGTTTGCACACTCACGCACAATTGTGTCCGATACAGATGGTTATTGTCGGTGACTGTTGTGATGCAATATGACTTGAAAGAGCATACGATTAAAGCAGTTTCTCTCTGGGCATCGTTGTCACTTGTTTGTTATTTAAAGTACATGGAAACAATGTGCTATGTTTAAAAAAAAATTAAAAGATGTTTGAAATACAGTATAATACTAGTCGGCACTAGTATAGTCCAATGCTAGCATAGTCGCTAGTCTCGGGAGTACTCCTAGTCTAAGGCTAGCATATTCACTAGTAGGGGTGGGACATAAAAATCGATACTGCAATATATTGTCACTTCCGATACATGCAATACTATTTTTTTTTCTTTCTGCTTGACGATCCCATTTTACTGCAATAAAAATAATTGAAATGAGGTACACAAACTGAAAACGTTATAAAACATGATTTATATATATTTGTATTGCAGATGGTAACAAAGCTTTTTATGGGTATTTTGTCTTCAGTTACAGATTTTGTGATTTATCTTAGATAAAATGTCTTGCAATAGATTGATTATAGCTGATATCATGTATCGTAATATTATCGTTATCGAGGGCCAGATTCGTCACAGTATCGTATTGTGAGTTACTCATATCATCCCACCCATAGTCACTAGTCTCGGGAGTACTCCTAATCCAAGGCTAGCAGTCTAACCTCGGGAGTACTCTTAGTCCTAGTCCAGAGAGTGAGATTATTTTTGACCTGGCTCCTCCTGAGGCAAAGACAATGATTGTCACACTCCAATCCAGAGTCCTAAACTTTCAGTAATTGGCCCATTTATTACTGATCTGATCAGTTGCTTTTACTGAACAATATAGATTTAGACCATTTTGGGATCATTGGACCAAAGATTATTGAGATACATTAGAGTGCTAACGTGTCAAAATGCAGCAAATCAAGTCACTTTGCTTTTAGTATCTATCAAACATTTTCTTTGACAAGATGGCATCCAATGTAATCAAAAAAGTCAACCAACGAACAAGATTCTTGTACCGGATCTCCTCTCTGGTAAACAAGAATACCCTGAAGACTCTAACAGGAGCACTCATTCAAGGGTACTACGACTATGCTTGCACCTCATGGTACCAAGGCACTAAAAACAAGATTACAAACATCACAAAACAAACTGGTCAGACTACTGCTTGACCTTACTCCTAGAACCCACCTCACCCCTGCCCATTTTGACAACCTAGGATGGCTTAGAGTAGACGACAGAGTACAGCAACTTGCAATGGGCCTGGTCTACAAGATACACTACACCACTAAGGTACCCATGTACATGTCGAAATACTTCCCAAAGGTCAGTGAATACCACGACCACAACACCAGAGGAAGTTCCACTAATCATGTTAGTGATGGGGGCTTCCGGTATGAGAGCGGAAGAGTAGCACGCATGCGGTGAGGCTCCTGGTCAAAAGAGCGAAAAGCGGAGAAATAAGGACCCGGAAAGTGATTAAAAATGAAGATGCAAACGAGAAGGAAGGAGGAGAAAACAAATATGAAGGAAAGAGAAATGGAGAACTCACAGGAAGAGGAGAGTTCGATGGAGCAGAACCCCCGAGGCGAGACCGAGAAGGAGCAGGCGGAGGAAGGGGGAGTCTCGGCTGAGACAGACAAGGAAATGCCAGGATGGGCCGTGCTCATGCAGGCCGGGATATTGGCGACCATGAAATTGAACTCGGACACGATGCAGGCGAACATGAAACTGAACTCGGACACAATAAGAAATGATATTGGGAAGTTACGGGAGGAATTGAGGAAGGAACAGGAGGACTTCAGAGGTGAAATGAATACAGAAATCAAAAGGGTGGATGAGAAGATGGCGGAACAGGACAGTAACGTAACAGAGGTACAGACCAGAACGGCGCAGATGGAGGAATGGAGCACAGAGATACACGAGGTGTTAACGTGTGCGATTCAAAAGCAAGAACAGATGGAGACAAAGATATCGGACATGGAGGGGAGGTCACAGAGAAATAACATCAGAATATGGGGATTGAAAGAAGGAGTCGAAGGGGAATCGGTGATCCAATATGTGGAAGAGCTTATCAAGGAACAACTGAAGGAGACAGGACTGGAAAAAATGGAGATACAGAGGGCCCACAGGGCGTTGGCTCCGAGACCGAAACCGGACAGACCTCCGAGGGCGGTGATTATTAACTTTCTGAGGTTTGAGATTAAGGAGTTGATACTCAGAACCGCGTGGACCAAAAAGATAGAAATCGAGGGGAAAAGACTGTCGTTTGATCAAGATTACTCAACAGCGGTGGCAATAACACGCAGGTCCTACGCGGGACTGAAGAGAATTCTGAAAGAAAACGGAATGAAATTCCAGTCACCCATGACCTCGCTAAGGATTCACTGGAAGGAAGGGACGGTGACATACGTGACGGCGCGGGAGGCGGCGGAGGAGATGAGGCGACGGGGGATGCAGATGGCGGAGGACGGAGAGGGAAGGAGACAGGAGGGCCAGACGCGGAGCCTGCAGCAGAGATTGGAGGGGGCACGCAGATGGACCAGAGTGGGAGATCGAGGCCCGGGAGAGGAGGGAGGAGAGAGAAGGCCGAGGTGAGACGTGACAGACCGAAGGCGGAGACGGACGAGGAGGCCAGAGACGGAGAAGGAGGGGAGAGGAGGCAGGAGGAGACGAACGGATGAGTACACGCACAAGAGATTGAAAAACTATCCAAATAGAGACAAAATATAGAAACTGAAATAACATATACATAAACACACATTCCCAGGTAGAGGCAGGATATAGGAACGAACATAACGTATACATGGACACATAATACACAGGCCGACGGAGGAAATAAATGGAAATATAATTAGGTATGATAGACGGAACACAGAACATATTGAAACAAGTACATAGACACACGCTGAGAGTAACACAGTTGGAAGGGATTAAGGGGATAAATGGACATCACATAGAAAATAGAGAGGAGGAAAATAAAATAAAAAGGGGTACACAGAAGACACCACACACGGGTTTGGGAGGAAAGAGGGACATTGGAACATATGAGCCGCATTGAGGGGGACCTAGGAAATGGGGGTCTTTGATCAGAATGAAGGACAGAGCGCTTTTGACCAGGAGCACGACAGCAGTAAAAACAGTAAGAATGCTGGACAAATATGACGAGCGGTTGGGGGCAAAGGTTTCAAACCCCCAAGCCGTCAGGAGGAGGCCTCTCACTAGGAGAGCAATTACTCCTCACCCACCAGCAGGGGACAGGGGGGGACACAGGGACCCCCCGAACGCCTTGGGAGCACTTTATGTAAAGTTTATGTTTTTTATTTATGTTAATCATTATATGTATTCGGTGAAGAGAGCGGAGGCTACAACCGGAGGGGGGAATGAATGTGACATGGGGGGGACTGACAGACGAAAGAAGAAGAAAGATGACAATGGTTAAAGGTATAAAAATGATGTCGTTAAACGTTAATGGAATGAATAATGCGATAAAGAGGGGCAAAGTGATGTTGAAATGTAAAAAAAGTGAGATGGAAGTGATTTTTCTGCAGGAGACACATTTGGTAGCACATGATCATGAGAAACTGGAGAGATTTGGATATGAAAATGCATACTATAGTTCCTTTAAACGGAACCTGAGGAGAGGAGTAATCACGTTAATCAAAAACAGTCAAATTTGAATTGATCAAGGAAGTAAGAGAGGGAAGGTTTGTTCTGGTGAAGGGGAAAATGGAGGGCCAAATGGTTACGTTAGTGAATGTTTATGCACCCCCAGAGAGTGAGAGGGATTTATATGAGACCATTTTTGATATGATAGTGATGGAACTAGAAGGGATATTGATATGCGCGGGAGATTTTAATGTAGTACTGAATCACGACCTAGACACCACGAGTACTAGAAAAGGACGGGCACCAATCAGTAGATATATGAATATTCAGATGACGGAAATGGGAATTACAGATGTTTGGAGCGGGATGCACGCCATGGACAGGGAATACACACATTACTCACACCCGCACCTGACATATGCGAGAATAGACTACTTTTTGATGACGACGGGGGACAGTTACAGGGTACGGGAGAGCAGAATAGGAGTAGCGGACATATCGGATCACAGTGCCATATATCTGACAGTAGATCTAGAAGGGAGACGGAGGAACACGATCTGGAGACTAAATGTAGGAATATTAAATAACAAGGGGGTGGTGAGTCAGATCAAGGAGGAGATAGCCAGATATAAGGAAGAAAATGACAACGGGGCGGTAGATCCGAACATTCTATGGGACACACTGAAGGTGGTGATAAGGGGGAAATTGATGGAGAAGACAGCAATGCTGAAGAAGGCCAGAACGGAGACATATCACAATCTGATAGGGAAGCTGAAGAAGCTAGAGGGGAGACACCAGATATCAAAAGAACAGGAAACGCTCGGAGAAATCAAAGAAGTAAAGGCCAGGATAAATAGGGAAATAGAAAAGAAAGCGAGGTTCATGAAACAAACGTACTATGAAGGGGGACCAAAAGCGACCAGACTGTTGGCTAGGAGAATTAGGACGCAACATACGTTGAACACGATACACACAATAAGAGATACAAAGACTAATGAAATATTGAGAGACCCAGCTGAAATAGAGAGGACATTTAGAGAATACTATGAGAAACTATACACACAGCCAAAAGCAGCGGGAGAAGAGGAAATAGAAGCATATCTGGAGAAGAGTTACCATCGATAGGGAAAGAACAGAATGAAGAATTAAATAAAATAATTTCGGAACGAGAACTGGAAGAGGCAATTAGTAGAGCTAAAAACAACAAGTCTCCGGGGAGCGACGGATTCCCATCGGAATTCTACAAGACATTTAGAACTGAATTAGCACCCATGTTAGGGGCGGCGTTCAGACACACGATGGAAGAGGGAAAAATGCCCCCCTCGTGGAAGGAAGCCATAATCACCATGGTACCGAAGGAAGGGAAGGATAGGGAATTATGTAGTAGTTTCAGACCTGTGTCCATACTCAACGTGGATTACAAGATGTATACATCGATAATATCAAAGAGATTTGAGACGTTTATGCCAGACATTATAGATGAAGATCAAACTGGATTTATTAAAGGGAGACAGACACAGGACAACGTGAGAAAGACATTACACATAGTAGAGGAGATACAAAAACAAGGTGGTAGCGCGGTACTGATTAGCCTAGATGCAGAAAAAGCATTCAACAGTGTGAGCTGGACATTTTTATATAAAACATTGATGAGGTTCGGACTGAACGGGAGGGCGATGAAGATGATCAAGGCGCTATATCAAGAACCGACAGCGAGGGTTAAGGTGAATGGCAGCTTGACGGATAGAATCAGATTAGAGAGGGCTACCAGACAGGGATGTTGTCTCTCACCGACGCTCTTCGCCGTTTTCATAGAACCACTGGCACAACTGATCAGACAGACCAAGGACATTAAGGGAGTAAGGATAAAGGGAACGGAATATAAACTAGGCCTATTTGCGGACGACGTGATAGTATACATGAGGCAACCAGACAAGAGCTTCCCGGCACTGATGGATCTACTGAAGGAATATGGCCACTACTCAGGATACAAACTAAACGTGACAAAGACACAGACCTTAGCATACTATAACTATACCCCAACGACGGAAATTAGAGAACAGTACGGGATAAGATGGGACATGGACAAGATTAAATACTTAGGGGTGAACATCACGAGAGGGGTGGAGAAACTGTTTGAGGCGAACTATACACAGATAAATCAGAACATCAAGAGAGACTTAGAGAGATGGACAGTAATGCCCTTGGACTTCAATTCAAGAATAGAGGTCATTAAAATGAGGTTACTGTACCTATTCCATCCACTACCGATACAAATACCACAGAATCAATTCAGGGAGTGGGACAGACTGATATCGAGGTTCATATGGGCGGGGAGAAGACCACGGGTCAGATATAAAACACTACAACTACCAAAGGAAGAGGGAGGGATGGCAGTACCCAGCCTACAAGATTATTATTATGCAGCACAACTGAGAGCAGTGACGTACTGGTGTAACGACAGATATGAGGCAAGATGGAAATACATTGAAAAAGAAGGGGAGGGATACAAGGTACAAGCTCTGGTGGGAGATAGGGAACTATTTAAAGAAAAAGAAGGACTATTAGATCCAATCACCAAATGCACCTTGACTATATGGAACAGAGTAGTAAAAACACACAAATTGGAGAAGCAGTCAGGGGTTCTGAGATGGGTAGCACATGACAAGAGATTCAAACCAGGGAGGTTAGACCATGGATTCAGAAGGTGGGAGAGGGGGGGGGGGGGGGGGCAACAGCGATATGCAAAATTATAGAGAAGGGGGAAATGCAGACACTACAAAAATTAAAGGAGAAATTTGGACTAGAAAACAGGGACCACTTCAAGTCAAGTCAAGAGTTTTAATTGTCACGGCATACAGGTATACAATGAAATGCGGGTGGTCTTGCCCGCAACGATGTGCAATACAGTGGTACATATAATAGAATCAAAAGAAGAAAACAACATTGTGCAGTAACAGTTAACAGGTAACATGGAGTGACATCTCGGTATCTGTACATAGTTATTTACAGAGCATATGGGACATGCTAGTTAGCTTTGGTAGTGCAATACACTGTTCCTGTTATTCTGTAATTCACTTCAGATATCTACAGGTTAGAGACTACTACAACAAAGAAATAAGGGGGGCCAAAGACGAAGAACAGAATGGAATAATAAAGATGATAGTATGGGCATACGAAGGGGGGCAAGGAAGAGTAATATCAGCAATATACCGGGCTATAATGAACAGCAAGGGACACACGACCGATTACATAAGGGAGAAATGGGAGAGAGAGCTAGAGATAGAAATAACAGGGAAGGAATGGGGGAACATATGCGAGGTGCAACATTCAACAACAGGATCGAGGATATGGAAAGAGTTTGGATGGAAAAACATAATCAGATTATTTATAACCCCAGAGCTGAAGGGAAAATATACACCAACACAAAGAGCATGCTGGAGGATGTGTGGGAAGGAGGGGGCAAATCACACGCACATATTCTGGCGATGTCAGAAGCTGAAGGGGTATTGGGAGGAGATAGGGGAGGCAATGATCAGAATATTAGGATACGGATTACCACAAACAGGACTGGTGCTTTACTTAGGAGACCTGACACACGAGGGAATACAAGGGGGGGACAAATATTTAATAAAGATAATGTTGATAGCGGCCAGAAAAGCAATAACGAGACTGTGGTACAAGGAATACCCACCGACAATAGCACAATGGGTAGGAATAGTGGAAGAGATACAGGATATGGAGAGGATAACACACATGCTGAGGTTACAGGAAGAGAAATTTGGAGAAAGATGGGGTAAGTGGGAGGATTACAAGGGGAACGAAAACGACATCACAGAGGAAGAACCAAATACACCACAAGAGGGCGAAGGGTAAAGGAGGAAAAAGGTTCAAAGAGGGTCTCTGAACCCATGTCACACACTTAATGTTTTCTAATTTCATTTTGGTTTAAGGTATGACAACTGTTTTATGTTTTTTATTTGCTTAAGTCAGTATTTTTTATTTTTCGTCTTTTGGATATTAAATTTTTTTATTTATTATTTATGTCTGATTAATAGTGTTGTTGATGTTATTGTATATGTCGTGTTGTTTGTCTATAAATGTTTAATAAAAAAAATGTAAGTTAAAAAAAAAAATCATGTTAGTGATTAGGGGACTAAACACGTTTCGCAATTATGCCACATCAATGTGGAATGCCCTACCCATAGCCGTAAAAAAAAATTGAATCCCTACCCACCTTCAAAACCACTCTCAAAGAGCACCTACGGGAGGCTGCAATTTGAAACTGGCCCCCGTAAATGTCCCTATGCTTGCACCTTGCACCCACCCCCTCCCAAAGTACAGTCTCCTCCCCCTCGTATTTATATATTTTCTGTTAGGATCTCTGTTTAACAGTACTGTATATTTGCATATCGTGTATGTCACAAATGTAACTACTGTATATCTGTGTCATAAATGTCATGATATATCTGTATATCTGTATGTTGTGTATGTCATAAATGTCATGAATTGAAAATGGGGGACCCTGATGTAAACCAGACGAAAGTCTTTCTCTGGTCTGCATCCCCATAACAATTGTGTGTATTGAGCTGTACTGTATTGTACCCATTCTGCAATCTGTTAATAACATTTTCAATCAATCAAACAATACATACATTATTGTGCTTTATTTTCGTTGTACTGTACATTTGAATCTAATCTAATATTCTAGCCACGTATGATATTTCTGTACGCTTTGACATACTATGTTGAATGAATGAATGAAAACTTTATTTAACAGATTGCAGAATGGGATATTTATGGGATGCAGACCAGAGAAGACCAGAGAAAGACGTTTGTCTTGTTTACATCAGGGTCCCCCATTTTCAATTCATAGTGACATTTATGACATACACAACATATATGACATCATGACATTTATGGCATAGGGACATACATGACATACAGGTATATAGTACTGTTACATTTGTGACATATACGATATGCAAATATACAGTACTGTTACCCATAGATCCTGACAGAGAATATAATGATGGGGAGGAGACTGTACATTAGGAGGGGGTGGGTGGGTGGGAGAGAAATATATACTGTACATACGGTGGGGAGGAGACTGTCTATTAGGAGGGGGTGGGGGGGTTTGGACATTTACGGTGGCCAGTTTAGAATTGCAGCCTCCCGTAGGTGCTCTTTAAGAGCGGTTTTGAATGTGGGTAGGGATTCACATTCCTTTACAGCTTTGGGTAGGGCGTTCCACATTGATGTGGCATAATTGCTAAACGTGTTTAGTCCCTTGTTTGAGCAGAATCTGGGTTTAACATGATTTGTTGAGCTTCCTCTGGTGTTGTGGTCGTGGTATTCACTGACCTTTGGGAAGTATTTTGACATGTACATGGGTACCTTAGTCGTATAGTGTATCTTGTAGACCAGGCCCATTGCAAGTTGCTGTACTCTGTCGTCTACTCTAAGCCATCCTAGGTAGTCAAAGTGGGCAGGGGTGAGATGGGTTCTAGGAGTAAGGTCAAGTAGTAGTCTGACCAGTTTGTTTTGTGATGTTTGTAATCTTGTTTTTAGCGCCTTTGAGGTGCTTTGGTACCATGAGGTGCAAGCATAGTCGTAGTACCCTTGAATGAGTGCTCCTGCCAGAGTCTTCAGGGTATTCTTGTTTACCAGAGAGGAGATCTGGTACAAGAATCTAGTTCGTTGGTTGACTTTTTTTTATTACCTTGGATGCCATTTTGTCACAGGAAAGATTTGCCTCTAGGATGGAACCTAGGTATGTAATTTCATCTTTCCTTGTGACAATATTGTTACTGAGAAGCCGTCTGTCTTGCTGAGTTTGTTATTTGATCCGAAGAGAATGGACTCTGTTTTACCCAGGTGTAATGATAGTTTGTTATCAGCGAGCCAGGTGCAGATTCTGCAGAGTTCTGAGCTGAGGGTTTTTTCAACCTGTAACTTGTTCTTATCAGAGACCAGCAGGGCTGAGTCGTCCGCGAACAAGAACAAGTTGCAGTCACAAGCTGACGACATTTAATTTGCATAAATTAGGAACAGTAGCGGTCCTAGTATGCTTCCTTGTGGAACACCACAGCTCACTGTGAGGGGGGGGGGGATAGAGTACCGTTTACCTCCACCATCTGTTCTCTCCCCTCAAGGTAGGATTGCATCCAACTCACTGATAAACTATCAAAACCAATTGCTTTTAGCTTGTCAATCAGAATGGAGTGATTGACAGTGTCGAAGGCCTTTTGTAGGTCCAGCATGACCATGCCGCAGTATGTTGTTTAATAAGGTCGCCAAACATGTTTATGCTTTCATATGCTTCTTCCTAATCCCGACTCCCTACCGTGACTTTGGAGAATGGCGAGATAACGTAGTGTTTTGAAATTTGCCAGACTACTCCAATAGCATAAATCGATAGGTTATGTAGATAACCTAGTTATATTAGTATTGGCTGAGCGTCCCGCTCTGAGCCTTATGAGATATCCCTTATCTCCTATGATACCTATTGTATCTCCCACGAACAAAACACATGCACCCCACCTGTATGGGACCCCGCCCCCATGGTGGCACCGCCCATATAGCCGTGACTCTGGTCACCAAACACCCTTCCTCGCCAAAACCCGTCCCAGGAAAAGATCCCTCAAGAGGGAACTCAGGGCCGCGCAGAGCGGGACGCTCAGCCAATACTAATATAACTAGGTTATCTACATAACCTATCGTTATATATCGTATTTGCTTCGCGTCCCGCTCTGAGCCTTATGAGATAATGGGGAAGAGCGGACGCGAGGCCCGACAAATGTACCCCCTGAGGACCCGTAAGCCCACATCAAGGGGTGCGGGGAGCCCTGTCACCCCATCCTTCCTAATGAAGGGGGGGGCGCAGTCAACTCCACCTGAATGCGAACAAGAGGGAACTAGAACCCCTTGAACACACCGTACAGGCGGAACCACGTGTGACCCAACACACTGTGGCCCATACCCATACACTCCTGCTACCCGACCAAAGGACAGGAAGCAGGAAAGGCCACAGACCCCAGAACCGCCTGGGAGACAGAACCCCCGGTCATGTCCATGAGGTAAAACCTTACAAAGGGGCCCGGGGAGGACCATGAAGCTGCAGCACAGATGTCCCCCACCGAGGCCCCACCCAGGAGAGCGGCAGAAGCAGCCACCCCACGAGTGGAGTGCGCCCTGACGCCCCCAGGGGGATCCTGCCCAGCCAACGTGTAGCAGAGGGTAATGCCCTCGCACAACCAATGGGACAGGCGCTGCTCTGACAGTGCCTTACCAGCACGAGCCCCACCGTAACAGACAAAGCTGGTCGGTAACCCTGAAGTCCTGAGTACGGCTGAGGTAAATCCCCAAGCACGGACTGGACATGACAGGTGAAGGCCCGCATCTAACTCACTAGTGTGAGGAGGAGGACGAAACGCCTGAACCACAATATCCCGGGAGCGGAAGGAACTCCGGATATTCTTAGGCACGAAAGCAGGATTAGGTCGCAGAGTGACACCGCAATCGGTCCCAAAAGACAGGCACTCTGGACGTACCGAGAGAGCACAGAGCTCACCTACGCGTTTAGCGGAAGTGACAGCCAGTAGGAACGCGGTCTTGAAGGACAGCTGTCCCAACGGCGCCTGCTCGAGCGGCTCAAACGGGGCCAAGGACAACCGACCGAGGACCAATTGAAGATCCCAAGTCGGAGCCAAGGAGCGTTGCACCGGCTTAACGCGTTGAGCGCCAAGCAGGAAACGCTTCACAAGAGGGTGGCTGAACAAGACATCCCCTCAAACCCCTCATGATAGGAGGATATAGCTGCTGCATATACCCTCACCGTCGAAGCCGACAGTCTATCAAGGAGAGACTGGAGGTAACTAAGGACAGCATCCAGGGGGCAGGAGACTGAGTCCCGGCCCCCCGCCTTACACCACACTTGGAACATACGTCATCTGCCCGCGTAAGCGCGACAGTGGAGGGAGCATGCGCATTCCAGATGGTAACACCATCAGGATCAAGAACCCGCGCCCCTCAACGTACCCGTCCCAACAACTGACCTAACAGATGTATGGGGAAGAATCCCTGGCGGCACGGCATCGGTCCCAGACCTGCCTGGCCATGTCCAGACGTAATCCTCACCCGTCAGGATGAGGACCGCCCTGCGACAGTACCTCTGCACCCACATTCTCCCTGCCGGGGATGTGGGGAGCCCTAGGCCGCGCAGATGGAGGACACCCATAGCCAGCCGCCCGCCGCCTGGTGCAGACAGGGGGAGCGTACTCCTCCCCGTCTGTCGATGATGAATTGAAAATGGGGGACCCTGATGTAAACAAGACGAAAGTCTTTCTCTGGTCTGCATCCCCTTAACAATTGTATGTATTGAGCTGTACTGTACTGTACCCATTCTGCAATCTGTTAATAAACTTTTCAATCAATCAATCAATCAATCGTCCGTCCTGATCAACACCATATGTGGACCAGAAGGACCGCTTTCAATACCAACACATTGAACGTAGCGCAGACCGGGCAGCATGGTTTGCCAGCTGCCCCCTACTGCGTTGGCCCGACGCGTCACCAGCGAGGGAGGCGTCGGTGAAAACGCGACGTGAGACAGCGCCGTAACCGCCCTAGGACGGAACCTCCCGAGCGTGTTGACAACACGCTCTGAGATGGATGCCCATAGCCCTCCAACCGTTGACCGGGAAAAGGAGTACTCTACATCCAGTCTACAGCAACCCCAGCCTGGTAGAGACCTGCCTGGTACGAGACCTGACGATCCACCTTGACCGCGAAGGACCAGAACGTCATCAGGGCAGAACACTCCCTAACCCCGGACGACGCAGAGGCCCCAGTGCGGCCTCCACGCACTTGGTGAAGATGCGGGGAGCCAGAGAAAACCGAACGGCAGCCTCTGGTACTCATACGCTAACCCTGCAAAGGAAGCGTAGGTAAGCCCTAGGATGGAAGATCGGGGATGCGCATACGCATCCTACAGGTCTATGGAGGAGAACCAGACCCCCACCTGACAGTGTTCAACAGGTAGAAGACGATCCAAAAAATGCTGAACCTTCCCATGGGACAGGTCCAGCCTGGGTCTTACACCCCTCCCTCCCGACTTCTCGGGCAGAGAACACCGGGAGGAGAACGCCACGACGATGGCTTGCTTCGTCCACAGAGATTGGATCTCGTTGACCAGAGCTGTCACTGCTGGAGACCCTGACAATAGGGTCTGTACCAAACCTGAAAACGGGTGGGGTTGTGTAAACACAAGTCCCCGCCTCAGCGTTCTCTCCATCCACCTCGACATATGGTACTGCCGTAGTCATATGTGACGACACTCCCAACGCACCCGCCGTCACGTGGCGCAGGTCCGCCAGGAACTGTAGATAGTTGGCCCGGTCCCCCCGCTGTGCGTAGCCAAACCTGGAACCGTGCGAGGAGCGCGTTCCGTGTCGGAACACCTGACCCTGACACCACCCACGAGGCAATCGCACCCAAGGGGGAACCCCGACAGAAAGGGCCGGTCTGATACGGGGGGCTTCCTATGAAAAAAGCCCCCCCACTGAACACCCCTCCAGAACATGCTGAAGGAGTTGTTCTGCAGCCGGACATGCAAGGTGTAAGGCCCCCATGGGTTCCTACACACCGTAGCCCTGCAGTGATATTACTACTACCCCAAATCATGTGAGCTGCGACCACTTGCCAATATTTCAGGAGTGGGAGGCACCAACATGATACCTGGCCTGGCGAAGGCGAGGCCGGGGAAGCCCGCACTGTGTGCCTCAAAAGGTTTCGAGCCCTCCTGCTGACAACACTTAAGTTGACAGACATAACACCAGGCTCAACCAACACAGTTCAAGGTGTGGGAGCCGCTTGACAGCACAACATTCTCATGGACAGACCCAGGCTCAGCCATAAACTGGGTGTCAGCCCCTGTCCCCATGAGAAGCGAAAAGGGGGGCCGCCCGCGCATCAACGAAGGCACGCGGCCCGCAGCCAAAGGAAACAATCAGAGCCCACTTCTTCCGCTGGTGTTGGGGAAGGGAGTGATCGGAGAGCGGGCTGCTCGCGGCAGGACGGTGACGGCTTGTTTGTTCAAGCCGAACCCATCCTACATGGCCGATCCCTTGGCCGCCAAGGCTGTCGGCCTTGTGGACACCTGTCGAATCAACGCCCAGGATACCTCTGGCGGGGGAAAAACATGGCCGCCTATCGAGAGCCCCGTCATCGCCGCTGACGAGGCCGTGCTCTCTCTTCTTCTGGCTGCGCGGTGTGAGGCGGTGTAGGGCCTAGGACAATACCGCCCGCGCTCCAGCAGAAGACCAAAATCCCCTGCGGAGAGGGGAACCCTGAGCGGTTATAGCTTGCGGCTGGGTCAAAGCTAATAACGTCAACAACCCTCAAGGCCCCTCCACCAGACACCATTTTTTTAATAGAAAAAAACAGCAATTCGAACACAGTTCTAATCGTTGCCAATTCCATACCGTGGCGGTACAAGCCTTAACAGCCCACCAGCCACTCGCCAGGCCGACCCACCCATGGTGTCGGCCGGGCGGGGCATTGTTTCAATATGTCAAAAACAAAGGACTGATGTTAACACGGAGCACCAGTGGTGATTGCAAACAGCAACCTCCACTGTGGTGTGCACCATGAAAGGGTTAAATGAATAAAAGAGCTAAACCACAAAATACTGTAGAATGAGCAAACCCATACACACAAAGTTAAGGGGAGACGGACCAGAGCGAACTAGTCCCGCCTTCATTCAAAATATTCACAACAGGACACCAGCCCTAGTTTTGCCCATTTACCAAAAAAGGTAAACAAAGCCCCCCCCCCCCGCACTACTCCCCCAGTATACCGAGGAGAGAAAACTGTAGCAAGACAGACCTTCTCATAGCAGAGTGACAAAACGAAACAATAGCCCACTACACAGGGCCGCCTCAGGGGGTGGGGGGCCTCGCGTCTAAATACGCACAGGGCCTCACATTTCTCCCAGGCGGCCCTGCCCTTATACTACTGCAGCCTAGCGCGAGGCGATGTGGGACCCAGAACAACAATTGCCTGCGCACAGACACGCAACATGTTTACCATGTCGGCTGGACCCATAGCCCCACTACCCGACGCCAACCCAGATGGGAACACCGTTCAACAAACCCCGCCGGAACACAAGGTAACATACCTGGCTAGGCAACCTAGCCACGGCCTACCCTGTTGTCAACCCATTTACCCGAAAAAAGGTAAATAGGACTCAGCAAAAAAAACCACAACAGCTACCGACTGACCTTCATTGATGAACCGGGCAAGAGGAGGGAGAGTGACAACATCTCACGGCGGAGACATTAGAACAGCGTAGCAATTAGCAGTAGTAATAGCATGCAGCATTAGCGATAGCATGTAGCATAGCATTAGATGTTTTAGTAGCACGCCCAAGACAGCTTGGAAACCGTTCCCTGCAGTGAACGTTCACCAAACCATCCTGCCCCCGGCGCCAACACACAACATGGTTGTGTAACAAAACAAACCAACATTACTAACACTAATACCCATGCCTGAAGACACAGGGCCTACCTGAGTACAAGCTGGCCCGACAGCCAGTCTTGTACAGCTGAACCTTGATGTGCTGTCATCAAACGAGGAACATCAACATAGGCCCGTCGTGTCGCCGAAAACATGCGTCGAAGATGCCAGGGGCCAGCAACCTCCGGTAAGCTTTCAACATTATGACTCTGATCCTTTTCATCCTGCTAGTTATCGTATGGTGCACGCATCCATTACGCTGGGACGAAAATAGAGGAAGGGTGTTTGGTGACCAGAGTCACGGCTATATGGGCGGTGCCACCATGGGGGCGGGGTCCCATACAGGTGGGGTGCATGTGTTTTGTTCGTGGGAGATACAATAGGTATCATAGGAGATAAGGGATATCTCATAAGGCTCAGAGCGGGACGCGAAGCAAATACAATATATAACTGCAGTGCCACAGCCCCATACGTCTGGGCGGGGCTTTGGGGCTTGTACTGTGTGTGAGGCGGGAATTTGGGGCTTGTACTGTGTGTTGCTGTGCGTGGGCGGGGCGTCGGGGCTTGTACTGTGTGTTGCACTACTGCACATGCGGATGGGGGGGGGGGGGGGCTCTCTTGCTTTCTCTCCCTACGTGTTACTAGTGCGACTGTGCGACATTAGCGAACAGACACGTGTTAGCGAACAGACACGTGTTACTGGTGCGACGGAGACAGTGTTACTTTCGCCTTGTTTACTACTTTCGTCTTGTGTTACATTTGTGATTGATTGATTGATTTATTGAAAATTTTATTAACAGATTGCGGAATGGGTACAATACAGTACAGCTCAATACACACAATTGTTAAGGGGATGCATACCAGAGAAAGACTATGACATACACAACATACATTTGTGATTGATTGATTGATTGATTGATTGATTGATTGATTGATTGATTGATTGATTGGAAAGACTATGACATACACAACATCGTCTTGTGTTACATTTGTGATTGATTGAAAATGTTATTAACAGATTGCAGAATGGGTACACTACAGTACAGCTCAATACACACAATTGTTAAGGGGATGCAGACCAGAGAAAGACTTTCGTCTTGTTTACATCAAGGTCCCCCATTTTCAATTCATCATAACATATATGACATGACATACAGATAGACAGTACTGTTACATCTAGACATTTATGACATACCAGATCTACAAATATACAGCACTGTTTGTGATACAAAAAGAGTCTAAAAAGAGAGTATATACATTTGAGGGGGAAGAAACTACATTGGAAGAGGTTGGGTAGGTGGGGAAAACTACATTGGAGGTGGTTGGGTGGGGGGGACTGTACATTGGAGGGGGTTGGGTTTGGACATTTAAGTGTGTGACATACAAGATATGCAAATATGGTTAGAGTTACATAGATGGAGAGACTGTTAATTAACTGGTTAGAGTTACATCAAAATCAGTAAATAAGAGGTTGAATAAAATTATATGGGATATAAACTGAATTAAATATAGCACATATATAAAAATAAAATAGGAATAGGCCAGGGCTGTACAACTGGGCAGATGTGGTCAATTATATACACTAATTAGAATGAGTAACAATGCAGTGGGCAAGTATATAGTCCAGTAGTCTGTGTTAACACTTTGGAGGCCAAATCCGAGATAGTCCGGGTTAACTCGCCATGCTCTGGGAGCCAAACCCAAGAAATCTCTGGTTTTAATCGATATTTCTTTTATTAGCGATATCCATTCATTTTTCATCCATCCACCCTGACGTTATCATTGGGAATGGGTCTGAGCTTGCAAAGGGCAAATACCGCCGCCTATCGTCTCCCGGATGGTATTGCACATCATTGGATTGGATTGGCTGGGACTGTGCATCAAAAAAGAAAGTCCGGTCCAGGTTTTACTTCTCGGGCATGCAGTATCGTTACAACAGATGGACTGGGGACACTCAGAGCAGCGTGGATTATGTGTTTTGGATATATAACGTTGGATCAATAAACACGATCAATATTTGGAATGGCGATCAGGAATTGGATGAATCTTTTTGCATGTTATGTTACGAATCTTGGGTTAATCAGATGTTCCTTTCACCGCCATCGGAGCATGTGTGTGTGTGTGAGGTTCACGCCGACCAAAGTACGGAGAAAAAGCGATTTTTCAGACCCCGCTTCTCTTCGTGCATGAGGACACATATACTATCGATAATCTAGCGTTTATTTGAAAACGATTCATAAATCAAGCGACAAATGGCACGATTTCTAAGGAAATACATTTAAGCTCGATTTGCTGGAGTTTATTGAGATGAGACAGAACTCCCTAGAAATATATTGATATTCATCACGGTATAAAATGGAAATGTATGTATGAAAAAATTATCTGTTTCGTGCATGTTGACTGGAAGCAACTCATTGACGATCACTGTGTTATTTAGATCTATTGCTATTATATTTGATATGTTTTAAGCACTCGCAAATAAGTCCTATCCTCCATTGGATAAAGCACTGGCACCGAAGGGCCATCAGCAGAGGGCGCTGTTGGCCCCCAATGAGTTAATGTAACACAGTGACGGGGGTGTCAGTGAGGGTCCCGAGCCTTGTTGATGAGGATCACTGCAGAGAGGAAGAAACTGTTCTTGTGGGGTGAGGTTTTGGCCCTGGTGGACCACAGCCTCCTTCCAGAGGGGAGTGACTCAAACAGGTTGTGACCGGGGTGCGTGTATCACTTCCGCAACGGATTTAGTCGGATTTCGGTTTCCGGGTTCGCCTGATTGGCCGCAACGGCCATGTGACACGTGTGGCACGCCCCCGCTGCGAATCAGAGCAATATTGTCGCACCATCTTCTGAGTGCAGATGCGCTGCTGTTTAATCACTTTTCCCACTTCAATGACAGAGCTGCTGTTTAATGCTCACTTTTCCCACTTCAATGACAGAGCTGCTGTTTAATGCTCACTTTTCCCACTTCAATGACAGAGCTGCTGTTTAATAATATTGTCGCGTTGTGGAAAGCAGGATGAGAGAGCGTAGATTTCAGTGTGTATCATTTAATCATTTATCATTTAACATTTGAAAGACAGAGCTGCTGTTTAATAATATTGTCGCGTTGTGGAAAGCAGGATGAGAGAGCGTAGATTTCAGTGTGTATCATTTAATCATTTATCATTTAACATTTGAAAGGCATACATTGTTGTCATACAGAAGTACAGAATACTTTTATCCAAAATGCTTAACAGTCTCTGGAGCGCGCCAGTAAGAAGCATTTGCACTGCAACTCGTACACCTTACATTTCTGCTTTGCACTATAGCGTATTGTATATTAGTACATTGCATAGTATATTGTATATTGTATGGTACAGTAACAGTCTCTGGAGCGCAACAGTAAGAAGCATTTGCACTGCAACTCGTACACCTTACTGTAAATTGTACCTCATCCCATTTCTGCTTTGCACTATAGCGTATTGTATATTAGTACATTGCATAGTATATTGTATATTGTATGGTAACTCAGTTACTTCTATTCTGCATCGAACATTGTACATATGTCTATACTGAACAGCGTGACCTCTATTTTTACTTCTATTTTACATGCTATACTATTTTATTTCATACTTATCTTGTCTAGCACAGTCTCTAACAGTAACAGTAAGAAGCATTTTGGATAAAAGTATTCTGTACTTCTGTATGACAACAATGTATGCCTGTCAAATGTTAAATGATAAATGATTAAATGATACACACTGAAATCTGCGCTCTCTCATCCTGCTTTCTACAACGCGACAATATTATTAAACAGCAGCTCTGTCATTGAAGTGGGAAAAGTGAGCATTAAACAGCAGCTCTGTCATTGAAGTGGGAAAAGTGAGCATTAAACAGCAGCTCTGTCATTGAAGTGGGAAAAGTGATTAAACAGCAGCGCGTCTGCAGGGTCTGCAAGGCCCTTGAACTTCAGGCCCTGCCCGAAAATAAGCCCGACTGTAAATAATATTTTAAGCCCTAGCCCGCGTGAAAACCAGAAAAAAATTATTATTATTATTATTATTATTATTATTATTATTATTATTATTATTATTATTATTATTATTATTATTATTAAAATATAATTTTTTTTGTATTTGTTTTAAATATTCGAAACACGGTTTTATATGAACGTAATAAATAAACAAAACTAAGAAGCATTTACATAGCCTGTTTCGCAATGCCGTCTCTCCCAGTGCTCGCTTATATAGACTGACTCACACTGTCACACATCAGCCTCGTAAAACGTATTGAACTTGAAGGCTATAGAATCTTCTTTGACACACGCACACACACACACACACGACACACAATAGCCTACTCAGTCAAACAAACAAACAGAAAACAGAAATCAGATTTCGAGCAGAGCAACGTAATGAAAATCACAACAAAACAAGTAGCAGTCGCGACCCAGCAAATAGTAAACATCACTCACCAGACGTCAGCAACGCGTTGAACACCGTTAACAAAACCGGCTACATACATCCCAAGAACAAATTAAAACGTTCGCCAACTGGCTATATTCCAACACAACCAATCGAGTTGAACTTGTCCCCTGAGTTCTCTCTGCGCGCTGCAGTAATTACATCCAAATGTTTCTCTGGCGCAAAAGAGAAAGCGAATCTTAAAACCCTAGTTATATGAAAAAAAATAAAAAATAAACGCAATAAAAAAATAAAAAAAAATAAAAAACGGCGGTGCCCGGGCCCGGCCGAGCCCGAATTATTTATTAAAAAAAAAGCCCTACCCAGCCCGAACCCGCCGGGCCGGGCCGGGCCCCGTCGGGCCTGTGCAAGGTTGCAGTGCACCACTCTGCACTCAGAAGATGGCGCGACAATATTGCTCTGATTCGCAGCGGCAACGCTGCCGCTGCCGCAGGGGCGTGCCACGCATGTCACGTGGCCGTCGCGGCCAATCAGGCGAAACCGAAATCCGACTAAATCCGTTGCGGAAGTGATACACGCGACCGGGGTGGTAGGGGTCGGCCACAATCTTACCTGCACGCTTCAGAGTTCTGGAGAGGCGTACAGGTCCTGGAGGCCTATTGTTTAATAACAGCGCAGCAGTGCTGCTTTTGCTTCCGCGTTTTCCCTGATTGGCTGCGCCATGCCCCGCGGCAGGCGCGGCAACCGCAGAGCGGCAGAGCTTGCGGAATTATGTAACCGTCCTAATCGGCCATGATTTTCATTCGGCGCTTCAGCTCACCTGGCAGAGCAGCGGTCCTGCGATCCTGCGGTCCGTTGTTGACGAGTTCGAATCCCATCAACATATTTTTTTTTAACGTGATTTTTTTTTTAACGTGTATTCTTTCGCCGGTTAAGGTTAGGCATGGTTAAGGTTAAGGTTAAGGTTAGGCATTGTTTCGGAGTTGGTTAAGGTTAGACCGGTTAAGTTTAGGCGCTGTTAAGGAGCTGGTTAAGGTTAGAGTTTGTCTTAGAGAATGGCAATATTCTTTCTATGGTTAAGGTTAGGCATGGTTAAGGTTAAGGTTAAGGTTAGGCATTGTTTCGGAGTTGGTTAAGGTTAGAACGGTTAAGTTTAGGCGCTGTTAAGGAGCTGGTTAAGGTTAGAGTTTGTCTTAGAGACAGCCTATTTCCGCACTGCCGCTCTCCCGCGTTGCCGCGGTCACATGGTCAAATTGTCACATTCTTGCACTGCTGCGCTGTTAAAAAGCAACACGCGTCCTGGAGGCGTCAATACTTTTACCAACGGATTTCCAGTTCCGCATGCGCGTTCTGCGATCTGATTGGCCACTGACGTCTCTGGTCGTGTGACATGTGCGGCCAATCGTGTGACGCCTGTTTCTTTCACCGGTTAAGTTTAGGCACTCTTTCGAAGTTGGTTATGGTTAGAGTTTGTCTTAGAGCAGAGCGATAGAACACCAGCCCTGATTCCAAACTCTAACCTTAACTAACTTCGAAAGAGTCGCCTAAGCTTAACCAGTGATAAGGCGGAAATGGGCAAAGACACAGGCATCACGCGATTGGGCGCACATGTCACATGACCAGAAACGTCAGTGGCCAATCAGATCGCACCAGAAACGTCAGTGGCCAATCAGATAGCAGAACGCGGAACTGGAAATCCGTTGGTAAACAAATAGACGTGTCCTGGAGAGATGGCAGATTGCAGCCGATCAGCAGAGTGGATGACACGCTGCAGCCTGCCTTTGTCCTTGGCTGCAGCGTACCATAGTGTGATGGAGGTGACTGAGGATGGACTCAATGTACCTATAAATACTAACTAGATAGTTGATGATAAACATTCCATTTCATTATTATTATACTGAAATATTCTAAAATCTAATTGTTTTACCCCGTGCACCCCAGACACAAACTTTGGTTACAATTTTAATAATTTAGTAGAGGTTTAAATTGCTGGGGTGAAATTTACCTCATGTAATGTAAATAGTAAATTTGAGGATAGCAGGATGTTAAATGCACACAAGATTACTTTAGCATTTCCTGAGCTAGACATTATCAAACAGATCTATAAGCAGATGTATGGATGTCTGGCATCTTTATGTCATGACAGCTAAACCTTCTTTTGGTTTAGTGTCTGTGGCTGTGCAGGGATTCATGGGAAAAGAAACAGGTTGGTACGTAATGGGCTGCTGGAGTTAAAATGACTTGTACCTGAGGCCTGCCTGGACACATGACATCAGTGGTGGTCCACCCGTCACCGCTCACTTTACCATGACTGCACATAAACCTGGCACACAACATACTTGTTCACATATATCATTTTTCTTTCACTCTAAAGGAAATATGTCTCACATACAGTAGACCCCCCCAGTACTTTGTGGAGACGAAGATGGGAGGCCCGTCTGTGGACCTGATGATGAGTACCAGTCTTCTCCTCAGACATAAAACCAGTTTTTCACATTAGGACTAACATCCCAACAGGCCACCTTGTTTATGGTTTGATTCAGTTTTAGTAGAATGTGAAAGACATGAATGATGTGACATACTATAAAATCAGTTTATTTACAGTGCAATGAAATAGTTCTGGATTACTGTACAGTTCAAAGTAATCTTTACCTTCTGTTTGGTATCCACAGTTTAAAACCTGAGTCTTCCCTCTTGTCTGACTGACACCCACTCTTAATGGTTTATATCAGTAAACACAATGGGTTTGATAAGCGAATGAATGAATGAATGAAAACTTTATTTAACAGATTGCAGAATGGGTACAATACAGTACGGCTCAATACACACAATTGTTAAGGGGATGCAGACCAGAGAAATACGTTTGTCTTGTTTACATCAGGGTCCCCCATTTTCAATTCATTTTCATGCGATTGTTTTGCTAAGCACCCCACAGAGATGCAAATATTCTATTCGAATCCAGGTACTTTCTGTGTGGAGTTAGCATGTTCTCCCTGTGTCTTTCCTCCAGTTTCCTCCCCGCAACTGACTGTGGTGTTTTACAGTTCAGACCGATCTGGTACAGTAGCTCTGACTGTAGGGTTTTACAGTTCAAACATACACAGCCTCTGTCAGAGGAGAGGATAAAGGCTCTGTCGGGCAGCTGACCACATCTCCTCATCACACACAGATGACCAGATACACATTTCACACAGGTTCAAGTTGAAGTTTAATTTTAATGTACAGAATAATACAGGTACTTAAATGAATGTTCAATTCATCAAGACATTTACAGACATACAAATATACAGTACTATGTAAGAAAAAAGCATCAAGTCATGTTTATCATTTTGGACTAAAATAGAGGAATGTTGCTCAAGGTTATAAAATGCAGTTGTGCGCACTATGAACCGGGATTTGATTGAATAAGCAACACATTTTACAATGGCGATGTGTATTGCGGTGGACAATAACAGAGAATGTGAAGTTGAACACCTTGTGAGAATGGTTCCCAGCCCTTCCCAGAGACAGTTGCATTTCTCTCCTCTCCCCAGGCTCCTCAAGGCCGTTCCTACCGCCGCCTCTACTGCTCCATGAAGCCCGAGGCTGCTATGCTCTGTGTTTCGTTGCCAGTTGCCAGACTATACTCAAATCAACTCGAAATGGATCTAATCAGTGGATTGCATACTTTCGTCAAGAAGCAGAATAAGGCTAACCCTCTCTGCCTCTTGGGACATCAAAATCGGGCTATCAACTTGAAGACATGGTCATTTTTGGATTATCGAAGCTTTTGGACTGCAATAAGAAGATTTTGGATCTGTTTACCGCGCACAGGACCTACCAAAATGAACTGATTAAGACACTTGGACACTTGGACTAATGCATTCAGTCATTTGGACGGAGTTGTTAAAACTCACTCCACTCAAATCAATAGAGTTATATTTCACTCTACTCAAATCAAATTTAAAGTGACGTGGCTGGGAGAAATTGTTGCCAGTCAGTTCAGCCAAAACAAATTCCTGGACCAAGGTCGAACCAGGGAGCTGCTGGAGTCGAAGGCCCTCTGGGAGATAAGAGTGGCAAGTGGCCCCCCCCCACCCCCAATCCCTATACCCAATCCCCCCTCCTGCGTGTACGCCTGGTGCCTATGACGGCAGCCAACTAGTACGCGTGCTGGAGGGGGGGAGCCTAAGACTGTCGCATCACCAAAGTTCTATCCCCCTGCTATGACGGCAACTGTAGTCATATCCAAACTCCTCCCCCTCCGGTCCTAGCTGATGTCAAATGTAATTAGTCAAGGCCGGAATTTCTCTCCGTCCCCCCTCCCACCCCACCACCCCACCACCCCCTCCCCTCGGGGTGCTCTGAGACACACAGACTCACGGCTAGTTTAGCATGAACATGTTTGTATTAATTAAGGGTTGTGCCATTATTGCTATGCAAATGTAATAATTGTGAATGATTTTCTGTAATGAGTTGTATGTGTTGTATCAAGCATCCTTGACTTCCAAGGACAACGATGTAAATAAGTCATTGGCTTTTTCGTTTCTCTCCTTGACAAAAGCAAATATGTGAAATAATGATCTGTATATGTTTTGTTGTCTAAATAAATACCTACCTACCTACCAACATAGCTTTAACATTAGTTCAACATTAATAAAGTAGTCAAAATGTGGGCCAAAATAATAGCAACTTCACATTCACATAGCGTTAGTTGGGTGTTTACAGGTAATATTAGCTAATGTGTGTGCACGTGCTTCTGCTAAAATGTTTGTTCAAATCTTACTCTGCACGGAGTGCAACCCCGTCCCATGACCAACGCATGCCTGCTCTGGTTACAATCAGAGAGCGTCTTCGCAAACAGAGGCAACGGGAAAAAATCAGGCGCCCACCCACAGGCGTGAACACTTCTTAAGGTAACTAACTTGCGTTCAGCGTTTCTCTGATTGGCCACGACGCCCACGTGACCGCGCGCTAGCACGCCCCCTTATCGCCGCCTGCCGCTCTGTGTGTCTGTGTGTTGCAGCACGGCAGAGCGGCAGAGGTCTCTCGCGGAAATGCGGAAATGTAATGTTATGTTCAAATCGCTAGAATACACAACATATTTATCAAAACAACTACCAGATTCGCTCATAACGTTATTTCGCGTGACAACACAGCCCAGCTGTCAGAAACTGTACATTGTAACTGTTGTGAAGGATCAGATTAAACCGAATATGTATATTTATTTATATATATATATTTAATTGTATTTGTATATCGTTTGATATCCCCTGTATATTCCTTGTACAATATGCATTGAATATCCCTTTAGTCTACTAAACAGCCCATAATAGTTTCATTCTACCATTGGACGAGAACCTGGCGCCAGGTTGCCATACCCCTAGGTCCAAGTTCAATCGTGCCGCCTAACATGTCGTGGCAAGCCCCGGTTCCGCGCAGGAATATGTCGGGCGAAATACGAATGGTACTATTTGTTCATAGAGCATATATATATGGCGCAAGTAAAGTAGAACTTTCTTTTAGTCCAGTTCTTTACCCTCCAACAGAGTGACAGACGCAAAGCCTCCCCACGACGCACGTGCGGTGTAGTAAGGCCTACTTGGCCCAGAATAGGCATTGAGATATCGTGTAGATTAATAGTTGAATAGTCATAGTTTGGCACTATACCGTCGAGTTGGACGTATTCTATTAAGCTAATAATAGTCTATTTATGTATGGTGCATCGTTCGGTTAGAGTTCTAAAGTTATCAGTACCCCCATCGTTCCTGACGTTATCTGGACGCTTAACCAGGCTGGTCAGACCCCTAGTGGTGATTGCATCCGAGGAGCTCCGGGCCAAGAGCGACTGGACCTGTATATTGGATTACTCTACCCGGACGACGGCAAGCCTTCCACGGCTTGGATTATGCTTTGTGTGCTTTGATTATTCCATGGATAAAGGCCAACACTGCGGAGTGTTGGAACTACCCCCCGGAGAGGACTCCAGGTGAGACGGCGCTCGACACCAGTGAGGTCGCCTCACGTCTCTCCGTTGTGGACCGGCAGCTACCGTCCACAGAGGGTCCAGCTGTATTCGTCTGCGGTCCGAGGTTCTGTGGGCACCGTGTCCAAGACTTTGGATTCTCCCAAGACACCGTCGGCCAGATGGGATACCGCCAGCGGCTTCTCTAACCCCCCCCTCCTACTGTCTTACAACCAGCGGGACCCCCCCCCCCCCCTTAGTGTATCCAGCTATAATCATTTAAGTACCATCGCTATCGTTTTCCTAAATATTCCAGGTTGTATACTTACTCCCTGCGTAACCAGAGATTGGACATTCAATGTTGATTTACCTACGAATACTCATTTGCCATAAAAGTGCATATTTCATATTTCAAATCATAAATGTAATTAAGTGATCGTTGTATACACCTTTTGCTGTATTAAACCTTCGATTTGGTACATTTGTGTGGATTCGTTTCAGCAGGTGGGAAAGTGTTCATCATACTTATATCTTGTACTGGGTGGCCAGAAGTTAAAGTACATGAGGTAGTGGTATTCAATATCATATCTAACAATACAGTCAGGGAATTGTACCCCTCAGTTACAGTAACGTTATATAACGCAACGTTATATAATGTTATTTCGCGTTTTTATTCATAACGTTATTTCGCGTGACAACACAGCACAGCTGTCAGAAACTGCCCATTGAGGGGGTTTGAATCACTGTACATGAGTGGAGGCTGCTGACTGATTAACTAGAAACTGTACATTGTAACGTTATATAACGCAACGTTATATAATGTTATTTTGCGTTTTTATTCATAATGTCATTTCGCGTGACAACACAGCACAGCTGTCAGAAACTGCACATTGAGGGGGTTTGAATCACTGTACATCAGTGGAGGCTGCTGACCAAATTTTTAGGTGAAGCACAAATTATTATATTATATTATTATATTAAATTATATTTTTCATCCCCAACGCTGCAACACCCCCATTCCTCCCAGGTGTCAGGCTCCTCATTCGCTTCCATTCATTTTGGGGACCATGTTTAAATATCATACTTCTGAAGTATAAACAAACTATACTGCTGTGACGATTTCGAATATCTTAACATGTATTTACCACCTTCCTGCACGAGGCCACAGATGGGTTTTATGTAACCAGGCATGCGTTGTTCATGGGACGGGGTTGCACCAGGGGCGTTTTTAGGGTTAGAAAACATTGGGGGCTTCAGCCCGGGGGGGTGGAGGGGGGCTCCCCCCCCCCCCCCCCTTTTTTTTTTTTTTTTTTTTAAGCACAGAAATACGCAATTTTAGAGTAATTAGAGATGAATACTGAAGAACTCGAATCATTAGAGGTTCTCAAAGTGAGGTCCATGTCCATGAGAGGGATCTGGGCAGTTCCCATAGAAAATTCAAAGTTAACAGGACCAAATCATCAGTTTCTTATTTATTTATTTAACCTTTATTTTGCCAGATAAAACATTGATCTGGTCCAAGAGGCCCCAACAGGAGTACAAATATACATATATACACATATATATACATATATATATAATATATATACATATACTGTACATACATACACACATATACACCAATAACAAAATAAAAACAGTTAAGAATCATACACATAAGCAAATAAACAAACAAACAAACAAACATTATGCACAGCCTATGTACAAAAGAAATAAACAGTTCATCTCTAGTCTTTACAGTTTTCTTCAATTGCATAAACACTCAAATCAAAAGTATTACACAATTATCAAAACCTTACACTCAAGGAGCAAAACGTAGGCCCAGATTTGCACCCTATAAGCACACTTTTTGCAAAACAATACACACAGTGATTTGCAAAACACTAAACACACTTCCATTACATTAGACACAGAATGTCAAATTACCACACATATGAGCCAATTGGTTAAACACAGCCATCAGATGCACAAACACACCATTGCTTAATTGTAGATACACCAATCAGGTTTAAGCACTATAAAAATGCAGCAGGTGAGTTCACCTGTCTTCAACCAAAATGGAAAGAGAGTGAAGTACTGTACACAGAGAACGTGAAAATATACAATACATTCACCAAACACTACACAAGACAACCAATGATGCAGACTGATGAAAATATACATTTTCTCCCATTTTCCCAAATCCGTCAACATGTCAACATGGAGAATCACAACAAAAAATTATCTTGCCAGATCCATAGGCAAAGAGATAATGTCTAGTATTTTCTGTACTTTATTTACATTTTTTCAAAATTGTTTTTGTTTTACTGTAATTTTAACCTGTACTGAATACAGTATTTTATGTTTGTCTGATATTTGCTGAGCTTACAGTGTTATGCACATAGTAGCATGAAAACTGGGACATGTTTTGTTGTGATTCTCCATGTTGAAATGTTGACTGATTTGGTTATATGGAGAGAACATTTATATTTTCATCAGTCTGCATCATTGATTTGGGTATATGGAGAGAAAATGTTTTTTTTAGCAGTCTGCATCATTGATTTGGGTATATGTAGATAAATAAATTATATTTTCATCAGTCTACTCTACAGCATTGGTCTTGTGTAGTGTTTGGTGAATTTATTGTATATTTGCACATTCTCTGCATACTTCACTTACAGTACTCTAATCACTGAGAAGTAGAATTGCTAAATGTGTTTTAGGTTAAGCACAGCAGTGTGTGTAACTGGTTCAAACAGAATTGAGTCATATGAAACGTGTGTTTCATATGGTAACAAAATGTAGTTTTTATAAATTAGTGTATGATTTTGACAAGTGTTTAATTTAGCAAAGGATCTGAGGTGTTCTGATAATTGTGTGTGTGGTTGTGCTAATTGTGTGTTTTGAAACACCGGGCCCTGTTTTCAAAATCATGCTTAAGCAATCGAAAAAAAACTATTGTGTGTTTCATTATAATTATGTTTCAGTCTTCTCATAAAAGAAATATTCGATTTTTGGGTCTTTTCCTGCCTTTGGTCCGCTTTGCATTCACATCTCAAATGAACCGTAGCAGGGTTCACTTGCAAGAGTGAATGAGCTTTCACACCACCCCAAACCAACCGGACTATCCGAGGAAATGAACCAGGGTTCGATTAAAGCTTATTATAGTTTATCACAGTATCATGAGCATGTCTTTGTCAGTGGACACTGGACATGGGTATGGATGGCTCCAGGTGCTGCTGTGTTAAAGTGCACATCTTCAAGTCCACAAATCGGTGAATGAAAGAATGATAGGATCAAATGAAAACTACTTACTAAAAATGGATTAAAAGTACTAAAAACCAACAAAAAATACCAAACACTAACAAACATTCAGCACAGACAATGGGGATGCTGACATAAAAAAAAAAAAAAAAAGTAAAAAAAAAAAAAAAAAAAAAAAATGTAAACAATTTTTTTTTTTTTTTTTTTAATGTCCGGGGCTAGGAGAAAAACATCCGGGGCTAAAGCCCCGGAAGCCCAGGGCTAACGACGCCACTGGGTTGCACTCCGTGCAAGCCCACATAAGTACTCGCTATTTGCATATCAATAGCGCCGGTCGTCAGGTGTGTTAAATACGTTCTCAGATACATTCACACCTAACTTTTTGTGAATGACATGTGTTACATTCCATTCGTAGAGGCAATTAGGAACTGTCTGTAGTCTGCTGCTCAAGAAGCAAGGGGACATTTATGGGCATTCGCGGGACGTGGCACCATTAGGTGCGTGCAATCCCAGTTGATTTCAATAACGCACCACTGTATGTAACACAAGGACAATGAATGAATGAATGAATGAATGAATGAAAACTTTATTTAACAGATTGCAACATATATATATCCACTCTTGAACAATGAAAAACTCCTTTTTCTTCTATTTACAAATAATTGTTGATTATTACTGTTACTGTATTGTTTGTCTTGTTTCATGTAAAAAAAGAGAAAATAAAAAACATTTGTTCCAAAAAAAATAAAACTCTCTCTCTCTCTCTCTGCCAACGAGCGTATTGACGAGGCGAGCGCCTCTGCCGCGCGCTGCAACGCGCTGCAACACACAGAGCGGCAGGGGGCGTGCTAGCGCGGTCACGTGGGCGTGTGGCCAATCAGAGAAACGCTGAACGAAACGCTGAACGCAAGTTAGTTAGCAATACACAGTACAAGGCCCGACGCCCTGCCCACGCACAGCAACACACAGTACAAGTTCCGCCTCACACACAGTACAAGCCCCGAAGCCCCGCCCCCGCCCATACGTATGGGCTGCGGCACTGCAGATTTATGCAACGACGATCTTGCAGAACAGTCGAGAACGCCCCCCCTCCCAACTGCGCACGCTCACTTCTCCCGCGGCTCGCGATTGTTTTCAAAACAACCAAGATGTCTGGCGGGGTAGTAGCTACGACCAACGACTGCCACAATAACTACAACAATATCGTCCCTGACGACCGAATGGACGTAGATATAGAGTCGGGACACGCTGTAACGGACCGGGGAGATTTGGATAATGTTGGCCAGGCCGCCTGTTCTTCAAATGGCAGTGGCGGGGAAGAGGATGAGCAGGAGGCCGTTGACAGGGCCAGAGAAGCCATGGACTCGAGTAATCGGCACACCGCGGATCTAGGGGTGCTAGGCTGCGGCAGGGAGCAGGAGGTGTCGGTAGAAATCGGAGAAACGTATTTATGCCAGCGAGCGGACAAGACATGGCGTGAGTGTTTGGCTGGTTTCCTGAGACTATTGTCCACCTGTCGCATCTTTGTTTAGCTTTCATTTAATATAGCAAAACCACTCTGTTTACATAATTATAAAAACTACGATTATAATGTTTTCTCTTTCAGATTCAGCTGAGGTTATCCAATCCAGGCTCAATGAACAGGAGGGCAGGGAGGAGTTCTATGTGCACTATGTAGGATGTGAGTTGTACTGTTTACGTTACATACCATAACTTTTAATATTAACACATCCTCCCCACATATCGATAGCCAGTTGGACAAAGCCTGGTCCTGTCCACCCGCCACCTCAATCATTTTTCTTTTCTTTATAAGATTTGAAGCACCTGTTATGACCGGTAATGTCACTAACTCAGTCATTCACTCACATGTTGCCACACTTGCTCTCGTCGCTCGCAGTGTTTTTCCATTTGGCCAATATCGTTGTCTATGTGCGATTCATCATATCCATCCATCTGTTGTGCTGGCAAATCTGTGTGCAAAGGGCACCCCTAGCAAACAACATGGACCATGTGAGGCTTCCCATCTACGACAATATGTATCCTTGTTTGCTTTGAGACTATTCTTTACTGCCTTCTTGCCAGTCTCCCCATCCCCTCATTATGGCTGTTCTGTGAGTGACTGCTGAACTTTAAATTCCCCACCCGGATTAATAATGTTTTATCAGTATGATCCCTCTTATGTTCTCCCTTCCTCTCCTCCTTCTCACTCACCCCACAGTCAACAGGCGCTTGGACGAGTGGGTGGGCAAGGCTCGCCTGGCGCTGACCAAAACGGTGAAGGACGCAGTGAGGAAGAGTGTGGAGGGGGGAGGAGGCGGCGATTTGGGGGAGCAGCCTGAGAGGAAGATCACGCGGAACCAGAAGCGCAAACACGACGAGATAAACCATGTACAGAAGGTGAGCGATGCATGTGTCTACTGTCTAGGCCTAGGGTGACAACGGCTGTATTACCAGTGATGCCAGATCACTTTGCATCCTGACCCAGTGTCTGAAGGGTTTTGGATGTCTTGAACTTTCCACAGTGACCCTCTCAGGGTTACCCCCTGGCTTCATCTAGGCCTTTGGTTGATGGCTGATGTGTTTCTAACAGGACTCTTTCCTCCTCTAGACCTATGCAGAGATGGACCCTACGACAGCTGCCCTGGAGAAGGAGCATGAGGCGGTAAGGAGTGTTTCTCTGGGTCTGTGGATGTTTTTGTATGCCTGTGTGTGGATATGTTTTTTTTCTGTAAATGTGTGTTTGTGTATCCTGCATCAACAAAACCCCTTCTTGTAATACAGATCAATACTTGTATTGTTCTCCTGAACAATTGATCAGTTTACCTGTCCCGTCCACTCTTAACTAACTAACCATGGTTATACAGTCCCATCCCGTCCACTCTTAGAACCATGGTTATACAGTCTCATCCCCTCCACTCTTAACTAACCATGGTTATACAGTCTCATCCCGTCCACTCTTAACTAACCATGGTTATACACTATACAGTCTCATCCCGTCCACTCTTAACTAACCATGGTTATACACTATACAGTCCCATCCCGTCCACTCTTAACTAACCATGGTTATACACTATACAGTCCCATCCCGTCCACTCTTAACTAACCATGGTTATACAGTCATTATGGTCTCAATGTGTTTCTGCAGCACCAACAGTTAAGAATCTTTCTTTTGACGCCTATATTCACCGCCTTACTCAGATCACCAAAGTGAAATACGTGGACAAGATCCAGATAGGAAACTTTGAGATCGACGCCTGGTACTTCTCCCCGTTTCCTGAGGACTACGGCAAGCAGCCCAAGCTGTGGATCTGCGAGTACTGCCTCAAGTACATGAAGTACGAGAAGACCTTTCGCTATCATCTGGTCAGTTGTGCTTTCAGCCCTCTTGTCTCCCCGTGTCTCACTTTGATCCCTCAAGAAACTCAATCGGTTGCGAGTTGGAACTAATGATGCCAGAATCGGTATCCGAGAATTGTCTAATACAAATCCAACGGACTAGAGCAAAGTGACTTGATTTTCTGGATTTTACCTAGCATGTTCTCTCTCCAATGCAAAAATATGGATTATATCTCAATCATTTTAGTCCAATTACCCAAATTTATATTCTATGTCTGTATTGTTCTGTAACAGTAATGGATCAGATCTGTTCTCCGTTTCATCACACTCAGTCCCTCCCATCTACAGTGACACAGGGGAATTGATCTTTAGGCTGCGGCTACATTGATCCGTTGTGTCTGTCCATCTATGTAGGTTTTTAAATACATGTTCAATGAGGAGTATTCGTTTATTGTAAAGGGTTGATGCTGTGTCTGTTTCCACCAGATTTGTGTCAGTTTTGACGGACAAAAACGTTCAGAGAGGGTGAACTTTTGGACAGATATGTTACCCTCCACAAAGCTGTTTCTGCAAAAGATTCAAGATTCAAGAGATTTATTTGTCACACAAGACATGTAGTGAAATGAAACACGATTACATGGGGTTATAATTTAAAAATAAACAAACGGACAGTAATACCTTCCATCAAATTTCTATCTATTCAGTGACTGATCAATGCAGCCACAGCCTGGACAGCTGGAGGTTTGACCTAACTGTTTTTTTCTGTTCCGTTCTCTAGTCCCAGTGCCAGTGGAGGCAGCCCCCAGGCAAAGAGATCTACAGGAGGAGCAACATCTCTGTGTATGAGGTGGACGGGCGAGACCACAAAGTGAGTATATACTTCTTCTTTCTCTCTCTCTCTTCTTGAGTATATTAGAAAATGTACAAAGTTATTTATGTAAAAAATGCTTTATCATAGCAGACTTGCAATAATGATTGGTATAATTTTAAACCTGCACTATGGAAGATTGGCAGCTTGTGGCCATTCAATGTAACTGCACCTTGTTAGAGATGAGAGAAAATGACAACATTTTTAATTTCTTCAAGCAAGTTAATTTTTATTTTTTTTAGATTCTGTTTTTGGTCGATTTTTTTTTGGACAAGCCCGGCAGAGAGGAAGGATGGGAGAAGATATGGGGGAGGACATGTGGCAAAGGTCGCCGGGTCCGGGAGTCGAACCCGGGGCGGCCGCGTTGCACTGCAGTGTCTTACGTGGTGCCCACCCTGGCACCCATTCACTTTTGGCCCTATTTTACATTTGTGTTGTTCATATTTTATCCTCAAAAAATTAGACTATACTCTTTTATGGATCTCGTGGCACTGGTTGTGCCCGACCAGAGGAGCTTGGAGAATTTCACTGTGTTTCATACGTTGCTGTTGGGAGGGTTTTCTTTTGTTCTGCCCAACTTTGATTTAGCTCACTAAAGTTCCATAGTGCAGGTTTAAAGGGCAAAGGAAACGATTCAGTAAAACCCTGTTTTCATATAGTGTAATTATGCATGTGTGTGCAGATCTACTGTCAGAACCTGTGTCTACTAGCCAAGCTCTTCCTGGACCACAAGACGCTCTATTTTGATGTGGAGCCCTTCGTCTTCTACATCCTTACCGAAGTCAACAGACAGGGGGCGCACATAGTCGGCTACTTCTCCAAAGTGAGTTTTTCTCCACCGTATTCCCCAGTCTCTAACCAGTGACTTCAAATTAAATCCATTGCTGACATGTATCTCGTACTGAAAGCTCATGTTGAAATCCTGACCTAAATTTAATGAACCAACAAAATGTCATAGATTAAAGTGATAATGTGTAATTGTGGTGCCTGCTGGTGGTACTGTTTCTGTGTTTTTAATACGTTTCCCCCTGAGCCTCTTTGTTCCATCACATCGGTGTGCTTTTTTAAATTTCATTTCATTATACATACTTTCTGCAGAGCGAATTCTTGGTGGTCTAGGTGGATATTATTTGTTTTACACTGTTGTAGAAAAAAGCTTGTGTGAACGTAGGGTTCAATGAGGCCCTTGTGTCCTCATTGATCATGTTACTCCTCTAGCAGCCATGTTGCTATGTAGTGCTGCACGATTAATCACTATTGCGATCACGATATCAGCCTGTTATATAATTATTAGTGCTGTCAGGTGATTACAAAAATTAATCTAATTAATTACAGGATTTGTAATTAATTGATCTAATTAATCGCATTTTAATAACATAACCATTTTATGCCTGATATTCTATATTCTATAATCATATTTCAAATTGCATGTGCCCGGATGGCAGAATTCATTACTGTATCTACAAAACCTTCTGTTTAATCATCTTCCATCTATTAATTTGCTTAGATTTTTCAGGTCTGGTCAATTTGAGCATGGTGTTATTCACAGTCAAAGATAAAAAAATTTTTATTGATATTCTCATTTGGTTCATTACAATTTACTCAAGCCTAGTAACAGACACAGTATTTCTGACACTGGGAATACATTCCCTGAGATCCATAGATGTCCCTAGAATCAGATACCAAGAACATGCAAATGCACCATATTTAAAAAAAAGTCTGTAAATGTGTATTCTACGTTCTTATGGAATGAATGAGATAAAAAAAAAAAACGTTTTTTTTTTGTAATTTTTTTTTAAATTTTCATAACGTGATAATTTGCTGTCTAATTAATTAATCTAATTAACGCGATAAACTGACAGCCCTAATAATAACCGCCATATAATTATATAACCACGATTTTATTAAATGTGTGTGTGTGTGTGCTGAATGCATGTGAGTGAAAGCCAGAGACTTCTCGCATTAAATGTCCAAATCCCAGCTGCTAAAGAGCTGTATATATGAGTACAGCATTATATTTGCACACATAACGTAGCAAATGGTTAGGGAAAGTAATCATACATACTTACTGGTCACAGGAGTCTTCAATAACATTTGAATCGTAATATATTTTGGCAGATGGCTCCTCCTTCAACATTGCTATATAATGTTGGCAAGCAAAGCGTGTATAGCTCGACCTGTGTAACGTTGTGTTCGGCTGGGAAACTGCATACAACTTTGTTTAATCCAAAGGTCTATTCATAAACTTTGTATTATGAAATAAGGCATTCAGGGGATGTCGGGTCATGGTACTATTATCCCTGTGGTGCATGTGATTCAGGAATGTAAACAAACATGTCACCAGCTACCCGGACGAAATCAAAATAACTGGGAGGCTGCTGGGGTCAAAAAGGGTAAAGTAGATTAATTGTTAAGATTTTTTAATTAATTGAAAAAATTATATTGTATTATAGAAATGACATTATTGACAGCCCTATATATTTTATTAATATAAAAATCGCATGTGGTTAAGTTTGTATGATTGAGTTGAGAAATACACATTTCGAAACTATCGGTATATCGCAATTGCAATATTGTCCACAATAATCGTAATCTCACTCTTTCACCAGATCGTGCAGCCCTATTGCTATGCCAACGTGTCCGGTGGAGCGACATCATTAACACTTTCAGTGCCTGCAGGGGGCGCACGATTTAGTGCTTGAGTGCCACCACCCACTTCAATGATAGCACTCTCATATTTGCGAACGCATAAACTACATCTTAAATTATGGCTATGTGTCTAATCTGGCCGTCGCTTATCAATGACTTGTTTGCAGTCAACATTGTCGAAACGCATTGTTTTTTAATCTGTTCATTTCTGTTTTATACCATTTTGAAAAACGCTTGTTTTTTTAACGTTTCAGGAAAATATAAAGATTCTGTGATAAACGCCCTTTACTGGAATATTCTGGAATACACAAAACGTTTTTCGGCCTATTTATTAATCGTTTTCAAATAACCGCTAGATTATCGATAGTATATGTGTACTTAATATGCATGATATAGAAGCAGGCTGAAAAATCTATTATCTCATTTCCTGATCAGCACACACGTACACACACACACATAGGGCACACGTTGATATCTCTGTGAAAAAAGCTCTGATTATCCTAAGACTGGTCAAATAGATTCCTTACCTCAGATCAGATGTTCTCCAAAAAGATTATTCCAATTCCTGGTCGCTATTCCAAATATCGATCGCGTTTATTGATCCAACGCTGGGTACTGGAAATATGTATTCCACGCTGTTCTGGGGCTCGGCAATGAATCCGATCCTCTCGGGTGACTTGCCTGAGAAGTAAAATGAGGAAGCAGGATTCCCCCCCCCCCCCCCCCCCCCATGCGTTTCATTCAATCCATTCCAAAGGGGTGTAGTACCACAAGGAGAGACGATAGGGGGTGGTATTTTCCCAATGGAGCTCAGAGAGAGTTTGCAGCACTAACGTGAGGCTAGATTGATGAAATATGAATTCAAATCGCTAATAAAAAAAAACGAGATCTATCGTCGTTGGCACTGAACGGTCGGCATGAACAAACGAGATATCTCGCCGTTGGCACTCAAAGTGTTAAGCCTGCACATCTAAACTAGCTGCTCTTTCTAAGTTAGAAACTCTCTTCACGGAGCATAGCAATGGCGTTACTAACAAGTTTAGAAAAGAGACAGAGAAAGGAATCTGAAATGACATTGGAAAATTGTCTGTGTTTTTTGTGTGGTGCAGGAGAAGGAGTCTCCAGATGGGAATAACGTGGCGTGTATCCTCACACTGCCTCCGTACCAGCGCAGAGGCTATGGGAAGTTCCTCATTGCATTTAGTGAGTGGGAGAGCACAATGTTGATATATAACATCACAGACACGCACTCGAGTACTCATCATCGGCTTACCTTTGTAATGTTCTCATCACACCTAGTCTCTGTTTGTACGCTTGACTGAAGCTATTCACATGTAATGTTGCCGCTGTTGGATTGCACTGAAGAGCATTACATTGTGCGTTTGTGTGTGTCTCTTTACTCTACATTTCCACTTCTTAAAAGTTCTTAAATGTAATAAGCAGAATTTTAGGCCTTAAAAGTCTTAAAAAGGTCTTAGATATGTTTTTGGTGGATCTTAAAAATGTAATTGATTAGGAAGTTACGTCTATATTGCGATAACTTCTCTGTATCTTGTTTAAATGTGTTTGGGGGAAATGTCCAGGCTGCAAAGTAAGCAGTACGGTAATCAGTTCCCCTCCAACAATTCATATGGAATTGCATCTTTCATAGTAATTTTCCTTAATACCTTTTTGCCAGTATGGCCGTGAAATGGGTATTCAATTCTATTCAAAGGATTAATTAAAAAGGTCATAACCCTTAACCTTCTTATTTACATTTATTTGTGTGTCGCTCTTCTCTTTACTATACATTTCCTTGTATGTTGTTTTTATTTACATTGTGTTTGTGTGTCTCTTTAACACATTCAGCGCCAGCTATTATCCCCATCCCTGTAGTCAATGCACCACGCTTTAAAAATATAGGCATTTTCTATGTGCGTCACGATGTTTGCAGAGCTATATCTATATTCTATATTATAGCTATGGAGACAATACTATGGCTCATTTGACAGTCACTATCTCTCGTCCAACATGTAAAAAAGAGTACATTTGTTCATGTATACGTTCGCGTGTCATCCCGTGGGGAATATTGTATAGTTTCAGATAGGGCTGGGTGATATGGCCAAAAACGTTATTGCGATAAAATTATAAAATTATTTTCATATAACTCGATATCGATAATTATCGTCGATATAATGTCTGTCAAGTTTAATTAACTTCTTATGCCCGGCGCCGATGGACGGGCTATTAATAGACTTGTTTTGCTGCTGCGAATGTATCGAGTTGATGTCGTCATCAGTCCGCGCACGTTAGCAGTTAGCCAGAGCAAGCGGTGTATTCCATGACAATGTACTAAATATGACCCTAAAATACTCCGTTCCGCCCCAATACATTGCAACGACGTCCACTGTATACCCCACACTACTATAACCGTGGCTTCAGAATTCACGCCACACACCCACTCGGCACGTAAATTATAAAATAGCGGCGTGCAAGCTAATTAGCCTAGCCTGACTTGTTTACTACTTGAGTCCTACCTCCGGGTCTCCTTCCGGGTCTCCTTCCGCTGTCGGCCATCTCCTTCACTGATTGGTTGTTAGTGCGTGTGCTCATATCCAAGCTTGGAAAATCGATATATCGAAACTTTGCGACTACGTTTCATGTTTATTTCGAGGAAATAATTTATCGCGATAGTTATCGTTATCGTTTTATCGCCCAGCCCTAGTTTCAGAGTGATCCGGGCGAATTCCTGGAAGCTGGGTTATGGAGCGATATGTGAATTTTGCTAGAGTTGTTTGCGTTGCTTGCCTGGACACATGACTGTTTCCAAATCAAAGGTATATAATAGGTATTATGTTTCATCATGAATGCAAAGGGGGGAGGGGGTCGTTTTTTGATGCTCTGATCGTCAGCAACGGCATACATTTTGAATACTACATACGTTGATCGTTGCGATCTATGTGAAATCATTGTTGGATCAAAGTAGTATTGATGTCATATAGTCCTTATCTTTACTAGGAGGTATCCCAAAATTAATATTCCAATTGTCTGATCGCGATTTCCAGTTTTTTTTTTTTTTTTTTTTTTTCTCTTTCTTTCAGATTTCCAGTATTGATGTCCATCGGGTCCCTGACATGAAATGGCACAAAATATGCATCAAGTGTGCTGAACGCGTTCCAAATTGCCCGGGTCCAAATTCTCCACCCGGATCATATAAAATGTAACACACTAGGTTTCAACGGGTAGGCGATACTGCCACCTAGCAGGATTCGGCCGGCATTGCACTCTCAAGGTCTCAGAATGAGTTCCAATGGTAACACAGAGGTCCGTGAGAGTGTATAGAATATTAAAAACGATGAAAACCCGAGATTTTTTGGGGGTTCTGGTGCTCGACCGCTGGCGAGATAACCCGAGAAATATCGGGGTTGGCGCCAGGGTTTCCGTTGTCCGGTATTTGACCGGCAAAATCTGTTGAAGTCCGACATATTTAATCTCTCCGGTCATAATGTCCGGTGAAAATAATTCCCTCTAAGCACAATTTGATTATTTGAATTGTATTAAAATAGGCTAAAATTAAATAGCCTATGCGATGAACGAAACAATCATTACATTTGTTTCATCGTTGCTTCACCAAGCAGGTCTAATAATGACAACGATGTTGTCAGCGGGAGCTTGGTGGTAGATTTGCGAGAAGCATGCAGCTGCAGAGCCGCAGTCCCACAGGCGTGTTGATTTTTAACAGCGGAGGAGTGCAAGAATGTGACAATTTGACCATGTGACCGCGGCAGCGCGAGAGAGCGGCAATGCGGAAATAGGCTGTCTATTGCCATTCTCTAAGACAAACGCTAACCTTAACCAGCTCCTTAACAGCGCCTAAACTTAACCGTTCTAACCTTAACCAACTCCGAAACAATGCCTAACCTTAACCTTAACCATGCCTAACCTTAACCTTAACCATAGAAAGAATATTGCCATTCTCTAAGACAAACTCTAACCTTAACCAGCTCCTTAACAGCGCCTAAACTTAACCGTTCTAACCTTAACCAACTCCGAAACAATGCCTAACCTTAACCTTAACCATGCCTAACCTTAACCTTAACCATAGAAAGAATATTGCCATTCTCTAAGACAAACTCTAACCTTAACCAGCTCCTTAACAGCGCCTAAACTTAACCGTTCTAACCTTAACCAACTCCGAAACAATGCCTAACCTTAACCTTAACCATGCCTAACCTTAACCGGCGAAAGAATACACGTTAAAAAAAAAATTGATGGGATTCGAACTTGTCAACAACGGACCGCAGGACCGCTGCGCTGCCAGGTGAGCTGAGCTTCGAATGAAAATCATGGCGGATTAGGGCGGTTACATAATGCCGCAAGCTCTGCCGCTCCGCTCCGCGGTTGCCGCGCCTGCCGCGGGGCGTGTCGCAGCCAATCAGGGAAAACGCGGAAGCAACGGCAGCACTGCTCCGCTGTTAATAAGCAATAGGCGTCCCACAGAGCTGTACCCGCACAGTGCAGTACTCCAATTCAGCCATTGGCAATTCAGCTGTTGGGTGGGGGGCGCTGCTGAGCGGTCCCCAGACCGGACCTGAAAACACCTCTGCTCTGCGGGTCTGCAGCTGCATGCTCTGGCAAATCTACCACCAAGCTCCCGCTGACAACATCGTTGTCATTATTAGACCTGCTTGGTGAAGCAACGATGAAACAAATGTAATGATTGTTTCGTTCATCGCATAGGCTATTTAATTTTAGCCTATTTTAATACAATTCAAATAATCAAATTGTGCTTAGAGGGAATTATTTTCACCGGACATTATGACCAGCACCAAGTCGTTGGGAGGTGGAGATATACATCACGCAAACCCACGATAATGTTGCCGTCTCTCTCTGCCAAATTTCTCAGTTCTTCGCTTGATATAATTAATACAAATGTCCAATATAACTAGGGATGCACCGAAATTTCGGCACCGAAAGTTTTCGGCCGAATGTTTCTCACATTGACGCTGTCTGTCTGTCGCGCGTCTACTCTGCCGAGTCAAGCGAGCACATTCAGCTGGGGACTAGAAAGGTGCGCTCAGTAGAGCACAGATGTCCGCTGCGGCAGCCAGAGAAAAGATGGAATTAATGTACTGTATACATTCAGAAGTGCTGAATAAATGTTTTATGGACCCATAATAGTGATTATTTATTATTTAAGTTAAGTTTTGCCATAATCATATATTTTTCCATAATCATACTGTTCCACAACATTGGTAAAAAAAAATCTATTCTATTAATCATTTTCGGCCTTTCGGTTTTCGGCCAACTGTTTTCTATTTTCGGTATCTGTTTCGGCCAAGAATTTCCCATTCGGTGCATCCCTAAATATAACGGAATTCGTTAGCTTATAAAAATGTGATTATAACAGACTGCTGTTTATTAATGTCGGGCAGACTGCCCACCGACACCTCAAGTCGGCAGCAGCACAAAGTCTCGAGGGACTTATTTTATTTGGAATATATTAATGACTGTATATACGCAAAAGTAGCCTAGTTTTAAGTTAAAATATAAATGCCTTGAGGATGTCACTATTTATATAGGCCTATCAATTGTTTTTAAGCTCAATAAACTGACCAGAATTGATCCCATTTGTCCGGTAGATTGAAATCTACCTGACACTCAGACTCTGGTTGGCGCAGAAAGTGTTAACGGTTGGTGCCCAATAACGTATATAAACGCTGTTGGCCGTGAACGAGTTAATGCTGTTTTATTTACATTGTGTTTGTGTGTCTCTTTAACAGTTTTTTTTATTGTGTGCCTCTATTTCCCCTCTTGCAGGTTTCACTTTTTCCTCACAATACACAGTCGACTCGTCTCAAGCTCTGCCCTTTTTTCTTGACCCTCCAATCACAAGCTTTGCTTTCCTCTGTCAAGCTAAGAGAGGGTGGAGCTTGAGATAGGTCGGTTTACCTGTCTGTGTCCATCCATCCTCTGTAACAATGCCTAATTTATACTCAAAAGTTGTGGTTGCGAAGATTGTGGGAGCCTGCCGTGCTCCCACAAGCCTACAAGCAAAAATTGTACCGCGTCAAACGGATGTGAGCTGGCGTGGACAGCACGGAACTGTGATTGGCCACTGCCATGGGCTGCATTCACATTTACATTTAGTCATTTAGCTGACACTTTTATCCAAAGCGACTTACAAGTTTTGTACAACAAGACAGCAGGAAGGGTACAAGTCTATCAGGCTGCGCCTGAAGTACTTCCATATTTACTATTTATCATCTCGGGGAGCTTGGTTGGAGCATTCCATTATCGATCAGGATTAACTACATTACAAACATGGACCAAATATAAGAGACTGTCTGAGAAAATATAGCCATTTGTAGAACACACCCACCGGCCTTTACTCTGTCTCTGTATTCGTCTCTTGTCGCTACACAGAAGCACATGAGAAGACATCTTAAATACCACCGTCCATTGCATGCACAGTCCCACACAATAGGCCCTTTTCACAGCAGAGATATTGACGTGTCATAGATGGGTGAAAACGGCTGTACTAATAACATTAAAGGTCCCATGCATTATAAATAGCCTTTTCCAGTGTTTAGCATAGTTTCCTAGCAATGGGGGATTATATCAATGTGGTCTGTGTCGTTAATGATCATATTGACTCATCAGTCTAGTCTCGAGTAGGGGTGGGACGATACATCGATCCAGCTCGATATATCGATCTATTATCAATAATCAGTCATATCCGCCCAGTAGTCTGAAACTCCGTGTAGACATTACAGCAGAGCAGGGCTACAGAGCGTCTATTTTGCGACCGATATAAGTGTGCAACGGGTCAAATGCATCTAACATGCTTTGCATCGTCGCCATTCCTTTATGCCCAAGTCGAACTTGTCAACAACTTAATTAACGTTACGTTGGCTGCTTAAGCTAACTAAGCTAAGCAGCTAACCCTGAGAGAGAACAGGAGAGAGGAGAGGGGAAGGAGGAGGGGCGGGGCAGTCTACCTGTCTGTGTGTGGGGACTGGGGAGGGGCATTCTGTGTGTGTGTGTGTTACTGAGGATGGACAGATAATGTTGATATTTAAACATGAATACATAATAAATGTATTCATGATCATCATGCAACATAAAACAATTGTAGGAACAGTTTGGGAGAGGAGGGGGTTTTAGCTTGCATGTTGTGAGTTCCAAAACATTTTACTTAAAGTTTAATGCTCAATATATAAAGGTCTATTTGTATTAAAAACAATAGATTGTTTTTCATTTAAATGTCTGGAAGAGCTCAAAAATAAAAACGTCAATTGATATTTCCGTAGACTTTTTAGTTGATCTAAATGTGACTGATTGCGTTAAATGGGCATATAATATCGCCTCATATCGATTGCAGGCACCTGAATCGAATCGTATTGTATCGTGGCAGACTTTGTGATATCGGCAAATATCGTATCGTTGTCCAAAGAATCGATATCGTATCGTGATGAAACTGGTGATTCCCACCCCTAGTCTCGAGTTCACGAGATCTTCCCTCACTCAACTAAGCCGTTCTGATTTGACAGTATTGCTGACGTGAATAAGGTACTGATTTGCAGTAACGCCCCCTCTATGGTTATATAGCGCATAGTGTAACCTGACACTTCCTCAAACGGGTTTTGACAGAGAGGCAGAGAATGAGAGAGAGAGATAGAGAGATAGAGAGAGAGGGACCGGTGGGACCGCGTGCAGGAGTGTGTGTAAAAATGTGTGTGCGCCGTCTCTCCCTCGTCTGCGCATTTACACACAAACTTTACTGCGTGTGTGTCTGGGACGCTTAATCATTTTAGGCAACCAGCTTGCGCCTAGCCACGCCCCCGCGGCGACGCGGGAGCGGCGGAGCTCTGCTGCGGCATTATGCAGCCGTAATCCCCCCTCTTTTAACATCGACGGTTAGCTCAACTGGTTCGCCGCCTTGCTGTGGATCCTGCGGTGCGTTGGTGACGAGTTCGAATCACTTCAATTTTTTTATTTATTTTTTTTAACGTGCATTCTTTCGCCGGTTAAGTTTAGGCATTCTTTCGGAGTTGGTTAAGGTTAGGGTTACGTTTAGGCATTGTTTCGGAGTTGGTTAGGGTTAAGTTTAGGCATTGTTTCGGAGTTTGTTAAGGTTAGAGTTGGTTAACACTTTCACTGCCACACACAAGATATCTCGGGTTTCCGATAGTTATGTTGAAAGCCACTCACGAGATTTCTCGGATTTTTTTTTTTAAGCGATCTGAAATCATATTGCATCACGCGAGTCTACCCGAGCGCCGCCGGCGATCAGATGTGGAAAAAAGCGCCCCCTATCGTCTCCCAGATGACATAAGGGATTTTGGAATGGCCTCAATGAAAATGGATGGGGGAAAAAATCCTGTACTCCACATTTTCCAGTCCACTGATGCAGCCGGGGTTACCACAGTTCATTCTGGAGCCTCTCAGCCCCGCGGAATCATGTACTGCACTGTACACACGTTGGATCCATACACTTATTGATTTTTTCGAATGGTGATCAGGAATTGGAATATACCAGTTGGATACCATCTGATGTCGGGTAAGGAATCTATGTTATCAGTGTTAGGATAATCAGACTAATTTTGATGAAGATATAGGCTGTTTTGTGAAATGGGCTCTTTCGGTTTCACTGTAAAAGTCCAAGAGGAAATGAACACAGCGATTATCCGTGCGCGGCTCGAATGTGCTTGCGTGCACGTATAATATTGATCATCTAGTGTTTATTTGAAAACGATTCATAAATAGGCAGACGAATATCAACGTTCTGGAATATTCCAGTAAAAGACGATTATCATAGAATGGTCTAGAATGAACTGTTTTTTTTACCTCAAAACGTGTGCTTTTCAAAATGCTCTCAAACGGAAATGAAGCGATAAAAAACCAATCTGCCTTGACAGCACTGACTGGAAAAGGATTCTTTGATAAGCGACGGGCAGATTAGACACATAGCCATAATTTAAAACATAGATTAGGCGATATTAAGCGTAACATTGGCGCCGATGGTGGCATTGAAGCGCTACCTCTGGCGCCACCTCGTGGCATTCAAAGTGTTAAGGTTAGGGTTAAGTTTAGGCATTGTTTCGGAGTTGGTTAAGGTTAGGGTTAAGTTTAGGCATTGTTTTGGAGTTGGTTAAGGTTAGGGTTAAGTTTAGGCATTGTTTCGGAGTTGGTTAAGGTTAGAGTTTGTCGCAGAGCATGGCAATAGAATGCAGCCTATTTCCGCACTGCCGCTCTCTCGCGCTGCCGCGGTCACATGGGCGTTGTGGTCAATCAGAGAAACGCTGAACACAAGTTGGTTGCCTAAAATGTTGACACATCTCTCCTCTCCCTCTCTCTCGCTTGCTCGTTCTCTCTCTCGCTCTCTCTCGTATGTATCACGCTGTGTGTGTGACTGTCACTCAAAGCGCTTATGGGCGGAGCCCATCCAATAACAGCCTGAAATCCTGAGGCTGAAAAATGATGCTTTTGAGTATTTGATTAGAAATGTAAAACAATGCATTTTTTGGAGAAAATAAAACGTACAGATGTGTTCCATAGACTCACAGGAAAAGTTGCCCAAATAGTCCAAGGAATAGCAATGCATGTCCCCTTTAACAATGGGTTTTTTTATTCAAGTGTGCCAGTGAGCCATGCCAGTTGAGCCAGCATGCACAATACTGGTTATTTTAAAGGAGACATGCTTTAGTCCTTTTGAACAAGTCTTAATAGGTCTTTGAGGTTCCCTTAACATGTCTTTGAAGTTTTTTGCTGAAAAAAACCCACTCCGATTATGCATTCTTATCTATACCGCTCTGTTTCAGTCCTGTTCTCAATGGGCTGTTTCTGTGCCTGTAACGAGCGTGCTGCTTTTGTCGTACAAATACAATAATTATTGTGCATCTAGCAGTGGTGCATGAGCCTGTACCATTGAATGAAATTCATATTCAACTTTCAGACTAGACGTCGCAGATCAAATATGACTCAAGTTCCAGCAATAGCATAGCAATACATTTTAGATTCAACTTTAGGTAGAAAAGAGAAGATTTACACACGAGCCGCCATCTTGTACACATGCATTTTATCAAGATATCTTCACATGCACGTTATTAACCACGCGATTGTGACTCCCATTCTGAATGGCTTGTTTCAAGGGTGAGGGTTTTTGTCCCAGCTTAACTGCAGAAAAGGCACAATGCACATATTTAAAATGTTCTCAGTGTTGGGACAACCCCTCATTCTGTAAAAACAGTGCAAAACACAGGAAAGTGCTATTTTCACAATAGGTCCCCTTTAATATAAATGTCCTCTCTACCTGTGTGTTGTAAGGTTACGAGCTGTCTAAGCTAGAGAGCACTGTGGGCTCCCCAGAGAAGCCTCTGTCTGACCTGGGCAAGCTGAGCTACCGCAGCTACTGGTCCTGGGTGCTACTGGAGATCCTGCGAGACTTCAGAGGCACGCTGTCCATCAAAGACCTCAGGTACACGCACACACTCTGTATCAGTAGGAAAAGATGGCAATGATGTTTAGAAAAATAGATATGAATGAAATCTAGAAAAGGGTAAATAAGAACACAAAATACATTCGAAAATAAAAGTACTAAATTATGCATAATATATTTGCATTTGCTAACCTAGTGTACAGGTAGCTACTGAAATGTATAGAGCAATGAGTGTGTGAGTGCTGGCTATTATCTTTTCTATGTGTTTTTGCACCTACTGGTGGCATTTTGAATTGAGCACCTCTAGTTTAAAATGTTGGGCCCTTGATAGACTCATCATGTCATGCTATTGTGAACCCTCCACCATACCCCCCTCCCTCGGGTAGATGCTAGATCTACATTTTTATAGGGGGTTGTCACTTCTTGGCCAAGCTGAAAAGCCACAACTTGTCATAATTCTCACTTTTTTTTTTAAACAATATGTTTAGTTCAAGTTTCAAGTTCAAGTTTCTTTAATAGTTGTCATACAGAAGTACAGAATACTTTTATACAAAATGCTTCTTACTGTTACGCTCCAGAGACTGTGCAAGACAAGATAAGTATGAAATAAAATAACATAGTATAGCATGTAAATTAGAAGTAAAAAATGAGGTCACAGTGTTCAGTATAGATTATGTACAATGTTGACGTATTGTTTTTTTTTTTTTTTTTCAGTTTTACAGCATCAGTTCAACAACCATACAAAAGGAAATGCTGCCAACTGCCCCCCCTCCCCGAGTTACAGAAAAATAGATACAAAATAAACCACCCCCCCCCTGAAAAAATAAATAAAAATCAATATAATAATAATAAAAAAAAAAAAAAACTCTAGGCCAGACCCCCCCCTCCCCTCCCCCAGACCAGGACCTCAACAAATTCATTTTTTCTTTTTTTCTTTTACACATTTTGAGAATTTAGTAAACCCAGTTACACCCGTCTTAACAGGTGCCCATACTTCTACACCAAACAAATAAATATCTAACGTTACATCTTTTCTCTTCAAAGAGCAACTAATAACATTTACAGTATCATTCATCATAATTCTCACCTTAAGTTGTTTATAAATCTATCCCTAACCTTAAACACACTATAAAAACTATAATAATAATTAACAAAAGAAATGTAAAAATGTTCTTCCGGGTTGTTAGATCTAGCATCTACCCTCTCCTTATCTCATTTCCAGCCAGATGACCAGCATCACCCAGATTGACATCATCAGCACGCTGCAGTCTCTCAACATGGTGAAGTACTGGAAAGGCCAGCACGTCATCTGTGTCACGCCCAAGCTGGTGGAGGAGCACCTCAAGAGTGCCCAGTACAAGAAGCCGCCAATCACAGGTACACTCAGAAACACCCTGCTGCTGGCAGGGGAAAGCCTGGTGTCTCTAAACAGGTACACTCAGAAACACCCCGCTGCTGGCAGGGGAAAGCCTGGTGTCTCTAAACAGGTACACTCAGAAACAGCCCGCTACTGGCAGGGGAAAGCCTGGTGTCTCTAAACAGGTACACTCAGAAACAGCCCGCTACTGGCAGGGGAAAGCCTGGTGTCTCTAAACAGGTACACTCAGAAACACCCCGCTGCTGGCAGGGGAATGCCTGGTGTCTCGAAACAAGAATGGGGTTTGATGGGCGGCTGGGTAGCGCAGTGGACTAGGCACTCCACAGAGACTCTGGGATCTAATCCAGCTGTCATCGGTACCTCTGGCTTGGTCAGTCGTCGCTACTAACACAATAGGCAGTGTTAACGGGTTGGGGTATAGGGATGGGTACTGAATCAGGTACTTTTAAGGGTACCGACTAGGGATGCTCCGATATTGGTATCGGCATACAGTTTATTAATTGAATGAATGAAGTTTATTTTCTGTCTTTGTTTACAACAAATCAAAAACACACTTGTGATCCTTTACAATTCTTAAAAAGAAAAAAATATTTTAACACATCCTGCGCCAAAAACGTCGTACAACGTGTTTCAAGGTCATGCTAATTCTTCCATTCCACGGCGTACGACGTTATTGAGATCATATTTCATTTTTTCGCCATGGTATTCAGAATGCCCTCACGGAGCCTGGTCTGATGCAGTGGGAGCCTGCACAGCTCTGCAACGCTTCAATACTGCCGCCTGGTGGATGATCGGCGAGTTACAACCGGAAATGGATCTCTGGTGATCTCGGTGCACCGGGCAAATGCGCTCACATATTGTTGCGGGACTCTAGACACACGTCATGTATATTGATCGCTGCCATAACTCAATAATCGATATGATTTGGGCGTTTATTATTATTATACAAACCGGAAATGGATCACGTCAAATAAGTGGGATCTTTTTCCTCCAGTCTCATTGGCGAACGGTAAGAGGACGCTGACGTCATTTTCAGCGTGAGTGTTTATTATTAATAATGCAAACTGCTCTGATCAATATATCACCCATACTACATAAAGCACTTACTGACGATCACGGAATTATAAACGACCCCCCCCCCCCCCGTTCATCCGTGCATGATCAGTCATAACGTTTAGGATCATGTACAGTTGAAATTTTTTATATAACGTGTATCGGCAACAAACTGCAGTTGATAATCTATATATGCGTTTATGCCTATAACTCACGTTCTAGGAATTACTGCAGAAAACGATAAAAACATATTTATATTCTAGACTGTATTTTCGTATGAATCTATGAATGAAAAAGTATAACGTTCCTACATCCTGAACGATAGATAATCGATGTTGAATGGGCCATAGTAATGTCAATTTAGCAATACAATTTAAAGTTATAGCCCTGCAAAGAAGGTGAACATCTCCATAGGCTTAGAGTGGTGGCAGAGAGTGGTATCAGACGGGCAAACTGCGTGGCAGTTAATGTGTTAATATAAATTAAAAAAAACATGGATTCAATTCTTTATTTTTTGAAGAAAAGAAAATTGACAATGGGTATCGTATCGGTATTGGCCGATACCCAAACCCAGGTATCGGTATCGGGACTGAAAAAGTCAGATCGGTGCATCCCTAGTACCGACCGAATCACGTCGGTACTACCGAGTACCGATTCACATGAGATCCGCCGGTGCCACATTTCGGTACTGTTGACGTCAACGTTTTGTTTACCGCGATACGAAACCTATTCAACAACAAAGCAGTCGGCAATGGCAAGCCGAAAACGGTTACAAGTGTGGTTACACTTTACAAAGCTAAATGCAGGCAACGCTCGCTGCAATATTATTATATATATATTAACACTATGGTCGCCAAAAACGCCGTACCACGTCATTCCCCGCCATGCTCATTCTGCCAAAGACACCGTACCACGTCTTTGATATCAATATTTCAAAAATCTGTGATCGAAATCATATTTCTCCCCCGGAGACTTGAGATCTACTGTTGATCCCCTCTCAACTCTCCAACGGTTCAAGAGCGCCATCTGGTGGCCGATCGGCGGATCGCCCAGAGCGGAAACAGGAAATGGAAGCTGGTGCTCATTCCAATTCGGTCCGATCACTCGCTAATAGTCCCAGGACTCGAGCTAGACACAACGGATAGCAATCCGTTACCAATAACTCGATAAACAACATGATTTGGACGTATATACTATTATACAACCTGGAAATGGATCGCATATTTCTACATCCCATAATAGGAATATTTCTGCTCCACGCTCATCGCCCAACGCTATGAGGAAGCTACGGTAAGATTCAGTGTTATTTTTTAACGTGTTCGATATAAACTGCTCTGATGATCATATCACCCACACTAGATGAATCATCTAACGTTGGCCACGGAATTATAAACGACCCCCCCCCCATCCGGTCAACATCAGATGATCAGTAGTAACTTCTAGAAGCACGTCCATTTGAATTTTTTTATCTCGCGCAGATTGCTATCAAACTGTATTTGATCATCAATATAATGCATTTAGGTCTATAAATCACGTTCTGGAGAAAGCTGCAGAAAACGATAAAAACATACTTATACTTTAGACCATATTTTAGTATGAATATGTGAATGAAAAAGTATAACGTTGCTACACCCTGAACAATAGATACTTGATGTTGAATGGGCCATAGTAATGTCAATTTAGCAATACAATTTAAAAAGTTATAGCCCTGCAAAGAAGGGGAACTTCTCCATAGACAAATAGAGCTGGCGGAGGATGGTATATTAAGAATATAAGCCTGGCGACTAAAGTGTTAACAAATTGTTCTAAATAAATAATAATGATGATAAATTATTTGAAGTTTGGAATTTCTTTTACAACTGAGGTAGGTAGATTACATTTTTAGAGACTAAAGTACCGAAAAAAGGTACCGTTATCGATTCACAGGTACCGGTATCGGTTCATGTGTAAGGTACCCAACCCTAGGTATGTGTCCTGGTTAGGGGTGTAAAGATGCATCGATTTATCGAAATGCATCGATTCTAATGTGTTAGAATCGATGCATAGATTTGAATATGTTAGAATCGATTATAATCTAAATTATTGTTTTTATTGACCTATAGTCCATTCATGCTGAGTGAATCAGTTCCCCCAGCCACATTTGTGTATTCAAAATGTTTTGGGGAATTAACTGTATAGAAAATTAATCGAATCGAATCGTGGTCAAATAAAGAGATTTCATGATGCATTGAATCGTTGCCTGAATAATCGTAATCGAAATTAATCGTTGTGAGGTCGCATCGTTACACCCCTAGTCCTGGTCGTTGTAAACGCCGACTCCTACTGGTTGGTCGGGCCGCCTGTTCAGCAGGGAGGGGATCTGGGGGAAATGGCGTGAACCTCTGCACAAGTTACGTTCCCCCAGTGAAACTCCTAGCTGTCCCCCCCCCCCCCCCACAAGCTGCCGCGCGGCACACCCGAGAGGGAAAAAAAGAAAGGAAGAGAGAGGGAGGGAGGGAGAGAGGGGGCCTTATCAATAACGGCCTGTCTGTTTTCTCTCTCTCTCTCTCTCTACCAGTCGCAGACTGTGTGGACTGACTGTCACTCAAAGTGCTTATGGGCGGAGCCAGGCTATAACAGCCTGAAATCTTGAGGCTGAAAAATGATTGTTTTGAGTACTTGAAATATAAAACAATGCATTTTTTTGAGAAAGAAAACCTTACAGATGTCTTCAATAGACTCACAGGAATTGTGTAAAGTTGCCCAAATAGTGCTAGGAATAGCAACGCATGTCCCCTTTAAAGAATGTGGTTTGAATGGGTTTGACAGGCTTAACACATTGGACGCCAGACCCGAGATAAGTTGGGTTAATCGCCATCGCTTGAGCGCCAAACCCGAGAAAAGTTATTTCTTTTATTAGCTATTTCCATTCATAATCCATCGAGGGAGCCTGATGTTATCATTGGGAATGGGTCTGAGATCGCAAACGTCCAATACCGCCACCTAACGCCTTGTGGCCGGTATTGCACATCCTTGGAATCTCTCTGGCTTGGCCTGTACGTCGATCTAAAAAGTCCGGTCCCGGTTTTCCGGGCAGGAGAAACGTTTATAACGCATGGATTGGGGAGAATCAAGCACCGCCGATTCATGTTTTTTGGTGGATTATGTTGGCAACGCGATCGACATCAATACTTGGAATGGCGATCAGATAATTGGATTATTTCGCCGCGATTGTACCATGTGTGCCGTGTCCCGTTGGCTGCGATCAAAGCACGGAAAGCACGGAGGGTCCTTTCGTGCATGCAACATGAAACATAATACCGATAATCTAGCGTTGATTTCAGAATTATTCAATAATCGGGCGAGAAATGGCACGATTTCTAATGAAATGCATTGAAGCGCTGTTTGCTGGAGTTTACTGGGATTACACAGGATCACTCTAGAACTACTCATATTCACCATGGTATAAAACAGAAATGTATGGATGAAAAAAAAAATTATCTGTTTTTTGTAGGGCTGTCTTAAATACTTCGAAGCTTGGGATTAGAATATGAAGATAAAATGCGAGTATTAAAAATATATATATGATTTTAATTTTTTTTTGCAAAATCAACTCTGCCTCTCTTTGTTAACTACAACAAGCAATGCTGTTTGTTATTTAAGATGAGGTCAGACTCGGCACCGACAGATTTGTGTTCATTGTGCTGCTTTTATAAAGCCTCAAATGACTGCTTACAATATTTCATGAAAGCAAAGTGTTTTGTTTGTCTAAGATTTAAAAAGGTTTAAACTTTACAGCACTGACAAAGTTGAACAAAGTGCTGTACAAGTCCCACAACATAAAACATTTTATTAAAATAAAAAATTTATGTTTATTTTATTTTATCTCGAAGCTTCGAATTAAAATCGAATCTCGGCCCCCGAAGCTTCGAATTCCAAAAAATAATTCGAAGGTCAGCCCTAGTTTTTTGCACGTTGACCGGAAGAAACTCTGACAATCGACGTGGTTATTAGATCCATAGCTATAATATTTAATATAGGTTTAGCACTGCAAACACCGGAACTTATTCCCATTGAACAGAGCGCTGGCACACAACGGCTCAACGCCCATAGCGACCCCTGGCGCTTAAAGTGTTAATTTATTTTCGGGGGCTTTTTTTAATTTATTTCAGGGGCACTGAATTTGTATGTGGCTGCGGCTCTCTTGGTGGCGCAAAGCACTGTATTTTTACAGTCTTCGTCCCGCCTACAAAAACACCCATGCAAACTGCTCCTCGCTCACTAGCCGTTTTTGCAGCCGGGGTCTCACGGCAATCTTTGCAATAATTGATGATCTGTTGACCGGCATCATCCTCCTCGACCCCTACCCAGTCTAATCCCCACGACTCCACCATACTCTGCTTTAAACATTTTTATTTGATGTCCTTCTTCGGTTCCTGGGGAATCTGCTACTCTTTTTGTTTCGTTTTGGTTATAACGTTAGTTAAAAAACGCTCTTGTTTTCCATCAAAGGCTGTTCGCCTAGCACGCTAATGTGAGATGGTGGGGAGTGACGTCGGCGTCTGATCAAACAGATTTAATAAACCACGTCTTTCACTTGCTGCTGTCAGTTAAATAAATTGTAATATACATTTTTTATACTATGTTTGATAACGTAAAGTTAACACATCCTGTGCCAAAAACGCGTTTACTCGTTATTGCCCGCCAATCTAATAACACCAACGACTTTACTCGTTTTTATGATCGTTATTTCCTTTATTCGCTATTGGCATTCATAATTCTTCCAGGAAGGCTCTGCGAGCCAGCTGGACTCTGGACTCTGATATTGCAACGCCTCAATACCGCCGCCTGGTGGATTTCGGGGCGAGTTGCACTCCACTCTAAACCGGATGTGACGCTCTGTGCATCGGGGAAAAATCTCCGGCAGAGCTATCTTGTTACGTGGATCCAGACAAACACCTTGAGTGCATTGGATCGCTTTCGAGACGCAAGAATCAATATGCTTTCGGCGTTTATTGCGTCGTACAAGCGTAAAATGGATCTAGCAGATCAAAATCAAATAATCTTTTTCTCCAGACTCATCGGCCACAGGTAAGAGGAATCTAACGTTAATTACAACTCGATTGTGCATTTATTTCATTGCAATCCATCCGATCAACGTATGATGTCGTACTAAAGAAAGCCGTTACTGACAATCAAGGAATCATAAACGACCCCCCCCCCCTTAACTTCACGCATGATGGAGCATAATGTATAGCGATCATATGCATTTGAATTTTTTAATATAGCGTGTATAAGGACGAAACGCCAATCGATTATGTATAATATGCGTCGGGCCTATAACTCGAGTTCTAGGAATTACTGCTCTACACAATAAAACATACTTATATTCAGGACGGTACTAACACAACAATGTATGAATGGAAAAATATAACGTTCCCACATCCGGAACGATAGATACCCGATGTTGAATGGGCCATAGTAATGTCGATATAGCTATAATATTAAAAAAGTTATAGCCCTGCAAAGAAGGTGAGCGACTCCATAGGGTTACAACACTGGCAGAGAGTGGTATAAGATGGGCAAACTGCGTGGCAGACAATGTGTTAACACTTTGAGTGCCAGCCATGAGATTCTCGTTAGTTCATGCCATGCGTTGAGTGCCAAGAACGAGAAATCTCGTTATTTAATCGTTGTTTTTTTATTATTGATTTCCATTCATTTTTCATCAATTTTGCCTCACGTTACCAGTGGGGATCTGTCTGAGCTTGAACAGGGAAAATACCGCCCCCTATAGTCTCTCCGGATGGTATTGCACCCATTGGATTGGACTGAATGAAATGGATGGGGGAAAAAATAGTCCGGAATCCACATTTTACTTGTCAGGCATGTAACCGGAGACTATCCCATTCATTGCCGAGCCGCAGAACAGCGTGGAATATGTGTTACCAGTACCCAGCGTTGGATCAATAAACGCGATCGATATTTGGAATGGCGATCAGGAATTGGATTAATCTTTTTGCAGAACATCTGATGTGAGGTAAGGAATTTATGTTACGAATCTTGGGTTAACACTTTGGCTGCCTAAGGTTAAATTCATGATATACCATAGATTGCCAGCGCTATTTGTCTATGGAGAAAGTCCCCTTCTTTGCAGGGCTATAACTTTTTAAATTCTATTGCTACATTGCCATTATTAGGGCCCATTCAAAGTCCTATATGTATTGTTCATTGTGTAGCAACGTTAAACTTTTTCATTCACATATTCATATGGTCTAATGTATAAGTATGTTTTCATCTCTTTCTGCAGCTTTCTCCAGAACGTGATATATAGCCCCAAATGCATTATATTGATGATGAAATACAGTTTGATGGCAATCAGCGCGATATAAAAAATTCCAACTAGACGTACTTCTAGAAGTTACTACACGTCATCTGATGTTGACCGGATGGGCGAGGGGGCGTTTATAATTCCGTGGGCAGCGTTATACCAATCATCTAATGTGGGTCAAATGTTGATAATAGCAGTTAGTATCGAAGACGGTAACGTTACACGCTGAAACTCACCCCAGTCTCCGCGCGCCGTTGGGCGATCATCGTCGAGTAGAAATCTTATCATTATGGGATATATTTTTACCCGGTCCATCTCCAGCTTGTATAATGGTATATACGTCCAAATCATGTTGTTTATCGAGTTATTGCCAATCGATCACCGTGTAGCGTGACGAGCCAGAGTCCCATGAACTATAGCGAGCGCCCGGAAGTACTACGGTCGTCATGACAACCTCTATTCAACATCCTGTTTGGCGATTGCGCCGATCGGCCACCTCCTGAACCGCCAGAGAGCTCAGTGGGTCCTGCTGGTGGATCTCAGGCCAGCGGAGGGGACATATGAATCCGATCGCAGATTTTTGAAATATTGATATAAGGACGCTGTACAGCGTCCCCCGGCAACTTGAGCATGGCCAGCAATGACGTCAAAACACGTTTCATGGCAGTCAAAGTGTTAATCAGATGTTCCTATCACCGTGTGTGTGTGTGTGTGTGTATGACGTTAGCGCTGAGCAAGTCACGAATAAGCGATTTTTCAGCCTGCTTTTGTATCGTGCATAAGGACACATATACTCTCGATAATCTAGCGTTTATTTGAAAACTATTCATAAATCAGCCGAAAAATGACAACGTGTTTTGTGTATTCCACTAAAGGGCGATTATCGGATTTCTCTGGAATTACTAGAAATCTCAAACTATACTCTTATTCAAAACGGTATAAAACGGAAATGTACCGATGAAAAAAAACAATCCGTTTCGTACATGACTGCAAGCAAGTCATTGATAAGCGAAGGGTGTATTAGACCCATAGCCATAATTTAAGATATAGTTTAAGCGTTCGCAAATTTCCTCGTCCTCCCATTGACTTCAGTGCTGAGCCGTACTGTATTGTACCCATTCTGCAATCTGTTAATAAAGTTTTCAATCAATCATGTGCAATAGTACATTAGGGCTGCAACTAATGACTAATTTGGTAGTCGACTAATCTGTAATCTGTAAGATATATATATATATAATTTTTTATTTTATTTTTTTTAAACTACCTATCTTTGTGAAAGTGGCTTCTCAGCTCTGGTCCAGCTGAAGACAGAGCAGAGGAACAGATTGGACATTGAGCATGACCTCAGAGTTGCTTGTCTACCATCACCCCAGACTTTGAGACTCTTGTCGGGACCAAACAACAACATCATAACATGATGATCCCATAGCAAATTAAAATAATGACTCATGAAACATTTGAATTTGGATCTTAAGCCACTTTAAATGAAAATGTATTTGAAGAACAATACAGCAATCACTCATAACAAGATAAATAAATTAAATAATACAAATTAAAGTGGAAGTGTACTTTAAATAACTAAAAAATAATAATAAAAAAGAAATAACTAGCAGCATCTGCCCCCAGAACCGCGGCTGATGGGGCTGTAACTTGGTCCAGGACCAGGAGGGTGACGTGGAACAGCTGTAAGGGGAGAGGGGGATGAGTCAGATCAGACAGACTTCTAGGTCTTTTGTTTGCTGTGTGTGAGAGGAGTCCGTGTGTATGTGTGTGTGTCTTACTCTGATCGCTGTGTGAGTGAGAGGAGTGCGTGTACTGTGTAATTTGTGACCCAGTCTGGTGATGATGCCTACAAGTCGCCAGGGTGAAATGACAGATAGACACAATCAAAATTTTTTTTTTTTTTGTGTTTTTTTGTGTTTTTTTATATATAACTACAGTTCGAGAGTTGAAGAACATATTTAGTACAACAGCGAACAGATATAATAACTCTAATTGTAAGAATTCTGTGTTTAAAAAAGGCTGTTTTGAAACACAGTTTGTGCTCTCCACAGAGGAGAGGTGGGGGCTGGTTTTATTTTTGCATCTGAATAGAGCTGCTTGTTGGGATTCAGATTCCCTGAGCCAGGTAAAGGCATTCACACAGAGAGAGTCATTAACGTTAACGATGGACGCATTCAGGTGAGGGTAGTTGTCCACGCCCCCCCCCCCTCAAACTAGCTGAAGTGTGAACATCTTTGAGAGACATTTTCTCCCCTTGAGTGTTTTAGACAACAGACTGAGTTACAAGATTTAAATGAATATATGATATTCAAAACATTCTCATATTTCAAAGTATGACACATCATTTGAAAGCTTACATTCTGTACTTTCACAATCTGGAAAAATCTGGAAAATGAAAATGGAGACATGTAGGCACAAACCCTGGACTCGGTCACATTTGTGTGTGTGTCTTACTCTGATCGCTGTGTGAGTGAGAGGTGTGTACTGTGTAATTTGTGTATGTGTGTGTGTTTTACTCTGATCGCTGTGTGTGAGTGAGAGGAGTGTGAATGTGTGTGTGTGTCTTACTCTGATCGCTGTGTGTGAGTGAGAGGAGTGTGTATGTGTGTGTGTCTTACTCTGATCGCTGTGTGTACTGTGAGTGAGAGGAGTATGTATGTGTGTGTCTTACTCTGATCGCTGTGTGTGAGTGAGAGGAGTGTGTATGTGTGTGTCTTACTCTGATCGCTGTGTGTGAGTGAGAGGAGTGCGTGTGTAATGTATTGTGTGTCTAGTCTGATCATCATCTCCTGCAGGGGAACAATGTTTTCAATGTCCAAAATTTGCTATGGGATCATCATGTTATGATGTTGTCTGGAACCCTGAGAAGCCACTCTCACAAAGATAGGTAGTGCACAAAAAAAAAAAAAAATTAAATAATTTTTTTTTAATGACTAATCGACGCAACAATTTCTCGTCGACGATTTTTTATAATCGACGTCGTCGATTATGTCGACTAATCGTTGCAGCCCTATAGTACATGCAGTACTGTACCACCAAAGTGACTGGCCACTTTGTGTGTATCTGCCTGTGCAACGGGAATGGGACACACATTTGTGCAATAGCACATACCACCAAAGTCACTGGTCCACTGTGTGCATGTGTGTATGTTCGTGTGCTAACTTCGCTAGCGTTATCAGCCGTCAATATAATAACGTTATCCGCTCAGTAACATTAGCTGCCTCGCCGGATTCCTCTTTCTCGTCTCTTTCGCTCAAAATAAAAATTAAAAGGCTTCTTGCCTGGCTGAATTTTTAGCGTTGTCTGAATATATAACTTGCCTATGGTACCGTGACTTTCTTTTCCAGCGTGTACTGTGTTCTCATTTCCTTTCTCTGTTTGAAAACAGTCGCGTTACCACAGGAAACTACTGTGATTGGAACTAGGGATGGGCATGAGTAATTGATTACGCGTCGTAGCTATGAAAAAAAACGATCTTAAATCATAATTTTTTTATGAAATAAATATATTTAAAATATATATATAATTTTTTTTTTACATATTTGTTTCACAGTAAGATTATAACTGTTTGTTGGTTTCCTTAAACATATACGTGAATGAAAAAAATTAAGTAAAAAAATATATATAATAATAATAATAATAAAATTTAAAAAATTTGAGTAATACACGATCACTCGAGTATAGCATGTGATCAATCGATCTGGATTCTTCTTAAAAATGCCCATCCCTAATTGGAACATTTATGCAGCTTGTGGAATGTTGGACTTGTAGTTTTTGAATGTTTAGCAGTGGAGCGAAAAAAGCACTGACTGTGAGGTTGTAATAATTTTTCCGGTTCGCACACACATATTTTTAGGGGCAAATGCGAGTGAAATTATATATATTATATATTATATATAATTAGTCAACTGTCCGGGGCTTTTCTTGCCCCCCTTAACTGATTTTCGAGGGCATTTGGTACATTTTCGAGGGCAATTTGCCCCAAGCCCTCGTTAACACATTCGGGGCCAGCCATTACATGGGCCCCACTCTAGGAAGGCCACCTTCCCATTACAAACATGTGGTGAATATGAGTGTTATTTCGGAATGATCTGGGATAATTCCTGCAAAGCTATTTATAAGGCGCTGAGCTAATAACGTTAAATCCATTGGTGTTTCGTCCCTACACACGCTAGAGTTAAAAATCCAAATACATATGATCGGTATTATGTTCCATCATGAATGCATGAAAGGGGGGTGGGGGGGTTGTTTGTGATTAATTGATTGCCAATAACGGCATTCGTTATTACCACAACATAGGCTGAGCAGGGGGATGGCTATGAAATTCTTGCACGATCAAATTGCTCTTACCTTTGGCCGGTTGGATTCCAATTTTTTTTTTCAATTATTTGATCGCCATCTGGTAGATCATATGTCCATTGGCCGATGCCATATTCCTTTACTGCGTAATGAATTCGGCGTCCCAAAAAGTATTCCATGCCATCTGGTGAAGCCCTCGCTTCAGGCTAACAGAAAAGTCCGCCCGGAACGTAAACAGTGTGACACCAGGTCTGCAACAAGGATTACTGCATTCTCGAGACAGCGCCAATAGGGAGGTGTAGTGGTTACGTCATTTTCGTTTTTTCCTGTTCCACTTAAAGGAAAACTCTAACATTTTGGGAAATTAGCTTATTTAACATCTTCCCTGGAGTTAGACAAGAAGATACATACCTTTTTTGTCTCTGTGCGTTTGGGAACAGTCGCTCCATTAGCGTAGCTTAGCTTCATCACTGGAAGTGGGGGAGGACAGGAGCCTGACGTTCCCTTACAGTGTATACAGTCACCAAATACACTCCAAATACAACTCCAAAACGTTCATGTAAACATGTTGTGACCTGTGTATTCACCACGTGGAGAAATAAAAAATAATTGAATTAGACAATTACGTTTTATAAGCAAATATACTCGGAACAATTTTTTGCCTAAGCACTCGTCTCTGCGCGCAGCCAGTTATTTCTACGTGAAGCCGTGTTTGTGGACATTCTCATTAACACTTTCTTCGCCAGGCTTATGTACATCATTATACCATCCTCTGCCAGCTCTATTTGTCTACGGAGAAGTTCCCCTTCTTTGCAGGGATATAACTTTTTAAATTGTATTGCTAAATTGACATTACTATGGCCCATTCAACATCAAGTATCTATTGTTCAGGGTGTAGCAACGTTATACTTTTTCATTCACATATTCATACTAAAATACGGTCTAAAGTATAAGTATGTTTTTATCGTTTTCTGCAGCTTTCTGCAGAACGTGATTTATAGCCCTAAATGCATTATATTGATGATTGTATACAGTTTGATAGCGATCGGCGCGAGATAAAAAATGTCAAATGGACGTGCTTCTAGAAGTTACTACTTATCATCTGATGTTGACCGGATGGGGGGGGGGGTCGTTTATAATTCCGTGGCCAACGTTAGATGATTCATCTAGTGTGGGTGATATGATCATTAGAGCAGTTTGTATCGAACACGTAAAAAAAAAAAACGCTGAAACTCACCGTAGCTTCCTCGTAGCGTTGGGCGATGAGCGTGGAGCAAAAATATTCCTATTATGGGATGTTGAAATATGCAATCCATCTCCAGGTTGTATAATAGTATATACGTCCAAATCATGTTGTTTATCGAGTTATTGGTAACGGATTGCTATCCATTGTGTCTAGCTCGAGTCCCGGGACTATTAGCGAGTGATCGGACCGAATTGGAATGAGCACCAGCTTCCGTTTCCGGTTTCCGGTTTGGGCAATCCGCCGATCGGCCACCAGATGGCGCTCTTGAACCGTTGGAGAGTTGAGAGGGGATCAACTGTAGATCTCAAGTCTCCGGGGGAGAAATATGATTGCGATCACAGATTTTTGAAATATTGATCTCAATGACGTGTTACGGCGTCATTGGCAGAATTAGCATGGCGGGGAATGACGAGTTTAGGCGTCCTTGGCAGAGAAAGTGTTAATTCAAAGGTCCGAACCGATTGAAGTTTATGGATACCATGACTTAAAATCCTCTTACCTTGACGATTAAAAGCCTCCCCAATTTAGAAAACAGTAATCCAATGGCTGGTATTGATAATATAATACTAACTACTGCACGCTCGGAGCTAACCGGAGCTAACACAGAACAGGATGGTAAAGCAAATATAATTACTTCCTTTTTGGGGTTTTCAAAATAAAAGTGCGACGTTTATAGCAGCGGAAAATGTTTATTTTGTACATTATCTAACGTTAACACGAACCTAAACTAACTTTAGGTTAGTTGTAACGTTAGTTTAGGTTCGTGTTAACGTTAGATAATGTACAAAATAAACGTTTTCCGCTGCTATAAACGTTGCACTTTTATTTTGAAAAACCCAGAAAGGAAGTCATTATATTTGCTTTACCATCCTGTTCTGTGTTAGCTCCGGTTAGCTCCGAGCGTGCAGTAGTTAGTATTATATTATCAATACCAGCCATTGGATTACTGTTTTCTAAATTGGGGAGGCTTTTAATCGTCAAGGTAAGAGGATTTTAAGTCATGGTATCCATAAACTTCAATCGTTCGGATCCTTTGAATTAATGAGAATGTCCACAAACACGGCTACACGTAGAAATAACTGGCTGCGCACAGAGACGAGTGCTTAGGCAAAAAATAGTTCAGAGTATATTTGCTTACAAAACGTAATTGTCTAATTCAATTATTTTTGATATCTCCACGTGGTAAATACACAGGTCACAACATGTTTACATGAACGTTTTGGAGTTGTATTTGGAGTGTATTTGGTGACTGTATACACTGTAAGGGAACGTCAGGCTCCTGTCCTCCCCCACTTCCAGTGATGAAGCTAAGCTACGCTAATGGAGCGACTGTTCCCAAAGCTAAATGCACGCACAGAGACAAAAAAGGTATGCATCTTCTTGTCTAACTCCAGGGAAGATGTTAAATAAGCTAATTTCCCAAAATGTTGGAGTTTTCCTTTAATACATTTCCCCATTGACCATTTCTAAATTGGCTCGTTTTAGATGAATAAAGCATTAACGTTGGCATGGTGTACCTTTCTGTGCGTATTCATCCACAATCTATAGCTCAACATGAAAATATTCGCAATTAATAACAACGTTTTTGTTCGCTGGGAAACTACACTGCTATTTGGCGCTGCTGACTGACGTCACCACAGCGTACCCCCTGCCTGTAGTCACAGACCTAGGATCAGATTTCCCTTACATTCCATAAGCTTAACAATTCGTACAATGGGAAAATAACTGACCCTGAATCTGTTGCTAGTATCTGTTTCACCCAACACCAGTTTATAGCCAACCACTATTTTCTTTTATATTTGTATTTATAATTTAAATCGTATAACGTTATTTCGCTGCATAGTAAATCACTGTAAATACTAATGTAAATCATTGTTTTGTTGTACATATTGTGTATAGTTTATAACGTTATTGTTTTTTACATAACGTTAGTAGCTAGCTAGCTTGCTAGCCGGCATTCCCGAAACTCGATTTAAAATGGTTCTCTCCTCTTTGTATACTTTTGTCCTCACAAACAAAGTATTCTGCCAGGGAACTTCAAGTTCAAGTTCTTTAATAGTTGTCATACAGAAGTACAGAATACTTTCATACAAAATGCTTCTTACTGTTACGCTCCAGAGACTGTGCTAGACAAGATAGTATCAAATAACATAATAACATAATATAGCATGAATTTAGAAGAAGAAAATGAGGTCACAGTGTTCGGTATAGACATATGTACAATGTTCTGAGTTACCATATAATATACAATACACAATACTATGCAGTGTACTAATGTACAGTACTATCTAGTGCAAAGCAGAAATGGGATGAGGTACAATTTTAGGTACAATTTACAGTAAGGTGTACGAGTTGTAGTGCAGTCCTTCATCCATAAATATAAAGTGTGGGGAGTGGGTGCTACAGTGTGTTTGTTTAAAGTGGGTGTGTGCTATAAAGTGTGTGGAGTGGGTGCTACAGTGTGTTTGTTTAAAGTGAGTGTGTGCGTGTGGATGTGTGTGCTATGTGTGTTTGGTGGTTGTTGTTGTGTAGTGTTCATTCATTGTTCGTTTAGCAGCCTGATGGCCTGGGGATAGAAGCTACTTCTGAGTCTTTCTGTGCTCGCCTTGAGACTCCTGTATCGCTTGCCTGACGGCAGCAGTTCAAAGAGGCAGTTGTTCGGGTGGCTCGAGTCCTTAATAATTCTCTTAGCCTTCCCCTTGCAACGCTTGTAGTAAATGTTCTGGAGGGTGGGGAGCCCCCCTCCAATTGTGCGTTCGGCTGAACGTGTCACTCTTTGTAGTCTGCTTTGGTCTTTTGCAGTGCTATTCCCAAACCAGGAGGTGATGTTGCCGGTCAAGATGCTCTCTATTGTACATGAGTAGAAGTTCTTAAGGATCTTCTGGCTGACTTGGAACTTCCTTAGGCGCCTGAGGAAGTAGAGGCGTTGTCGTGCCTTCTTCACCACACTGTTAATGTGTGTGGTCCATGTCAAGTCCTCGGATATGTAGGCTCCGAGGTACTTGAAGCTGTTGACTCTCTCAACCGGTGCCCCGTCGATGCTGAGGGGGCTGTAGTCCTTGACCCCCGACCTCCTGAAGTCCACAATCATCTCCTTTGTTTTGCTGACGTTCAGGGAGAGGCTGTTTTCCTGGCACCATCCCGCCAGGACCTTGACCTCTTCCAGGTAGGCCCTCTCGTCGTTGGCAGAGATCAGGCCCACCACCACTGTGTCGTCAGCAAATTTGACGATTGTATTGCTACTCCGCTGAGCCACACAGTCGTGTGTGTACAGGGAGTAGAGGAGGGGACTCAGAACACAGCCCTGGGGGGCCCCTATGTTGAGGGTGATGGATGAGGAGGTGCAGTTGCCTGCTCTCACCACCTGGGGTCTGCCAGTCAGGAAGTCCAAGACCCACTGGCAGAGGTCATAGCCCAAGCCCAGGTCCCTGAGCTTGGCTATGAGTATGGAGGGGACTATGGTATTGAATGCCGAGCTGTAGTCGATGAATAGCATTCTCACATAGTTCCCCTGCCTCTTGTCCAGGTGTGATGCTGCTGTGTGCAGCACATGGGATATGGCGTCCTCCGTGGACCTGTTGGGGCGGTATGCAAATTGCAGGGGGTCCATGTTGATGGGGAGGGAGGAGCAGATGTAGCCCTTTACTAGCTTCTCGAAGCACTTCATGGCTATGGAGGTGAGAGCTACAGGGCGGTAGTCGTTGAGGCAAGCAGGCTTGGATTTTTTGGGTACAGGGATAATAGTGGACTTCTTCAGGCAGGTGGGGATGACAGCCTGTTCTAAGGACAGGTTAAATATGTCAGTGAATACTGGGGCCAGTTGGTCGGCACAGACTTTTAGGACGCGGCCGGGGATGCCGTCTGGACCTGCTGCCTTCCTGATATTCACTTTTTTAAAGGTCCGCCTCACCTCATGCTCTGTTACCCTGAACACTGCGCCTCCATCAGCAGCCGACCCCCCCCCCCCCCATTGCCGAGGCTTGTGAGCTGGTGTTGTTATTACCAGCATCAAACCTCGCATAGAAGGTATTGAGGTCATTTGCTAAGGAGATGTCACTGTTCAGTTTGAGGGAGGCGCCTTTGTAGTCTGTCATCGTTTGGACTTATGGACACGACAGTAGTAGTAGTTATAACGGGTTTGAGCTTGTAACGTTAGCTATCGTGGTATCAAAGGGCCGTGACCTTGTAGCTAGCTAGCTTGCTAGCCAGCATGATGCGTGTGCAGTGCTTGCCCCACAGGTCTGAGAAGAGGACCTGCACATTTTACTCGATCCCGAAACTCCTCTACATGCCCCGGTTTTAAAATGGTTCACGAGTCACGACAGTAGACATAATGCTAACGTCTAGTACGTTTAGCGGGGAAACGTTAATGTTAGCTAGCTAGCTTGGTCAGCTGGCCGTGACAGGGATAAGGCGACAGCCTAACAGGCCAATAGCATAGCGTACTGAACAACAGGCTGCCTACTGGTAAATATAGTTCTTTTTTTACAACAAATTAAAAACCTTATAACTACCTTTTATTTCAACCAAAAATGCTTAAACAATAATGTTAGTGGTATAAGGGAACTCATTTTGTGCAAAAATGGAAAGCTTGCCAATGTTCATGCGGCAGAATTGTTACAATAGCCAATAATCCATTTTCCCAATGATAAATCCCTATACGGGTGGAACAACCAGTGACGTCAGACTACACCTCCCTATACCAGGATCTGGCCGGTACTGCACTTTCGGAGTCCCAATATGCCTTTTTCATGCAAAATACAGCTTGTGACGTGGAATAGGATATTAATATCAAATAAAAGAAAAAACGAGTTAAAAACGCATATATACGTTTTTGGCCGTCACGCGCTGGCTCCCAGTAACGTACGTGATTGGCCGGGAATGTGTTAATTTCTAACCCTGGCGTATGCCGTTGGTGACAATCGAAGCATAGAAACCCCCCCCACCCACCCTTTCATGCATGCATGATGAAACATAATACCGATAATATAGCGTTGATTTCAGATTGATTGTTGATCAACTAAACGCTGCTTAGCGACGTTTCCTGGGATTACACAGAATTACTCTAAACTATACTCATATTCACCACGGTATAAAACGGGAATGTATGGATGCATTTATTTTAATTTTTTTTCACAAATTGAACGAAATTGATACTCTATGTCAAATGGGCAATAGTTTTATATCCATAGCTATGATATTTAATATAGTTTTAGCCCTGCAAACACCGGCATGTATCCCCATTCATTAAATCGCTGGCCCACAGCGACCTCTGGCGCTAAATGTGTTATGGTAGATTAAAATAAATTCGATTAATTTGCAATTAATCGCGAGTTAACTCTTTGTCTTTGGGGTCATCTGGCCCATTTAGGAAATCCCTGAACATGATATTGCATTGGTTTGTGATAGATTATTAGTTACTGGGTATTTCAAAGTACCTCATATTTGGTACCATTTTGAAGCTAACAACTAGGGCTTTCCAATGATATAAAATAAGTGTATGATTATCATCATAATTTTTATTATTATGGTTCATATGTAGTTGCACTTGAACTTGTTGAAATTAAACTTGGAAGATAAAAATTAATTTTCAAGCACTTTCCTTGCTTATTTTAGATGTATGTGTAATGAATGTAATGTAGACAATCTTGTTGGCAATATAGAACAGCTGACATTAGAAATAGCATCTATTGTTCAAAAGTTATGAATTAATTAATGAAACTAGATTAGATTAAAAAAAAATATATATATTTTCTTTTTACATATTGTGATGGTAATTATAAAACGTTCATGTGTGTGTTAAAAATGTTCTTCGAACTTACCCCATTCTCTTCAGAGCCCTGTCTTCCTCCATACTCTCTGCCGCTCTAGACCCATCTTTCCTGGGTAGGGTGATAGCGTGAAGACCATGGCTCTCAGCTGATGTTGTTAGCCAACTCTAGCATGGGAGCTAGCGTCCAGCAGCTAGGGCTTGTCGTCAATTCTAGGTTGATAAAATGAAATATGTTACATATATGAATATGACCCACTAATGAATACACTAAATACAGCAATGTGGCTATTGTGGGGCGGCGTGGCTCAGGGGTAGAGCGGGTCGTCCAATGATCGAAGGGTTGGTGGTTCGAATCCCGCTCAAGCCCATGTCCATCCCACTGCCGTTGTGTCCTTGGGCAAGACACTTAACCTACTTGCCTCGTATGAATGTGTATGCATGTGAATGAATGTTGGTGGTGGTCGGAGGGGCCGTAGGCGATGATTATTCGCCACGCTTCCGTGAGTCTGCCTCAGGGCAGCTCTGGCTGCAATTGTAGCTTACCACCACCGGTATGACTGTGTATGAACGAATAATGGACTCTGTAAGCGCTCTGGGATCACTGGGGTGTCATGAAGAGCGCTATATAAATCCAATCCATTATTATTATTATTATTTGAAAACACTGCATTTGTGAAATAAATACGTCAATTGTGTCACGTGTTAGCTCAGCAGCTAACGCATGGTAGCCCGGGTGGAAATATTAGTACACAGCGGTACTTTTGAAAACAAGCTTTTTGAGTGGAAAATATGACCAGAATCTCTGGAAAAACATCTCACAAACACTATAGACGGTCATAAACATTAACGAATGCTATAATAAGTCCAACAAAATAGTATAAACAGTACTTACACTGTAGTTTCGAAATGCACAAACAAGCGCAGATTCCCCGGAGAAATTTATTCTTTGACCGAACGCTCTGGAAAAACCTATCAAAAAACTCGAACGCCGGCTTCGGGAGCCATATATATAGTCCCTCTAGGACCTGCAGACTAATACTTGCTGTGATGGTGGTGATGGGTCTTCCAAATATGGTGTAAAAAAATTGCCAGACGGGGCGGATCAGCATGACTACAGCGCCCTAGATCACGGCGCCGTGATGGGCGACCTGGAAGACGATCATCATGCGATTAATCAGATTAAATATTTTCGATTGACAGCACTAATATATACATGTAATGAAACATATATATATATATAGATATTTATACAAGCTAACAATGGTAAAAAAAACAATGGTAAAAAATTGCCAGACGGGGCGGATCAGCATGACTACAGCGCCCTAGATCACGGCGCCGTGATGGGCGACCTGGAAGACGATCATCATGCGATTAAGCAGCAGCACGCGGGCACAAGACATGCAGCTCAAGGCAACTGCGACAGGTGCGGCAACCAGCACGCCGAGAGTGATATGTGCGCAGCCAGACGTGCTGACTGTCGCAAGTGCGGTAAGAGGGGCCACTACGCTATTGTGTGTCGCACTCTACAAGTCAGTGATGTGTATGCAGAAGAGCAAACCGAACCTGATGATGATTATTTCTTGGGCTCTATCACTGTGCAGGACTCTAATAAGCCATGGCCAATAAAACTGCAACTCCGGGAAGGTGAGGTTGAGTTTAAGATAGACAGTGGAGCTGACACCAGTGTTATTTCTCAACACACCTATGACGCATTGGTGACAAGGCCGAAGCTGGTGTATACACATACTGTTTTGGATGATCCAGGGGGCAGACTAATTAACAAAGGCAAGTTCAAAACATTCACTTGTCACAAAGGGACAGAGTACTGCTTCGACATACATGTTGTGGAAGGTCCCACAGTCAACAACCTACTGAGCAGAGAAGTGTCAGTAGCCATGGGTCTCATACAGAGAATGGAAAATGTGACAAATGTGCCCAGTGAGGCAGTGGTACCCAGCGAGTCAGTGGGACTTTTAAAAACAACTCCAGTGAAAATAAAACTGAGGGAAGGTGCAGTACCCTACTCTGTCCACACATCTCGCAGAGTCTCTGTACCCTTACTCCCTAAAGTGAAGGAGGAGCTTCAGCGGATGGTCAAATGTGGAGTTATTGAGGAAATAACAGAACCAACTGAATGGTGTGCCCCGATGGTGGTTGTGCCACGAAAGAATGGTCGAGTGAGAATATGTGTGGGACTAAATCGCCTCAACGAAGCCGTGCAGAGAGAGAAGTATATCTTACCGACTCTAGATGATATACTCCCCAAGCTGGCCGGTTCAAGCATGTTCTCACTAAGGTACATAAGATTTTTTTTTAAATTAAAATAAATAGAGCTAAGGATAGAAAAAAAAAAGCATAGGAAAACTGAGGGAGATGTAGAGTGGACCCATAAATACTTGTAATAAGCATATATTATATGCATACATAGTAGCTATAGAATCAAGGTATATAAGAAAATTATAAAATGTAAGTAATAAATAGAACTAAGAACAAAGAGGCATATGTCAACTCAACTGAGGGAGATGTAGGGTGGATTCATCGCGTCTGACGTCTGAACCAGTTTGAGGATGAGTAGCCGCTGCAGTCGATGCTGTTAGCCATATCAAGGACGGCACAGGGATGGGGGCAGGAGAACCACTCGGAACAGATTGAAGTAGAGCGGGCATGGTTAGACATTGTTGATCGGAAAGAAGGCGGCATGAAGCGGATCCATGGCGCCAGTGGTGCTCATATCCAGTATGAGGTAGAACATTCACTGCAATCTGTATTATCGACACACTAACACTCGAGACATCCACTCAGAGAGACAGGGACAGCAATAAGCAGACAGTTTCAGAATATAAAAATATTAATATAATAAAATGTAATTATTAGTGCTGTCAATCTATTCAAATATTTAATCGCGATTAATCGCACGATTGTCCATAGTTAACTCGCGATTAATCGCAAATTAATAACTTTTTTTTGTATGGGTGCCGGAGGTTAAATTCATGCTATACCATGGGTTGCCAGCTCTATTTGTCTATGGATAAGTACCCCTTCTTTGCATGGCTATAACTTTTTAAATTCTATTGCTACATTGCCATTATTAGGGCCCATTCAAAGTCCTATATGTATTGTTCATTGTGTAGCAACGTTAAACTTTTTCATTCACATATTCATAGTAAAGTATGGTCTAATGTATAAGTATGTTTTCATCTCTTTCTGCAGCTTTCTCCAGAACGTGATCTATAGCCCCAAATGCATTATATTGATGATGAAATACAGTTTGATGGCAATCGGGGCGATATAAAAAATTTCAATTGGACGTACTTCTAGAATGATCTACGTATGATCTGATGATGACCGGATGGGCGGGGGATCGTTTATAATTCCGTGGGCAGCGTTATATCATTCATCTAGTGTGGGTCATATGTTCATCATAACAGTTTATATGGAACACGTTCAAGAATAACGCTGAATCTCACCGGATCTTCCTCGAGCCGTTGGACGATCAGCGTGGTGTAGACCGTTTTCGATTATGGGATGTTTATCCTGATGAACCATTTCCAGCTTGTATAATACTATATACGTCCAAATCATGTTGTTTATCGAGTTATTGGCAATGGATCGCTATTATATTGTGACGAGCCAGAGTCCCGGGACATGTACCGAGTGCCCGGAAGTAATATGGCCGACCAGCACAACCTCCACAGCACTTCCTGTTTGGCGATTGCGCCGATCGGCCACCAGATGGCGCTCCTGAAACGCCAGAGAGCTCAGTGGGTCCTCCTGGTGGATCTCAGGCCAGCGGAGGGGAAATATGAATCCGATCGCAGATCTTTTAAATATTGATATTAAAGACGCTGTAAAGCGTCCTTCGGCAACTTGAGCATGGCCGGGAATGACGCTGTAAAGTGTTAAACGGATCTTTTTCAAGTTCCAAGTTTTAATACTCTTATCAACATGAGAGTCAACAAATGCTTGCTTTATGCAGCCATTTAACACAAAAGGATGACCCTCATGCATTGCAAATTTGCATCAAATTCAAAACAGAGTGATGCACAAAATAACTTAAAAGAAAATAATAATTTAAAACAATGAATAAAGTGTGCATGAAATAATAGGGGAAAGAAAACGTTAGGAACTTGTTACATTCACCCACACAAGGGCTGAGTAATCACACACCCCCCCTCTCTCTCTCACACAGTCACACACACTCCCAGCTCTCTTTCTCTCTTGCCCCTTCCTCATTTCTCTCACCCCCCTCTCTCGATATCACACACACACACACACACACACACTTCAGAAACAAACATAGTATCAATGAGAGCATCAATTATACACCTGAGTGAAGTCTAGTAAAAAAAAAAAAATCCGTTTATTTTTTTTCTTAAAAGTTAATCGTGAGTTAAAAGAATAGTGGCGTTAATAGAATTTGGCGATAACGCGTTATTACCGTGTTAACTTTGACAGCCTTAGTAATTATTATTATTAAAAGCCAAAATAGGAGCAAGTAATGACACTCGCACGTCCACTTGACTTTGGCTGCCATGGGTTAAATTCATTATCAACCGTAGGTTGCCGGCTCTATTTGTCTATAGAGAAAGTCCCCTTCTTTGCATGGCTATAACTTTTTAAATTCTATTGCTACATTGCCATTATTAGGGCCCATTCAAAGTCCTATATGTATTGTTCATTGTGTAGCAACGTTAAACTTTTTCATTCACATATTCATAGTAAAGTATGGTCTAATGTATAAGTATGTTTTCATCTCTTTCTGCAGCTTTCTCCAGAACGTGATATATAGCCCCAAATGCATTATATTGATGATGAAATACAGTTTGATGGCAATCAGCGCGATATAAAAAATTCCAACTAGACGTACTTCTAGAAGTTACTACACGTCATCTGATGTTGACCGGATGGGCGAGGGGGCGTTTATAATTCCGTGGGCAGCGTTATACCAATCATCTAATGTGGGTCAAATGTTGATAAAAGCAGTTAGTATCGAAGATGGTAACGTTACACGCTGAAACTCACCCCAGTCTCCGCGCGCCGTTGGGCGATCATCGTCGAGTAGACATTTTATCATTATGGGATATATTATTACCCGGTCCATCTCCAGCTTGTATAATGGTATATACGTCCAAATCATGTTGTTTATCGAGTTATTGGCAATCGATCGCTATGTAGTGTGACGAGCTAGAGTGCCGGAACCTATACCGAGTGCCCGGAAGTATTACGGCCGACCAGCAAAACCTCTACTGCGCTTCCTGTTAAGCGGTTGCGCCGATCGCCCACCAGATGGCGCTCCTGAACCGCCAGAGAGCTCAGTGGGTCCTTCTGGTGGATCTCAGGCCAGCGGAGGGGAAATATGAATCCGATTCCAGATTTTTGAAATATTGATATTAAAGACGCTGTAAAGCGTCCTCGGCAACTTGAGCATGGCCGGGAATGACGCTGTAAAGCGTTTTTAGGCAGTCAAAGTGTTAAGAAGCTGTGTGTTCATCCCAGCCCTCATCGCTTTGCCAACTCCTACCTCTTAAACATAGAATGTAGCTTCATCTTCTCCCCCTGCAGGAGTCTTTTTCCACAGTGTTTTGTTTATACCCAGCTGCTCTGTATGTCTGTACGTGTGCAGTGTGCACACACCATGTGCATATGTTGTTGTCCTTTGAGACTGGTGTCCTAGTAACCTCTGTATCTCTGCCATCACACAAACATGTGTCCTAGGGTGTGTGTGAGTGTGAGTGAGTGTGAGTGAGTGTGAGCGAGAGATGGAGACGGATGGAGTGAGAGTGAGTGACATCTGAGTGACTTCTGTTCCCTGTCTCTTTTGCAGTGGACACAGTGTGTCTAAAGTGGGCACCACCCAAACACAAGCAGGCCAAGTTTTCCAAGAAATGAGAGGTGGAACTAATGACATCACGCCTGTCCATCAACAAATGTGTGCATGTCATTCGCCAGTATCCAGACTCCTCCCCCTGCCTTCATCCTCATTTGTGATGCTCTGGTGTTCAAAAGAGACAATGTACATTATTAGTGTCATTACTTTGTTTTTTTTTAATAAATAAGAATAGTGATTATTCATATCCGAGTTGTGTGATTACTGGTGTTACTTTGAAGGTTTTTATTTTCTGTCAGAATTAAATTCTCTACAATTCTCAAGCAGAGGATGTTTGCAAAAGGTTACCAATGGTATCATAGGAGAGTTATCTGTGTATTACTTTTCCGTTGCTTTTCTTAGCTCTGAAAAATAAATGATCATGGTATTTCCATCAAAACAAATCATGGAAATACCATCAGCATCATGGTTTAAATTGGATTATACCATTATTATTTTAGTACAAAAGTGGTACCATGACGATACATGGCCATGGTAAATTATTTATAAAATTGACATTTTCATCAAGCTACCATGATACATTTTGTAAGGGAAATATGTAAGAAATGGAGTAATGGTCTGCTAATGCCCTTTTGTAGAATAATAGTGTTCGTTGATGCAATGGAGAAATGCTGTCATCCTTGCAAAAAAATAATAATACGGGTGTTGACTATGCAGGCATTATCTAATTTTAAAGTGATATTTATTTATATGACGTGCTGCATGCAGGGGCGGCTACGTGGCGTAGTGGGCAAGGCGCTCGCCACGAATGCGGAGACGCTGGGCTCGCCTGTTCGAGCCCAGTGCTCCACATTGCTTTCAGTTTAGCTGGTCGTTCATACTAATACACATTGGCCGTATTAGGGGGTGGGAAACTGATGGGTGGGGATCGGGCGTTGTTGACAGCGACTCCTACAGGTCGGTTGGTGCGCCTGCGCAGTAGAATCAGGAAGTGTCGGGTGCAGCGTGAGCCTCCCACGCGTTACTCCTTGCCACTGAGAGATCGAGCTGCGCAGGTGAAAAGATGCGACTGCTGTTACCTCAAGTACCGGAGGGGATTTGTGCTATGTATGACTTAGTCCACATTGCAGCTGGCTTGTGGGAGGCAAGAAACAGCGTTCGTGACAGGGGAGGGTTGAATTGGATGATACGAAATTGGGATGGGAGAAAATATAGAAAATGGGAGAAAAAGTGGATAAAAAAAAATGACGTGCTGCATGCAGGATGAGAGAGCAGGAAGCACTGAACACCCAAGATGTATAGACTGTTTCACTGGAATTCTGGTAACGTTTGGATGTTCAAATGTATTTTTGTCCACTATTACATTAGCAAACATTGCAACATGATATAAACTTGGGTCCTTTTAGAATGTTATTGTCACTTTGAAATACTAGAGGGTTTTCTTCAACCCACAAACTGCACGAGGACGGAAGATGTGTTGCAGATGTTAACGTGTGAATGGCTGAATTAAACATAAGGCAAAAGAGTAGTTCCACTTTATGGGGGCATTTAGTATATTTTATTGTAAATAATTTACATCACGTGTTGATGTTTGGTTGTATTTCATTTATATATTTATTAGGGCTGTCAGTTTATCACGTTAATTAATTACACAGCAAATTATCGCGTTATGAAAATTAACTAAAAATGTATTACAAAAAAAAGTTTTTTTTTTTTTTTTTGTATCTCATTCATTCCATAAGAATGTAAAATACACATTTACAGACTCTTTTTTTTTAATATGGTCCATTTGCATGTTCTTGGTATCTGATTCTAGGGACATGAATCTCAGGGAATGTATTCCCAGTGTCAGAAATACTGTGGGCTAGAGCCACAAAGAATGGATTGCACAGTGCAAGTTGCACCCTTACTTACAATTCATTATGAATTGAAAATGGGGGACCCTGATGTAAACAAGACGAAAGTCTTTCTCTGGTCTGCATCCCCTTAACAATTGTGTGTATTGAGCCGTACTGTATTGTACCCATTCTGCAATCTGTTAATAACATTTTCATTCAATCAATCAATCTGCGCGGTGATTGATTGAATGAAAATTTTATTTTGAGTAAATTGTAATGAACCAAATGAGAATATCAATAAAAAAAATTTAATCTTTGACTGTGAATAACACCATGCTCAAATTGACCAGACCTGAAAAATCTAAACAAATTAATAGATGGAGATGATTAAACAGAAGGTTTTGTAGATACAGTACTGAATTCTGCCATCCGGACACATGCAATTTGAAATATGATTATAGAATATAGAATATCAGGCATAAAATGGTTATGCGATTAAAATGCGATTAATTAGATTAATTAATTACAAATCCTGTAATTAATTAGATTAATTTTTTTAATCGCCTGACAGCACTAATATTTATGTAATTTAGCACTGATCAGGTTTAGTGTGAGGTTACATATTCTGGTTTCTTAGTGATTTTTAAGGAGTTAATTGATGCATGTTCAGAGAAGGCCTGTGCACTTCTAAATGATACATTGATTTGTGTCAAAACATGCTAATACTTTTTTATATTAGTGGTGGGACTCGATTAAAAATGTTAACCGAATTAATTCGAGACTTTATAGTTAATTAATCTAAATCACATTTTAATCGCAATATTTAATGCGAAAAGCAAGATTTTTCAATTCAAATGAATTTTGGTATACGAGTGAATCAATGAATATACCTTATATACGTTTAAGCAGAAAAATCCTGTATTAGTTACTACACAGACAAACAGATCAATGCAATTTTTAACAAAGTGCAGCAATTTTAGGAGTTATATACAGCGCAATGGACCTTTTGTAAACTCAAGCACTTTCGAGGTAAAGGTAAAACACAGTACTTTCAAGTACATTTCAGAACAGTTGACCATTGGAAAAAAATTAAAAACCTCTTGATTGATCTCAATTTCTCGTATTTAATCTTTTTTTATGAACAAACCAGACTAAGAAAAAAGGTTATGTGATTTATTATACTTTATACTTATAGCACATGCATGAGTCTGGTCTCCTTAACACTTTGCCGCCCAACCACGAGTTAACTTGTGTTTCGATTCCACCCGTTGAGGACCAGAGCCACGAGTTAACTGTTATTGTTTTATTCCATATTAATAACGGTATTAACGTCGCCGATCGACTTGCAGGACCTACCCGCATATTTGATTTTCGACAGCTGGATTGGACATTGTTTTAAAACGCAACGTGATCGATCAGTGAAAATGGTTATTTGAACACACACTGTATTGCTAAACAATAATATTAATCGGCGTCCCCCGCCGCCCCCATTTCATCCATAGATGCTCTGTAATAGTCCGGATGCTACGCAGTTTGTTTTATTTCATTCGTATATATACAGCAGAAATGGCGTTTGATATAACCTGACTAGCCTTTAGCCTATTATCTAGCTCCCCAGAAAAAAGACGAGGCGAAAACCGTGATAAACCTTATATTTACGGCGCTATAAAATGACAACCAACCGATGGATTTCTATTTTCTTTAAGCCATTATGAAGGCACGGTTTATGCACTCAAGTGACAATGAGAATGGACAGATAGCAATACTATAAAGTATATATATAGCTGTTAGAAAGTACATCGGTTTGTTGACAACGCTCTGTCCTCTGGACTATAAATCGCCGCGGGACTTTGGTCGTCAATGTGTTAACATTCTTACACAATAAAGAAAAATCAGCATGCGATTAAATCCATAAATTTTTTTTAAACTTAATTCTTTCTGTAATTAATCTAAATTAATGCGATAAAGTCCCAGCCCTAATATGTATATGATCATCTCATGCATGTTTTAAAGCCTACTGATTGATTGCTTGATATATATTTTTGTAAGTGATTTTAATAAGTGATCATATATAGACCATGATGGCCACAAAAGAGAAATAAAAATAAAACAACAAGCTGTAAACAATGTACTTCAAAGAAACAAGAGCAATTCATACCAAAGGATATAGGATATAGTGTGTTTTGTCTCAAGTGCCATGCTTTCTCCAAAAATCCTGCAAAACTGAAAATCTCCACAAAAAAACAACTCAACATACAACTCTCAGACTTGATTGATTGAAAACTTTATTAACAGATTGCAGAATGGGTACAATACAGTACAGCTCAATACACACAATTGTTAAGGGGATGCAGACCAGAGAAAGACTTTCGTCTTGTTTACATCAGGGTCCCCCATTTTCAATTCATCAGGACTGCCAAAACAAATCCGGTTTACAAATTGAACTTTCTCAAATAAAACCCTCAAGTCGATGTACAAGCCTACTAGTGCACAACATACACCTTTAGATAAAAATTGTATAAATCTTCAGAATTCTTGAAGGAGGATTAAACATTGACATTGCAACATGTACTACATTTTTGCATCAGCTTTTTTGTGAATAATTTTCTTTTTAAGTCAGTTGGTGCTACAATGCAACACATTGCAACGCCAAATGTGTTTACATTCCATTGCCTGGTTTCTGCTCCTCCCAGTATATACTGCAGTGGTTCTCAAGTGGGGTCCAGGGGCCTGGAATGACATATCAAATGGGGGTCATTGGCCAATTACAAATTCATTTGGGGGTCCTTGACTTGAAAAGGGTTGAGAACCACTGGTCCACGACCACACCATTCAGACAGTTCATATTACTTCTTACATAATCGGTTATAAAAGAGTTTCCAACATAACCTCTCCATCCTGGAAGTATGCAAAACATTTCCTGGTTACATTTATGTGGGCATTAAGAGCTTTGTTTCCATTGGATATACAGTATAAAAAGATAATATACAGAGAAAAATATCATTTCCAAAGGTCTATATCCTTTTTTTTTTTTTTATAAAGTAATACTCAATCAATCAAACCTTTATTTATTCTCGAAAAGGACAATTGAGGTCACCCTCATTTTCAATGTTGTCGAGACATTTCAATGCATAATTTTTTTTTTACAATAATAACTATCTATATAGCACCCTTCACACATGGGCCGCAGCCCAAAGTGCCCCACAGCAAATAGCACAAAATGTATCAAATGCAGACATAAGAATAGGTATAAAAGACAATAAAAGTAGTGCAACGTAGAACGTGCAAACGTAAGAATATGCATAAAATACACCTATACTGTATGCATTAATAATGCAATGGAGAAATTGTCAGAGGGCCTCACTAAATTAACAATGGCGTTATGAGCTATGAAGGTGTTATAGTAAAGTGGTATTTATATGACGTCTGCTGCACGGGGTAAGAGTGCAGTACCATGTATTGGGTTTCACAGCAAGGGACCATTATGCTATAGACGCCCAGGAGACCTTCAGCCATTATGACCACACAAACAGCAATAATAACTAGTCTCAAAGGAACTGATTAAAGCATGTTTCGTTGAAGACGCACAGTTCTCAGTTCAGTGTAGTCGACCAGATCACATTGCACTGCTCACTATTCTGTCACAAAACCTGTTAATAACTATTAATACGTGGAAGTGCTGCGACTTGTTTTGTGAAATGTGTGAGAGAAGGGGGGGAGAGAGAGAGGCCAGGGGGTTGCCTCAAACGTCTTGGGTTCCTAGGATTAAATGGGGGAGGTTGTGAGAGGGAAAACCGAGCCTTCCGATTGGCTTATACAGCTCAGGTAGAGCTCAGGTAATTATGTACTCCTCCCTCTTTCTGGTTTGACCACATTTTCGTTCTTCCAACGGACTAAGTAGCGGAGCCTAAATGGATCTCCCTCTATTTTAACGTCATTTGGACTTAAGCCTGGACTTTCTTTTGCTGTTGAGAGAAAACATCTGCGTCTTGGAAGACAACTCAGGTATTTAAATCAAATGAACTCCATTCCGCATGAAAAAAATTCAAATTGTATGCACGACTTCCCCTTCTGAAAAACCAAGCAAATGTTTCCCCTTGTGCTTATCTTTTCGTTTTTGCATCTTATTATTTGGAAGCAGAATGCTGAATCCAGCCACATTCTTCATTGTTTTGGCAGCAACAAGTGAGTCTGCCTTTTGATAATGATGATGTTTGATGAAACTTTGTCTCTTGTAAATACAATATACAAACTATTTTATAATCACATTCTTTGCTCTCCATTAAGGTTTGCGGACATCGGAGGGACAAGGTAAAGTAAAATGTAGCTTAAAACATTTGAAAGAAGTCAGGCTGCATTGTTGTTGTTGCTATAAGCCTATGAACAAACAGAAAATGAGTGCTCTTGTGAAAGTTGTTTTTCGACCCCCCCCATACCTCCAGATAGTTAGTCACAAAACAATGCAAAGTCAATGGGGTCGAGCACCTTGGAGTACATTTCAGTGAGCCTGTACACAGTCAGGAGCCTGACCCCACTGACTTTGCATAGGTTGGTGGCCAACTAGCCAGAGCTAGTCAAAATGTCAACATATCCCTTCATACCCTCATGTAGCCCAAAGTCTTCCCCCACCCAGCCAGTCTCATGCCACACACACACACACACACCATTGTCCCTTTCAATGATGCATTGTATGCAGTGCTAACAGTAGGGGTTGGATGAGATTTAAAACTCCATTATAAGTGTTGTGAACTTACCTAACATCTAAAACCAATACAGTAGTGTGTGAAAACAGACATTACATTACAGTAGCGAGGCAAGTGGGAGGTTGTGTTTAGGATGCGTTTGTTCCAGTTGACTCCAACCTGTCCTTTACATATCCTCAGCATGTGGCCGAGCCCCCCTGGAGAACCGCATCGTGGGAGGAAGTGAGGCACATCAGGGGGCGTGGCCCTGGCAGGTGGACATCCAGATGGGGTCCAGTGGACATGTGTGTGGTGGTTCGCTCATCTCCAGGAACTGGCTGCTCTCAGCCGCCCACTGCTTCCTCAAGTAAGACTGACCCCACCAGCATGTCTCAGTTCAGTCAGTCTTTCTCTCTATATCTGTCTATCGTACATATGAAATACTAGTAAAGACTAGAAAAAGGTGAAAGATTCTGGTGCGGTTCTTCGATGTAGCTGTAATATCAACCTCCTGGGCTGCTGGGTAATCGGCTACAGGCAGCTGAGCCCAGACTGCGAATCCAAACTGGCCTCTGGGCTGATCGGGGAGCAGGCCTCTGGGACACGCATGCCAGAGCTGGGGACCGCCATTGTTGGGCCGTTCCTGGCCAGGACACCAGGGCTGGCTGGTCAGGCTGTTAGCTGCTAGAGCACAGAGGCTGGAGCTGGGAACTGCCGTCGGCCGAACTAAAGCCTCAGTCATGTTCTGTACCCGGTGTGAACATGCCGGCCGGTTCGAACGGAGCCCGGCCGGTGTGAAAGGCCTAATAATAGAGGGAGTTGGGCAGAACCAGCTGCTAGCTACTGGAGCGCAGTGCCCGGATGTTTGCCTCCTGGTGACCAGTGGCACGGAGGCTTGGCGTTTGCCTCTGGATGCCCTGGTTCGTTCGCCACCACTTGTGCGTCCAGTCTTCCTTCATGATCCCAGTTTTCCTTTCAGTCCACCAAGCCTCAGCCACTGATGTCTCCCAGCTGGCGAAAGAACAACTCCTCCTCAAAAAACGCTGGCGCATATTGCCAGCATGTGTGGCATTGGTTGAAGTGGGAGAAAAACAGAGGCTTTCGGTGACTAAACCGTCTTTCTGAAGAACAAAACGGCACGGAACAGAAACTCTCAGGTTAGCTCTGTTGATCAGTCTGTGAACAAGAACCCGAATGTAAACAGAGCTTAGCACACCTATGTACACCTGCTCTTTAACTAGGTGACTCAGGTCTGGCCTATGCCTCATTAGTGGGCACTGCAGTCACTTAACTCACCACTTAGCTCACTGCCAAGTTCCAACTGGTGGGCCTCTCCCACATGGTGATAACACAGCTGCCAGTTCATAATGGTGACTAAACTGTGCTTCTTCTGCTGTAATGGAGTGTAGGCGATTACAATCTTTTACACCGTTATTAGTTCATGCCATTATCTTAATTAATCATATACATATATTTATAAAGTGGGTAGCTCAAATCAAGCTGATTGGTTCATAGCTGTGGTATAATGAGCATATACCCACAGCTATAATTCTAATTCCTTTTCACAAGTCTATATCCTAACATTACTGTGGTGTGAGGATGGCTGTTTTAAGCAGCCACACCTGCCCTGGGTCAAGCTAATCAGACCTGGGAGCAGCTGTGGCTGCGTACTCCTGGAAAGCCACTTGTGCACACTGGTGGAGTGTGACACATAGTTCCTCAGTGGGTGCACAATAAATGACAACATACTGAATGTTTATAAATCATAATTATAAACAACAAAAAAGGGGGAAAAAGTGTCATTCATTTAAATTATAACGTTATTATTTACTAATAAAAACGACATTACATACTTTCATATTGCCATAGATTACTTGCTTCGCGTCGGGCCGAACTACACCCCTTAACTGTGATATAACCATATATCATGGCCTGTCATGAGCTATTGCTTACATACTGTATATATATAATATATACAAATGACTGGATTAATTTTTATTCCAGTTTTACAGATTGATGCAGTTAGATTTCTACATTCATGTTGATGCATCATGTTGTATGGATTCTTTTTCACACCCTGTTCTCTCTCCTGTCTTTATCTGCTTTATTTCTCTCTTGTCTTCCTCTCCTGTCTTCCTCTCCTGCCTTTCTCTAATGTTCCCCCAAGCCCGTCCGATGTCTCCCTCTACAGCGTCTACATCGGCCGCCACCAGCTAAACGGCTACAACCAGTACGAGAGCCACCGGTCGGTGGTGCGGGTGCTGGTGCCTGCTGCTTATGAGGACCCCCAGAGTGGCAGTGACCTGGCCCTGGTACAGCTGGCACAGCCGGTGGACTGGAGCGATTACGTGCAGCCCATCTGCCTGCCGGACGCTGATGTCTCTTTCCCTGGTGGCACCAAGTGTCATGTGACTGGCTGGGGTCACACACAGGAGGGGGGTGAGTGGGGGAAAACGTTGGGCTACATGAGGGGATATGTTGACATTTTGAATTTTAGTTACTTTTCCTCTTACTTTAAAAGGACAGTTTTGAGGCGGCTGGGTGGCGCAGCGGACATTGCACTCGTCACCAACACAAGAGACACCGGGTTCAAATCCGGCTGTCGGCGTTGCCTCCGGCTTGGGCCGGCCGTCATACTGGCTCAATTGGCAGAGTCAGCGGGTGGAAGTCGATGGGTGGTAATCTGGACGTTGTGGACAGCGACTCCTACAGGTCGGTTGGGGGACGCCTGCACAGCAGAGACAGGAAATAGCGGGGGTAGTGTGAGCCTCCCACACGTTACACCTCGCCGGTAGCAACGCAGAGAGCTGGGCTCGATACCAGCATATCCTGCGTTAGTGGCGAGCGCCTTGCCCACTGCGCCACTCAGCCGCCCATGATGCAAGGCTTCTATCCTCCCTACGACCGACCTGTGGGGGGCATATGCGAGCAACGTTCAAGACGGGGGAGGGGAGAATTGGAAACAGCGAAATTGGGATGGGAGAAAAATAGAAAATAATGAGAAAAAGTGGATTAAAAAAAAAGGATAGTTTTGATTTTTGGAACCCTAGCCCTATTGCTTTGGTAGAATCCTTTCTCAGCACAATCCAAGCTGCCTCATACTTTTTCATACTAGCTCTGGCTAGATAAGATAATATAAGATATTCCTTTATTGATCCCCTTGGGATGGAGTTGGCCACCAACCAATGCAAAGTAAATGGGTTGCGCTCCTGACTGTACAAGCTGACTGCGGCTCACTGAAATTTACTCCACGGTGCACACAATGTAGATTTCAGTGAGCCTCAGTCAGTTTGTACCTCATTGACTTTACATTGGTTTGTGGCTAACTATCCAGAGCTAGTATTCGGAACAACATGGATTGTGCTGGGAAAGGACTCTGGAATACTAATACTGCATTCGATTATAACTCGGGAGGTCGGCAATTAGGAAACTAGGAAAAGTCTAATAAAACGCTGTGTCAACTCGGAGTTCCTAGTTGCAAATTCGAGTGATTTCTCAACCCCCAGTTCAAACTTCAGCGTCATTTGATTACAACATGGCCACTCGCATCATATACATTTTAATGTTATTATTAGCCGTACATTTTTGGATTTATTTAGCAAATTTTCAAATATTATTAGCTGTTTTAAGAGTACATTTGTAAGTATATACAATTGCCTTTGAAGAAAAATATCACTACATTTACATTTAGTCATTTATCTGACTGTTTTATCCAAAGTGACTTACAAGTTCTGTACGACAAGTCAGCAGGAAGGGTACATCTCTTACAGCTGAGTAAAACGTCAAAATGTCCAAGTATCCCTTGAACCGTGACAATAAATAAAGATGGAGATTGATTGATAAAGATCAATATAGACCTGTTCACTGTATACGTCAGACTCGGTGTGTGTGCGCATCAAGGTGGCAAACGGGGACGTAATCCTGGTCAGAACAATGGGGCAGACTACAATAAATTTGTTAGCCATGCTAGCGATCTAAACAATCAATCCACACCAAAGCTAGATATGTAAAAGGTGAAATACTCACACTCATGCTGATTTGGCTAAATTACATCCAGCCGTTTTCGTTTTAAACAACTTTTAGTCAGGGGAGTGTCATGGTTTCTCCATATAGCCCCGTCATACTTTTTTAGCGCAGAAGCTCACGCAGGTAGGGGGCAACTTAGTCAGTTGGTATTACTGATTGGCTCGAACATGGTATGTTTGTATACAGCGAACAGGTATATTGCCTGTCAGCTTTTTATCTGACAAAATACTCAGACTGGAGGCAAATCAGCTGACATGCAAAGTCAACTGCATGCACACCATGTAGAGATAATAATTGCCTGGACCTGAATCTTGGTCTTTACCCATTGAAGTTCCTTTGATTTGTACTCTCTTAACTCTTATAATGAATGGTAATAAATCATGTTCCTCTTGAAGGGTGGAGACAGATAGTGAAGGTACACGGTGAACCTTTTTGTTTCATTTTTGCTTTTTTCACCTACAATTTCCACACTTTACAGTTCCAGACCTGAACACCACATGTGTAATATACATGTGTGTGGGGGAGGGGATTTGCTACAGTATGTTGGATAGAAAAGGACACTGCCAAGTGAATACACACACACTATTGGTAGGTGAACTCAAACTGTACAATCACAGATGTACAATCTCTTTAGCCTTCAAGCATACACACTGTTCTGTGCATCACCCTACCCACAGCCGTAAAATAATGTGAATCCCTACCTACCTTCAAAACCGCCCTCAAAGAGCACGGGAGGCTGCAATTCCAAACTGGCCCCCGTAAATGTCTCGTGGTTAGTTTTAGTTAACTTCAAGCATCCGATTATAACGCTCTCCTGTTTCTCTCCACACGACACCTCGTCCACCCTGGAATACAGTGCCTCTGGCAGGGGCGGGATCTCTACGGGAGGTGGAGGTGCCAATCATCGAGCAGACTTCCTGTCGCAGGATGTATCAGGCTCAGTCGTTTGACTCTGAGACGGTGGACATCCTGTCTGACATGATCTGTGCAGGCTACCAGGAGGGAGGCAAGGACTCATGTCAGGTAGGTCCTGCTTATTGCACATGCACACACACACACACACACACACACACACACACACACACACACACACACACACACACACACACACACACACACACACACACACACACACACACACACACACACACACACACACACTGAAATGAACATGAGGGAAGATTGTGGAAGGTTCTTCCTAGTAGAAGAGTCAGTATGCCTGTCATTTATCTATTGATCCTTTTTTTCGTCAACGTCATGTTATAGGTAAAGCTCCGCCTCTACTTCTAAACTGTGTGTGCATTTTTTGGGGAGAGACTCCTCAGACATTCTGAATGAAAGCACTTGACTAGGCGAAGGTACCCGAATGCACAGACAAGTTGTCGGACGTTGCATAGTTTCGTCCAGCCTGGGAGACGTCCATGGAGGCAAACTGTGAGCGCATCCCAAAAGCATCATCTAACTCAAATGGAAGGAATCTCGGCCTGTATGTCTGTCCTTCGGTTTTCTTGAACCATTCATCCGATCGACTTCACACTTGACAAGTGAATTGCTGAGAACTCAAGAAAGTAAAAAAAAAATAAGCTGAATTGTGAAGCCGATTGGATGAGTGGTTCTCCAGAAAGCTGCCATACCGGGCCAAGCAATCGGCCCATTCCGAATGGTTGTGTTTTAAACTAGTTGTTTACAAACACAAAAGGGTCTATTACCGCGACGATTTGAAGTCTGGACAGTTTACTGGGAAAATATAATTACATTTCCACCTCTAGAAGAAATATAGCAAGAACACTAAGGCTGTGACTTCACCTACAGCAGAAGAATAAGGAGAACTTGCCTAGCTGGGGAATAAACCATCATCACTCTTTTTGAATCCATACTCATCTCCCCTTTCCTATGCGTCTCTCTCTCTATCTCTGTCCGTCTATCCGTCTGTCTCTCTCTTTTTGTCTATGTGGCTCTTTCTCCATCTCTGTCTATCTATGTGTGTGTGTGTCTGTCTCCATCTATCTGTCTCTCTCAGGGAGATTCTGGAGGGCCATTGGTCTGCCCCAGAGGCAATGGGACATGGGTCCAGGCTGGTGTGGTGAGCTTTGGGTTGGGCTGTGCCCAGCGTAACCGGCCCGGTGTCTACGCTAAGGTGTCTGCCTTCGCCGGTTTCATCAGGTCCAAAGTCCCGGAGGCCCATCTCCTAGGCGGGGCCTTACCCGGCAGAGCCAGTTGGGTTCTAGTACTGGGATACACTCTGGCCTCTCTGCTACTGGGAAGTTAAGAAGCTACCTATTAACCCTAGTCTGGAAGTTGGTTCATGTTACAGTCTGGAGCTCCAGCTCTGCAGGCGAACCACTCAAGACGGTAATCTGCGGCTGCCATATTGTCTGTGTGTAATGTATGATGGCATATTTGTGCACACAGACATCACTTTTAACATGACTATGTACTGTAACTGTACTGTGACGATTAGGGATGGATACCATAGCCTGTTTCATTATATATCTTGGTTCAAATTAAACTGTAAAGGTTATGCATCATCAGCATACAGGGGTGAGTTTTTCTGAAAGGCATTGGCCATTATTCACACAACGGCCATTTTGCTCTTGTCATGCTCAGGTTGAGATTCCTTTCCACCCTGTTCCCACCCACGACACAAGAGCAAAATGACCACCGTGTGACTATGATGAACGGGAGCGCCGGAATATCCTCAAGTCGCTCAGTGAGACGTTTGTTTATTTCAAGACGGTTTTCTCCCCAATACCACTCTAGACTCAAATAGTGTGTGAAATCTCTCATTCATGGAACAACCTGGTGCTAGTCGTGAGACTGGGTGGTGTGTGGGCGAGATGATCTACCGCAGACAGACGTCAGTATCTGTATGACCTGCACTCCGCAACATGACAAGAGAATCTAGAGCGTTACCCATTGATGCCATCGTCCCACACTGTCAGCTGTTTGTCTTTAACCCAACACTGTCAGCGATCTGCTCCAAGAGAAACAAAATATCTGTTGCAGCTTCGTCCTTCAACCAAAGGGTGCATGAACTGGAAAAAACTATCAATGGAGAAAGATTTGGCAACTCTTTGGAGGCCGATGGATCTTCTAAAAATAATGTTTGTTATTTATACAATTAAAACCAACGCATTTCGGTTACATGACAAAAAAAGAACAATGGAGCTTAAATACCCATATAAAAAGGCCACCACAGGGAAAATGGCCATCAACAGACTAATCGGAAAACTTTCCTAGACTCACCAATGAAATGTCCTATCTACTCCAACCCATAACCTTTATTGAATTTGGGCCTAATGCTGTATACTCTTTGTTGCCATGCACATATATCCCAGAGTTGTACAACAGAAAAAGTATGGATTATGATGCCGAATACTTTTTTTCCCATGCATGAAAACAATGATGAATGAACAATGATCCAATGAGGCTTCTGTGAGAAAGGCATAGGATACTATGACCAAGCTGGTAATGGGCCATGTAAGTGTGGAGATTACAGAAGCCAACCTGGCATTCCATGGCGTCGATATAACGTTACATGCCGTGGGTCATTTGAGCAGTGGATGGCACACTTGTCCCCCTTCCCTAAGAGATCATATGATACACTCTCCTCGACATCCAAGGCATGTGCAGTTCTCAGTGCATGTGTTGACAAAGTGACCTGGGAGTAGCCTACCTGATGCCCGTTACACCCCTTCCTGACAGGGAGCGACGCGAGCGAGCGAAAATGATTAAAATGTATTCGTTTCAAACTGAGCGGCGATGTCGCTCCCCCCTCAAATATTCGCTCGCTGTGTCTCTAGTTGAGCGATTACGTGGCCGAGTCCCACCCCTAAACACTTTTTATTGGTCGGGAATCGCAGGCTGCTTTGCCCCTGTGCTTCCAGGTAAATACACACACACAGACACACTCGGACAAGCGCCGCATCATATCAGGACAGTGTCGCGCACGATTTCGTCTCCAGTTCGCTCGCTCGCTGCCTGTCAGGAACCGGTGTTACTGCCAGGATATGAAGTAGGCTATATTATCAGTGGACGACCGTGTATCAGGATATTTCTATTAGTCTTGTGTTAATAATTGCAACACATGTTTGATAGGTTAATTTGATGTGCATAACATATCTGTGCATATAGAATAGAAATACTTTAATCATCCTGAGGGAAATTTGGCACTACAAATCGCTCACAGTAAACATTTAGGTAGACAAAACAAATCACGAATACGAATAACAAAGAATTGCCTAAGAATAAGTGTGTCATAATAATGATAAACTACTGTCTGGGATTCACATTTCCTCTGTTATGTATGTACAATCTAATATAAAATATACAGAGATCTACATTAAGTGTACAGTAAGTGTAATATTGACACTGTTTTAAATGTAAAAGTCCAGGTAGATGGTACTGTCACTCTGTGCTCAGTGATTCAGTGAGGCACAGCGATGCATTGTAAAGTCTGATGGCTGTCGGAATGAAGGACTTCCTGTGCCGTTCAGTGCTACATTTTGTGAGTGTTAGTCTAGCACTGAACATGCTCCTCCTGTCAGCCAAGGGAGGGGTTTTCCCTGATCGCATGGAGCTTAGCAGGGCTCCTCCTCTCCGCCACCACCGCTAGAGAGTCCAGCTCCACCCCTACCACGTTACTGGCCTTCCTGACCAGCTTATCCAGCCTGTTTGCGTCCCCCGCTCTCAGTCCGCTGCCCCAGCAGGTCACAGCGTACAAGAAGGCGCCCGCCACCACCGACTCGTAGAACATCCTCAACTTCCTTGTACAGATGTTGAAGGATCTCAGCCTTTTGAGGAAGTAGAGTCGGCTCTCTGGCCCTTCTTGTAGAGTGCCTCTGCGTGTTTTGACCCGTTCAGTTTGTTGTCGATGTGAACTCCGAGGTATTTGTAATCCTTAACCATGTCCACCTCGACTCCCCTGATGGAAATGGGGGTCACAGATGTACTCCTCCTCCTCCCCAGATCCACAACCAGTTACCTGATCTTTGTCATATTTAGCTGCAGGTGGTTTTTATCGCACCATGTGACGAAGTCCACTACCAGTGCCCGGTATTCCCTCGCATCGCCGTCCTTAATGCATCCCACTATCGCAGAGTCATCAGAAAACTTCTGAAGGTAGCAGGACTCTGACCGATAGTGGAAGTCATTGGTGTTGACGGTGAAGAGGAAGGGAGAGAGGACTGTCCCCTGTGGGGCCCCGGTGTTGCTGACCAGTCTGTCCGACACACAGCTCTGTAGGTGCACATACTGTGGTCTGCCCGTCAGATAGTCAACAACCCAGGACACCAGGGGGGCCTCCACCTGCATCGCCTCCAACTTCTCACCCAGCAGCCCAGGCTGTATGGTGTCAAAAGCACTGGAGAAGTAAAGAAAAATGGACTCTGACAGTGCTCCCCGGCTTGTCTAGGTGAGTGTAGACTCAGTTCAGCAGGTAGATTACAGCATCCCCTACCCCCAGTCGGGGCTGGTAGGCGAACTGGAGTGGGTCTAGGTGAGGTTTAATCACCGGTCGGAGTTGCTCCAGGACTAACCTCTCCATGGTCTTCATTATATGAGAGGTTTGTAGTCCTTCCTTGGACGTGCTGGGATGCGAGCACTTAGGGACAGGGACCACACAGGAGGTTTTCCACAATGTCGGGACTTTCTGCAGCCTCAGGCTCATATTGAATATGTGCTGGAGCACATCAAACAGCTGAGAGGCACAGGTTTTGAGTACCTTTGGCCTAACGCCGTCTGGACCCGCGGCCTTACCTGCATTTATTTTGCTCAGCTGTTTATTCACCTGGTCTGCAGAAAGCCACACTATGGGGGTCTCAGGTGTTGTGGGGGGGCAGACCAGGCTGCACCAGGGGGGGGGGGTTGCTATTGAGATATACAGGTGCATCTCAATAAATTTGAATATTGAGGACATTTATTGGTTTGCCTCCATGCCACGCCACATTGATTCATGCAAAAGGAGCCCCGACCAAGTATTGAGTGCATATACTTTTCAGTAGGCTGACATTTATGTAATATATATTTTTCTTTATTGAACTTATGTAATATTAACATTTTCTCAGATACTGAATGTTGGGTTTTTATTAGCTGTAAGCCATAATTATCAAGATTTTAAGAAATAAAGGTTTGAAATATTTCACTGTGTTTAATGAATCTATATAATATATGATTTCCACTTTTTGAATTGAATTGAATTACTGAAATTAATTTACTTTTCCTCAATATTACAATTTATTGAGATGCACCTGTATATCCAAGTATTCAGAGTAAATAGATCAATGCCCAAGCCCCCTCTAAATTACAACGCAAAGCCTGCATGCAGATTCTGACCTATAAACATCATAGGCTTATAACTATATATTGAGTGCAGAGCAGATTATATGAGTATGGTACAAGATGATATGAGATGGTTAATTGACAAGCTAAACTACATAATGTAATTTGTATTCTATATTGCAAATCCAAAGAGCCCATAGAATGCAAACTATTTGGCTACACTGTGCTACAGAGCCAAATGTCACAAGGAATTAGGCTTTGAGTATTTTGTGTCATATGGATAAAAGAGATATGTGGAATCAAATAGTTATGTAGCTTACTTGTATATTTAAATATGTCTACACACTAAATCTACATGCAACATATGACGGAAGACAGGGTTTGTGTCAAACTCATGGAAGAAAGGGTTCATATCAAACTGATGAAAGACAGGGTTTGTGTAGAAGAATCTTATGCATTTCCAAAACCAGTTCCTATCGGGGAAAACCCACCCCAGTACAGTCCAGTTCTTCCCTCATTATTTTACAGAGCCACAAGGGGAGAGTGGGGATCCTAATAAACTCAATAAACTCCAGGCCCTGATGCTCAGCCCACACCACTCGCCCAGTTATAGGTTCAGCAATGGCATTCAGGTGAAAAGTGTTTTCTACTTCCATGTGCTTAGTCTTGTTCTGGTTGAAATGTTTTTCAATATAAAACATGTGGTTGCATGTGGTACTATTTGAGAATGTTCTGTTTATTTTAGTAATTGAGATAACGTCATGAATCAAGGTGATTTGAGATAACCCAGGTACTATGACATTTTCATATCAGCACATGCTTTAGGAATCCAACAATGATTTGATCCAATTATTTAGGCAAAGATTATATGCATGATAAACTCATTGAAGTGTGACAGATAAAGACACATTAATTTTGATTAATATCGATGATCAGTTTTACAGACTGATGCAGTTTTATGTGATTCAGTTATTTTTTTCAGCCCTAGTGATTTTTACTTTATCAATACAATGCAAGGCTACCAGTATTCCTGGCTCATGGAAGTAATGGCCTGAATACAATGTTGTATCATTCTTAGTGTGTTGAAGACATATGGCATTGTTCATTGGTAGGCTATTCATTTTGTGAATGTAACTAATTAGCACTCATAAAAGTGTTATGAACTGTGTGTGCTTTTTTTCTTCTGTAATATTTTGTTGGTCACATTTATTTTTTACTAGTAGCCTACTCAAGGTGGATGAAGGAATCAATTTGTAATACTGAGTTTTTCTAGTTACCAATCAATCAGACTATAACTCATTGTACCTGAATGCAAATCTACAGCAATTTACAGACATAGTACTTAGTTCAGCCTGTGGCCATGTCTGCGTTTTAGGGCACTGCAATTGTCAGTTTGGTTTGATAAAGATCTTTGACACATTAATGCTGTCCAGAGCACAAGAGTTACACTTTGAACAGAAATATGTCATATTTGCTCAGTAGTTGTATTTTTTGGGGACATGTTCATTATTTTAACCATGTGTGTGTGTGGTAGCCTATATGTATACGTAATGGTTTGTGTGTAAATACAGTATGTCAACCTATCCCAAGTTTGTCCCATTATTGTTGAAGATCGTGAATTTTGTAATTATAATGAATAGGCAAAGTTAAAATGAAGGAAATTATTTGGTGTAATATTTAGTTTCTTTTTCTTTTTAACATAAAGTCTTTAAAAATATATATATTATTTGTCTGTGGCTCCTTGCAATTATGTTGTATTATGTACCGGTACGGTATGTATGATTATGAATAATGTCTGCGATTGCATAACCTCGTTCCCAGTTTTATTTCCGATTGCATGACACACACACACACACACACACACACACCAATGATTGATTGAATGAAAATTGTATTAACAGATTGCAGAATGGGTACAATATAGTACGGCTCAATACACACAATTGTTAAGGGGATGCAGACCAGAGAAAGACTTTCGTCTTGTTTACGTCAGGGTCCCCCATTTTCAATTAATAATGAATTGTAAGTAAGGGTGCAATTAGGTGATAGCATGCGGGTTAAGTGATCATTATATGATTTTCTGTACCCGCAAAAAGCTAAAACAGAAGGCCGGCTGTCACAAAACAGTCACATCTAGAGACCTCAAAACTTACTCTAGAGAGGCCTTTAACCTAGAACTGGGGAGCTTGGACTGGTCAGATGAACTCAGTGGTACACAGGTTGAAGAAACATGGCTTGGATTCAAAACCAAATTCACAACAATACTCAACAACATGGCACCCCTAAGAACCACCAGGGTTAAAAATCGCGCTGAGCCATGGATGCACACTGAAATACTGGGCGCTATGAAAACCAGAGACAAAAAATGCTCTGAACTTCATAAAAGTCAGACAAAGCTTTCCAAAAGCTCAAACAGTGAACTCCAAGCCCACGTGGTTGAACTAAAAATTCAAAGAAACAGACTAAGAAATGACGTAAACACCATGATCAAAACCGCAAAAAGAAATTTCATCAACGACAAAACTGAGGAAAACAAAAACAAACCCTGCGAACTTTGGAAATTACTCAATAATCAACTGGGCTGCAGTAAAAAACTTAAAACCAGATTCTCAAACATAAACATAAAGACGGACAACACGCTCATCACAGACAAGCTGGATGTAGCCAATTACTTAAACATCTTCTTCACAAACATAGCCACAACACTGGTAAACAAACTACCCTCCCACTCAGGGCATTATGGGGTAGAACACATAGTAGCATACTACAAAAACCTAGGGGTCCACAAAGACGACTTCAAACTTGAAATGGTAACAACCGATGAGGTACTCAAATCACCCCAGTCATCACACACATAATAAACCTCTCTATAAAACAGGGACACGTCCCCAAGGACTTCAAAATTGCAAGAGTGACCCCTCTGCACAAAAAGGGCAGCAAATTAGACCCAGGCAACTACCGCCCTGTTTCTATTCTTACCTCCATCTCGAAAGTCATGGAGAAAATAGTCTACGAACAGGTCGAAAAGTACCTGGCGGAAAAAAATCGAATCTACGAATTCCAATCTGGCTTCAGAACGTCCCACTCCACTGACACATGCCTCCTCTATTTGAACGACCACATCAAACAAGAGGTGGACGCGGGCAAATACTGCGGCATGGTCATGCTGGACCTACAAAAGGCCTTCGACACTGTCAATCACTCCATTCTGATTGACAAGCTAAAAGCAATTGGTTTTGATAGTTTATCAGTGAGCTGGATGCAATCCTACCTGGAGGGGAGAGAACAGATGGTAGAGGTAAACGGTACTCTATCCCCCCCCCTCACAGTGAGCTGTGGTGTTCCACAAGGAAGCATACTAGGACCGCTACTCTTCCTAATTTATGCAAATGACATGTCGTCAGCCTGTGACTGCAACTTGTTCCTGTTTGCGGACGACTCAGCCCTGCTGGTCTCTGACAAGAACAAGTTGCAGGTTGAAAAAACCCTCAGCTCGGAACTAGGCAAAATCTGCATATGGCTCGCTGATAACAAACTATCATTACACATGGGCAGAGTCCATTCTCTTCGGTTCAAATAACAAACTCAGCAAGACCGACGGCTTCTCAGTTGCAGTGGGTGACAATATTGTCACAAGGAAAGATGAAATTACCTACCTGGGTTCCATCCTAGAGGCAAATCTTTCCTGTGACAAAATGGCATCCAATGTAATAAAAAAAGTCAACCAACGAACTAGATTCTTGTACCGGATCTCCTCACTGGTAAACAAGAATACCCTGAAGACTCTGGCAGGAGCACTCATTCAAGGGTACTACGACTATGCGTGCACCTCATGGTACCAAAGCACCTCAAAGGCGCTTAAAACAAAATTACAAACATCACAAAACAAACTGGTCAGACTACTACTTGACCTTACCCCCAGAACCCACCTCACCCCTGCCCACTTTGACAACCTAGGATGGCTTAGAGTAGATGACAGAGTACAGCAACTTGCAATGGGCCTGGTCTACAAGATACACTATACGACTAAGGTACCCATGTACATGTCAAAATACTTCCCAAAGGTCAGTGAATACCACAACCACTACACCAGAGGAAGCTCAACAAATCATGTTAAACCCAGATTCGGCTCAAACAAGGGACTAAACACGTTTCGCAATTATGCCACATCAATGTGAGCCGGAAAAAATTGTAAGAGACTTTATGTCAAAAAAACTCAAACTGTCCCCTGAGGTGGTTAGGGACATAACCTTCTCAAGGGTTCACAGACTGGGCCGACCTGTTGAAGGAAAAAACAGACCAATTATAGCTCGGTTTGAGCACTACAAGCATAAGGAGTTGGTGAAGAGCCGTGGTAAGGAGTTGAAGGGGTCCTCTCTGTGGTTAAATGACCACTTTCCTGTGGAGATCAATGACAGGAGAAAACAACTGCTTCCTATCATGAGGGAAAACAGGGCCCTGAATCACAGAGTGGCTTTGTCAGTCGATAAACTGTACATAAATGGACAACTGTATAGAGACTCAAAGGTGACCCCCTGGCTGTTTTAGATGGAGGATGTTGTGTTTTCATTTCATTTTTGTTTTTGTTTTCTATAAATTTCTATGACTACATCCAATACTGATATACCCTGCATTAAGTTAGGCCTTCACAAGGGCCTGGTTTTAGCTCATGTGGATGTATGTGGAGATGATGTGGATTTGACACAGTGGATTCTTGAACATGAAAAAATGAAACTCAAAACATTTGAATACACTGAGCACAATCTACAGGATATAGAAAATGATATTGACCCAGACAATAATATATTTTTCAACATCAACGACAACTGCTGCTACTATACTGAAGATCAGTACAACAGGACAATTAAGACAGTTAACAAACTATCAATAATTCACTTCAATTCAAGAAGTCTGTACGCAAACTTTAACAGCATTAAGGAATACTTAAACCAGTTTACACAACCATTTAACATAATTGCCATTTCAGAAACTTGGATGAACGAGGAAAAGGGAATGGATTTTGAAATGGTCGGATATGAACTCAACTATATGAACAGAAAAAATAAGAGTGGTGGAGGAGTGGCTGTGTATGTGGATAATAACTTGAATTATAAGATTGTAGAAAAAATGACAAATGTGATTGATAATTTCTTAGAATGTATAACAATAGAAATATGTGTAGAAAAAAAGAAAAATATAATTGTGAGCTGTATATATAGAGCACCAGGTTCGAATATTGAAGTTTTCAAGGACTGGATGGAAGAAATGTATATAAACAATAATCAAAAGGCTATTTTCATCTGTGGGGATTTTAACATTGATCTTTTAAATCCAAACAAACATAAAATGACTGAGGAATTCATCAACACATTGTATAGTTTGAGCCTTTATCCAAAAATCACAAGACCCAGCCGAATCACATCCCATTGTGCCACTCTGATAGACAATATATTTACGAACATTATAGAAAACAATACAGTGAGTGGATTACTAATAAATGACATCAGCGACCATTTACCAGTTTTTACAGTTTATGACAACAACTACACAGAAAACAAGCAGGACAATAAACTACAATTTAAACGAGTAAGGACTGAAGAATCAATGAACGCTTTCAAAAATGATTTGCTACTACAAAATTGGGAGATAGTATATAAAGAGGATGACACTGATAAAGCATATGAAACATTCTTATCTATATTTAACTTACTATATCACAAACATTGTCCAATAAAAGAATATAGCAGTAAACATAAACACTCAGACAGCCCATGGATCACAAGGGGATTACAGAATGCATGTAAAAAGAAAAATACACTATATAGAGAATTTATAAAACATAGAACTAAAGAGGCAGAAAATAAATATAAGAAATATAAAAACAAGTTGACTAATATTATGAGAAGATGTAAGAAGGATCATTATAGTAGAATATTAGATAACAACAAATATAATATTAAAGGTGTTTGGAAGATATTAAATGGTATTATCAGGAATGGATCAAGACAAATAAACTATCCTCAGTATTTTATGGAAGAGGATCAAACTATTAGCAATATGGATGATGTGGTTAACAACTTTAATAAATTTTTTGTAAATATTGGACCAGAATTAGCGGGAAAAATCCCAGATCCAGTGACTCCTGAAGACATAAAAGACAATTACATTGAAAGAAATCCTAGTTCAATGTTTCTGGAAGCGGTAGATGAAAATGAAATTATAGAAACTACTAATAAATGTAAAAACAAGACATCTACAGACAGTAATGAAATAGATATGAAAATAGTAAAAAATGTCATTATTGGGATTTCAAAACCACTCACGCACATCTGCAATTTATCATTCAAAACTGGTCGATTTCCGAATAAAATGAAAATAGCAAAAGTCATACCTCTGTTCAAGACTGGAGATAAACACCACTTCACAAATTATAGGCCTGTTTCTCTACTTCCTCAGTTTTCAAAAATATTAGAAAAACTCTTCAACAACAGATTAGATAAATTCATTGATAAACATAATTTACTCACCGATAGCCAGTATGGATTCAGAACACACCGGTCAACATCACTAGCGTTAATAGAACTCATTGAAAAAATCACAAATTCCATAGATCAAAAAAAACATGTAGCTGGAGTATTCATTGACCTAAAAAAAGCATTTGATACTATTAATCATGATATATTAATCAGGAAATTGGAGAGATATGGGATCAGGGGGGTAGTATTGGACTGGGTAAGAAGCTATCTAAATAAAAGACAACAATTTGTGACAATGAGAGATTATAAATCTGAATGTTTGGACATTGCTTGTGGTGTCCCCCAGGGGTCAGTGTTGGGTCCAAAACTGTTCATCTTGTACATTAACGAGATATGTAAAGTATCCAATATATTTAAATGTATTTTATTTGCGGATGACACTAATCTTTTTTTTTCTGGTGAGAATGTCCAGCAGCTTTTAGAGGTCATCACATCTGAAATGAAGAAATTGAAGGAATGGTTTGATAGAAACAAATTATCATTGAACTTGAGCAAAACTAAAATTATGTTGTTTGGAAACTGTAGATTGGATACTCAGGTACAAGTTAAAATAAATGATGTGATTATTGAAAGAGTTTATGAAAATAAATTCCTAGGTGTAATAATAGACCATAAAATCTGTTGGAAACCTCACATAAAACATGTCCAATCTAAACTCTCACGAAGCATTTCAGTCATGAGTAAAGTAAAGCACTTCCTGGATAGAAAATCACTCTACATTCTCTACTGTTCACTAGTTTTACCATATTTAAATTACTGTGCTGAAGTCTGGGGAAACAATTATAAGTCTACACTACAACCACTTTTTATACTCCAAAAAAGGGCCATAAGGATAGTTCACATTGCAGGTTATCGTGATCACACTAACATATTGTTTCTGGAGTCAAAGACATTGAAGTTAAATGATCTTGTGGAATTTAAAACGGCACAATTAATGTATAAAGCAAAAAGTCATGCACTTCCAAGAAACATTCAAGAATTGTTCTTTGATAGGGAGGGGGGTTATAATCTGAGGGGAGAACACAATTTAAAGGTGCTAAACGTACGCACTAACATGAGAAAACACTGCATCTCAATATGTGGAGTGAAACTGTGGAACAGTCTTAATGTGGTGTTAAAGCAATGTCCAAACATGAGACAATTCAAACTGATGTATAAGGAAATTATGTTCACAAGGTACAGGGATGAAGAAGGGACTTGATATTCACAGGTGTTTACATTTTTATTTTGTTTCTATTTTATTTTATTTTATACATATATAGTTTTTGTTTTTTGTTTTGCATATATATATATATGTTCTTTTTTTTTTCTTTTCTTTTCTTTTTTATGTTTAAAATAGTACACTCATTTGAGTAGTGGAAAGGGGGTAGGATTAAATAAGTGTATACTTCTTCCCAGTGGCGGACTGGCCATCGGGACGTTCGGGACGAATCCCGATGGGCCGGGACCAAAGTGGGCTGGTCAAAAAAAAAAAAAAAAAAAATATATATATATACTTTTTTTTTTTTTTTTTTTTTATTAACTTTTTAACTTTTTTTTTTTTTGGCCAGTGTGTGGGCCAGTGTGTGGGCCACTAATGTGGGCCGATGTGTGGGCCAGTGTGTGGGCCAGTGTGTGGGCCAGTGTGTGAGTCGGTGTGTGGGCCACTAATGTGGGCCAGTGTGTGGGCCGGTGTGTGGGCCAGTGTGTGAGTCGGTGTGTGGGCCACTAATGTGGGCCAGTGTGTGGGCCGGTGTGTGGGCCAGTATGTGGGCCGGTGTGTGGGCCGGTGTGTGGGCCACTATGTGGGCCAGTCTGTGGGCCGGTGTGTGGGCCAGTGTGTGAGTCGGTGTGTGGGCCACTAATGTGAGCCAGTGTGTGGGCCGGTGTGTGGGCCAGTATGTGGGCCGGTGTGTGGGCCAGTATGTGGGCCAGTGTGTGGGCTGGTGTGTGGGCCAGTGTGTGGGCCAGTGTGTGGGCCACTAATGTGGGCCGGTGTGTGGGCCGGTGTAGTGTGTGGGCCGGTGTAGTGTGTGGGCCAGTGTGTGGGCCATATCTGGGCCGGTGTGTGGGCCATTATGTGGGCCGGTGTGTGGGCCAGTGTGTGGGCCGGCAATAAAACAATAAACAAGTTGCATAAACTAAATCAAATTAAAAATGATCACAGTTCTGGTTTGCCTTAAGATGCAGTTTAAGATGGGTCTTGAACATGGAGTATGTTTGTAGGGCACTCTCTAATCACAACTGGCAGGCTATTCCAGTAGTTACCACTTTTAACAGAGAACACAGTTTTTGCAATGGTAGTATACCGAAAAGGCACCTTACAGTCCCCTCTACTGATGGCCCTGGTGGTAATGCCAGTGTCTGCTTTCTGTTGGATGAACTCATTCAATGGGGGAGGGGCAAGTCCATGCAGAACCTTGTACATGAAGCAAGTATATTTGAAAACTTGGAAATTCTCGAAACTTAGCATGTTATGTTTTTCTAAAACATTACAGTGATGAAATGAAATTTGTTTCCTATCAAATACTTTTATGGCTTTTTTGTAGAGTAATTATATTGGTGTAAGAGTAGTGACATATAAAAGAGACCAGTTGATAAAACAGTAGGCCTACTCGATGTGTGATAAAATCATTGAATGCAGAAACATCCTTGCAGCATTAACTGGCAGGCAGGGCCTGATCTGCCTGAAGTTTTCGATGTTAAACTTGACTGTTTGTCACTTTCTTCACATGACTTTTTGAAGGTCAATGTAGAGTCCAATGTGACCCCAAGATACTTGAATTAATGTACAATGTCCAGCTCCGCCTCTCCCAGAAACACATTAGAGTGAGTGACCTCTACTGGTGACTTTGTGAACATCATACACACTGTTTTCTTGGTGTTAAGTGAAAGACATGCTTTTGTTAGCCAGTCTTGAATGAGACATGAGACATCAGTGAATGAGATTCACGTTTCCTCCCAACCGCGAGTAGGCCTAGAAGCGCAGAAATGGAGAATGCAAAAAAAGAAAGGGTGGAGCCGCCGCCCTTGCACGCACAGGGTGGGGTGTGGGAGGGCCTAGGAGGGGGAAAGGACATGTGGCACTGCAGGAGCCAGGACATTGGACGAGAGGAGGAAAAGGGGAGGGATTTGCAAGTTCAGTCACAGTATCCCCACACGGAGCTAGTAAGGGTTTCGTTACTAGGATGAAATTGAGACTTTGAGTAATGAGGGGGCGTGTGCATGTGACGTAGGTTCTCTCTCTCTCTCTCTCTCTCTCTCTCTCTCTCTCTCTGTCTCTCTCTGTCTCTCTCTCTCTGTCTCTCTCTCTCTCTCTCTCTGTCTCTCTGTCTCTCTCTCTCTCTCTCTCTGTCTCTCTGTCTCTCTCTCTCTCTCTCTCTCTCTCTGTCTCTCTCTCTCTCTCTCTCTCTCTCTGTCTATATCTGTCTCTCTCTCTCTCTCTCTCTCTCTCTCTCTTGTCTATATCTGTCTCTCTCTCTCTCTCTCTCTCTCTCTCTCTCTCTCTCTGTCTCTCTATCTGTTTCTCTGTCTCTCTGTCTCTGTCTCTATCTATCTCTGTTTCTCTGTCTCTCTTTCTCGCTCTCTCTCTCTTTCTCTCTCTGTTTCTCTCTCTGTTTCTCTCTCTGTTTCTCTCTCTTTCTAGTATCTCCTGTTCATTAGAGTCTCCTGTCCATTAGAGTCTCCTGTTCATTAGAGTATCTCCTGTTCATTAGAGTCTCCTGTTCATTGAGTCTCCTGTTCATTAGAGTCTCACCTGTTCATTAGAGTATATCCTGTTCATTAGTCTATCCTGTTCATTAGAGTCTCCTGTTCATTAGTCTCTCATGTTCATTAGAGTCTCATGTTCATTAGAGTATCTCCTGTTCATTAGAGTCTATCCTGTCCATTAGAGTCTCCTGGACAGGATAGACTCTAATGAACAGGAGATACTCTAATGAACATGAGACTCTAATGAACATGAGAGACTCTAATGAACATGAGAGACTCTAATGAACAGGAGACTCTAATGAACAGGAGAGACTAATGAACAGGAGACTCTAATGAACAGGAGAGACTAATGAACAGGAGACTCTAATGAACAGGAGATACTCTAATGAACAGGAGACTCTAATGAACAGGAGATACTCTAATGAACAGGAAACTCTAATGAACAGGAGATACTAGAAAGAGAGAGAAACAGAGAGAGAAACAGAGAGAGAAACAGAGAGAGAAAGAGAGACAGAGAAACAGAGAGAGAAAGAGAGACAGAGAAAGAGAGAGAGAGAGAGAGAGAGAGAGAGAGAGAGAGAGAGAGAGAGAGAGAGAGGCTCTTGGAATGGGTGTCTGGGAGGAAGTGGGGGGTCTTTCAATGTTGATTAAACGGCAAGCAACTAATGTCATGAGTGCCAAATTAAAGGACAATAAATCCAATCTAACTGAAATTGTGTAGCACAGACCTTTCTATTAGGGATGCTCAATATTGGCTTTTTTACCTATACCGATATTGTCCAACTCTTAATTTCCGATACCGATATCAACCGATACCGATATATGCAGGGTTTCCCGCCCCAAGAAATGGAATAATTTCAGGTAATTAACCTTACATATCTCTTGTTGTGGAATTAACACAACATTATGCATACTTTTGACAATAAATAAAATCAGAATTGGTTCTTACTTGCTTGCCTGGGTAAATAAAGGTTATAGAAATGTAAATAAAATATTATTTCTTTAAAACCGATACCGATATTTTTCGATATCACATTTTAATGCCGATATCGGCCGATAATATCGGTAGGCCGATAATATCGGACATCCCTACTTTCTATGGATCAAAACCTCAATATTATTATGGTGTAGTTAATACTTCATGTATCCTTAATCCCTAGGCTAATGAGGCACTAAGATGTTAGTAAAAAAAAAAATATGCCAATGACGGGAAGTAACGGTATATGTATGTGTGTGTCTGTGTGTGTGTGTGCACTGTGCATGAGTGCACATCTACGGGCGGTGTGTAGATTTGGTCTCCCTGATGTTGACTCCTTAGCCACAGCCTTGGGTTGTTTAATACTGGACAAGTGTTTCATAACGCCCGTTGTGTGGGCCGGTTTCGGGGCCGGTGTGTGGGCTGGTGCGTCTGAATGTCCCGGGCTGAATTTGTGTCCCAGTCCGCCACTGCTTCTTCCTACTCCTTTTCGAACATGCAGATTGAGTTGTTTTTCTTTTTTGTTATTGTTTGTTGTATTCATTGCATGTTCGAAATAAAGACTTCAAATCAAATCAAATCAAATCAATGTGGAACGCCCTACAGCTGTAAAGGAATGTGAATCCCTACCCACATTCAAAACCGCTCTTAAAGAGCACCTACGGGAGGCTGCAATTCGAAACTGGCCACCGTAAATGCCCAAAACCCCCACCACCTCCTAATAGACAGTCTCCTCCCCACCGCATACTTATATTCCCTCCCCGCCGTATGTATATTTCTCTCCCACCCACCCACCCCCTCCTAATGTACAGTCCCCTCCCCCCATCATATGTATATACTCTGTCAGGATCTAGGGGTAACAGTACTGTATATTTGAAGTCACAAATGTATCAGTACTAAATACCTATATGTCCCTATGCCATAAATGTCATGTATGTTGTGTATGTCATAAATGTCTATATGAATTGAAAATGGGGGACCCTGATGTAAACAAGACAAACGTCTTTCTCAGGTCTGCATCCCCTTAACAATTGTGTGTATTGAGCCGTACTGTATTGTACCCATTCTGCAATCTGTTAAATAAAGTGTTCATTCATTCATTCATTCATTCATTCATTCATTCATTCATTCATTCATTCATTCAGCACCGTGCAATCCATTCTGTGGATCCCGCCCACAGTGAAACCGTCGTGTGTCGGTCATGCGCCTACTGCAGTGCAGTTGGTAAGAGCAACCACTGGGCGGCGCAGTTGATTGGTCAGCAGTAGCCAACGAGATTTTGCTAGCTTCTAGCGTTTGACAACAAACTCGTTTTCTTCTTGCCAAAATGTCGTCTAATGGTAAGAAACACACGTATAAACTGGTTGGATCTTCTTATATTATAGCATGTATTGACGTATGACGAGCTATCTAGCTAATGTAACGTAGATATTTTGTTCCAAGAAGCTAACGTTGCAAGGCTAAACTAGCCAGCTAGCGATATGGCTAAAGTGAGCTAGCATTAAAAAACAAACGTATCCCATTATACGCCCATAAAGCCTTCTACGAATGTTTTTTTCCTATTGCTATTTCGTGTATATTGTAGGTAACAACAGTACATGCCAATTTAAACCAGAGTGGCTAAAGTTAGCCAGTTAGGTTGTCTGAGTCACAAGACCACATAGCTAGAATGTTGCTGCTGGGTTTGGCCTAGTAACGAGCTACAGCTCCGTAATGGAGACGGCTTTCACACCAGTCACACATAAAGTGTCTCCCGCTTTATCACATTGTTAACAAGCTACAGTGATTGCACTTTATTAATTAATTTATGTATCCCCCTTCCAGATTATTCCCAAACACCTGCCCAAGGGTAAGTCATTTTACGTTTACGGATCCAAACGGATTAACCTCAGTCAAACCAAGCTCGTCTTTATAAAGCCAGGGGGTAGTGGACCCTGATATACAGAACGCGCAATTAATTTGATATCTTGGACCGTTCAGTGTCTAGACATGAACTGCTACTCTCGTCCTCAACATCAGTCTAATTGACTGGCAGTAGAGCAGTTCTAAAAGTAGCACTGGTCGACTACCCAACATGTTACTGTGTTCAACCGCATAGGACGAGGTTGGGTGAAAATGGCGCGCCGTAATGCAAATACATGAAATTACTTAGTTGGCTTTGTTATTACACTACCTAAGTAGCAATATTCAGTTGGTCGTTTGTAAAGTGCAATGTTTATAATGCCAAAATGTTCAATAGCATAAATCTGCAGATCCCAATGTCTGGGCGGGGCTTCGGGGCTTGTACTGTGCGTTGCTGTGCGTGGGCGGGGCTTCGGGGCTTGTACTGTGCCGTGCACTACTGCGCATGCGGATGATGGGGGTTGGGGGGGGGGGGGCTCTCGCGCGACATTTATGACATTCACCCTACTCAAAATGTTGCTCCCTATGGGTTTCCCTAATTGAAGTTACCTGCTGTTTCACATAATCACGTGTCGGATTGCGTAGCTTCGTTTGAGGAAAAGCCATTGTGCAAATAGTGCTGGGATTATAAACACTGCATTTTTACAAACATCGACTGAATATTGCAACTTCGCGTTGGCAACAAAGTAATTTCACATCTTTACATTACATCGCGTCGAGCATTTGTTTTCTGGCCTATGGTATTTTCACCCAACCTCGTCCTATGCACATTAGAGGTTGGGTATGAGGGATTCTGCCGAAAGTGTGCCATTTGCTAGTTGTAACTCTTCCAAATTATTTTCTTTTAGCTTTTTTTCAACATTAAATCTAAGAACATACATAACTATTTAAAATGTGTATTGGTCCATCTCGGGCAACTTTATTTAATTTCTTAGAAGGCTTCTAAGTGAATTCAAAGTCAAAATGGGGGACCCTGATGTAAACAAGACGAAAGCCTTTTGTGGTCCGCATCCCCTTAACAATTGTTTGTATTGAGCCGTACTGTATTTGTACCCATTCTGCAATCTGTTAATAAAGTTTTCAATACAATCAATCAAAGATGGTTGACATTTTCTCAGTCCTGTTACCAAAACTCATGTGTCATACTGTCATTTAAAAAGCGTTTCAAGTAATTCCTTTGCTTTCCCTTCAATTAATTGTTTATTTTTATTAAATGGTTGCTTACATGTTCAAATAATTAATATTTGTAACAAAAAAATTTTCATAGTGTAAATTATAATTAATTGGATAAATGGTGGACCAAACATAATTGAGATTTTTTTAGGTATTTCATTTTTTTTCTCAGTAACAGGAAGGACATATGGGAATGAGCACTGGATAACCGGAATGAGTGTCTGTATGTGAATCCCAGTGGTTCTCAATGTGGGGGTCTGGTACCACCGGGGGTCCTTCAGAAGGGCCCAGCAAACTGATAAACTGTTAATCTTACACATTATCCAGAAGTGAACACAAATACAACAATACAGCCGTAATTTACAGGTAATGGAATTATTGTGTTTCATCAGGGCAAACAATTTAACAACAATAGATACACTCAACAGTGCAAGAAAATAGTAACAAGTAAAAATAAGAGTAGAGGGTGGGTGCGTCATGCCCCTGGAACATGCCATGTGGGTGTTTCTGGCTGCTGGAACATGCCATGTTGGTGTTTCTGGCTGCTGGAACATGCCATGTGGGTGTTTCTGGCTGCTGGAACATGCCATGTGGGTGTTTCTGGCTCCTGCGCAGCTTGGGTCCCCTCCATCTTCAACAAAAGGGACATAAGACAACAGAGACAAACTGCTGAATGTATTAATATGTAAGTCATTAGACCTCTGCATTGACTACCACTACCTACACTACCAAAACAAACTTGCCTTGCCTAAGGAGCACTCTATAGTTTGGCCCAGACCTATAGGCCTGGAGGAGCATGGGTAAATGGAGGGAGTAACTATCGCTCTCTTAAGGTTAGCGCCGTCTAGTAGCCTCAGCTCTGGCACACTCCGGCAGGCGTGGAGGGATCTGGTAAAAATGGCAGAGGTGTACTCCGCTGGCCGACATTATAGGGTCAGGCTGGTCAGGTCCACCTCACCCGCGCACCGGCATCAGGCCCACAGCACCGCGCCCACCGTGCTGCTAAGGGTCGCAGTTTCGGGCCCTCTTTGGGAAAGGAGGGTTGCGTTGGGGATGGGTCTCAAATTAGTTATTTCTCGTACTGCCCAGTGGTTCCCGCCAGTAACGCCTCTACAACTGAGGCTAAATAGAGATTCCCTGCACTCAGATCCCCGGGTCCCGCTGGTGTGCGTGCGTATTGGGGCTGTAGTAGTTGTGATGGTTGATTGGTAAACCATGAAGGTGTGACCGAGCACTGTAAGACCGCAGGGCCTGGACACTGGACATCGATCGGTTGCAAATAACTCTATAAACAACATGATTTGGACGTATATACTATTATACAACCTGGAAATGGATCGCATATTTCTACATCCCATAATAGGAACATTTCTGTTCCACGCTCATCGCCCAACGCTACGAGGAAGCTACGGTAAGATTCAACGTTATTTTCTAACGTGTTCGATACTAACTGCTCTAATGATCATATCACCCACACTAGATGAATCGTATAACGTTGGCCACGGAATTATAAACGACCCCCCCCCCCCCCCATCCGGTCAACATCAGATGATCAGTAGTAACTTCTAGAAGCACGTCCATTTGAATTTTTTTATCTCGTGCAGATTGCTATCAAACTGTATTTGATCATCAATATAATGCATTTGGGGCTATAAATCACTTTCTGGAGAAAGCTGCAGAAAACGATAAAAACATACTTATACTTTAGACCGTATTTTAGTATGAATATGTGAATGAAAAAGTATAACGTTGCTACACCCTGAACAATAGATATAGGACGTTGAATGGGCCATAGTAATGTCAATTTAGCAATACAATTAAAAAAGTTATAGCCCTGCAAAGAAGGGGAACGTCTCCATATTAAATAGGGCTGGCGGAGGATGGTAAATTATGAATTTAAGCATGGCGATCAAAGGGTTAACACAATCAGTAACATTTAAATCAACAACAAAAAAGGCAATGGAAATATCATTTGACATTTTTATTTTTGAGCTCTTCAGACATTTAAATGAAAAACAATCTATTGTTTTTAACACTATGATCACCGTGGACGAGTTTAGACGTCATTCCTAGCCATGCTCATTCTGCCGAAGACGCCGTACCACGTCTTTGATATCAATATTTCAAAAATCTGTGATCGAAATCATATTTCTCCCCCGGAGACCTGAGATCTCCTGTTGATCCCCTCTCAACTCTCCAACGGTTCAAGAGCGCCATCTGGTGGCCGATCGGCGGATCGCCCAAACAGGAAGTGATGCGCCGGAAGTGGTGCTCGCTCATATTTCGTCCGGGCACTCGCTATCGTTAGCGGGACTCCATCTTGATACACTGGACATCGATCGGTTGCAAATAACTCTATAAACAACATGATTTGGACGTATATACTATTATACAACCTGGAAATGGATCGCATATTTCTACATCCCATAATAGGAACATTTCTGTTCCACGCTCATCGCCCAACGCTACGAGGAAGCTACAGTAAGATTCAACGTTATTTTCTAACGTGTTCGATACTAACTGCTCTAATGATCATATCACCCACACTAGATGAATCGTATAACGTTGGCCACGGAATTATAAACGACCCCCCCCCCCATCCGGTCAACATCAGATGATCAGTAGTAACTTCTAGAAGCACGTCCATTTGAAATTTTTTATCTCGTGCAGATTGCTATCAAACTGTATTTGATCATCAATATAATGCATTTGGGGCTATAAATCACGTTCTGGAGAAAGCTGCAGAAAACGATAAAAACATTATACTTTAGACCGTATTTTAGTATGAATATGTGAATGAAAAAGTATAACGTTGCTACACCCTGAACAATAGATATAGGACGTTGAATGGGCCATAGTAATGTCAATTTAGCAATACAATTAAAAAAGTTATAGCCCTGCAAAGAAGGGGAACGTCTCCATATTAAATAGGGCTGGCGGAGGATGGTAAATTATGAATTTAAGCATGGCGATCAAAGGGTTAACACAATCAGTAACATTTAAATCAACAACAAAAAAGGCAATGGAAATATCATTTGACATTTTTATTTTTGAGCTCTTCCAGACATTTAAATGAAAAACAATCTATTGTTTTTAACACTATGATCGCCATGGACGAGTTTAGACGTCATTCCTAGCCATGCTCATTCTGCCGAAGACGCCGTAACTCGTCTTTGATGTCAATATTTCAAAAATCTGTAATCGAAATCATATTTCCTCTCCCGAGCCCTGAGACACACTGCAAAGCTCCACTCAACTCTCTAGCGGTTCAAGAGCGCCATCTGGTGGCCGATCGGCAGATCGCCAACCGGAAATGAGCCTTTGAACCGGTAGTGCTCATCCATATGTGGTCCGGGCACTCGCTATCGTTAGAGAGACTGTCTTGACAAAGTGAACATCGATCGGTGCAAATAACTCGAAAAAACAACATGATTTGGACGTATATACTATTATACAACCTGGAAATGGATCGGGCATTTCTCCATCCCATAATAGAAAAAATTCTGTTCCACGCTCATCTGCCAGCGGCGCGAGGAAGCCACGGTAAGATTCAGCGTTATATTCTAACGTGTTCCATATAAACTGCTATGATGAAGATGAACATATGACCCACTCTGGATGAATCATCTAACGTTGCCCACGGAATTATAAACGATCCCCCGCCCATCCGGTCATCATCAGATGATATGTAGTAACTCCTAGAAGCACATCCAGTTGACATTTTTTATCTCGCACAGATTCCTACCAAACTGTATTTGATCATCAATATAATGCATTTAGGGCTATAAATCACGTTCTGAAGAAAGCTGCAGAAAACGATAAAAACATACTTATACTTTAGACCAGGGCTATTCAACTGGCGGCCCGCGGGCCAGATCCGGCCCGCGGGATGATTCTGACCGGCCCGCCAAAGATTACATGATAATAATAAAAAATTAAAAAAAAATATATTTTTTTAATATTTTTTTTTATTTTTATTTTTTTACTTTTTTCTTTTCATGTCAACGTTAACACGCACAATTGAGCCAAAAGTCACTAAATTAATGACAGATTTCATTGATAAATTGAGGGAAAACTTTGCAAGTCGATTTGATGAATTTGACATGTCCAGAGAATTGATGCATTTTGTGAGCAACCCATTTGCCAATGTAGCTGCTATTTCCACAAAAGGACAAGAGTTCCTTGCATCACTTCACATTGATGAAGGTCTCCTGCAACTTGAAATAATTGACATGCAAGCATCATCTGCTCTGAAGCAGGCACTTGAGAATGAATCCACCACAACATTTTGGATAAAGTGTATTCATGTCAAGACATTCCCCAAAATAAAAACGCTGGCAATATCTGTGCTAACAATGTTTGGCTCAACATACACCTGTGAATCCAGTTTCTCTCACATGAATGCCATTAAAACAAGCAACGTGCCTCCTTGACAAATGAGCATTTGCATCACTGTTTGCGGGTAGCCCTCACTTCCTATGAACCCTCTTTCTCTGCCATTGCCCAGTCAAAGAAGTGCAATCGCTCTCATTAGATGTGTGTATGTAGGCTAGGCCTGTCTGCCCCCCACCCCCCTGATGTTTGAGAGTTAAGAGTGGACAATAAGTGCTAATAAGATGCTGTGATTTGCTGTTGTTGCACAGACATGAAGCACTTTTTCATAAGCTCAGCTGCACTATAAATGTGTTTTTTTGTTCAAGTGTTGATGTTAGAATGTTCAGATGCACATCATGCACTTGTTTGTTTTTTATTTTATTTTTATATTGAAATGTTGAAGAGGAGATGTTGCAGTTGTTGCACAGTCATAAATGAAGCACTTTCTGCAGGAGATGTTGCAGATGTGGCACATAAATGAAGCACTTTTTTTGAAAAGTATACTACTTTTGCAATGTAGTTAAAGAAAAGTTGTGAAAATGTGGTTGCGTGTTGTGTCAAGTGTACATATATTCATAGCACGGGGAGGCTCCGTGGCAGTCCGGCCCCTGGCCCCATGGGTTTCTGACAATGTGGCCCCCTGAACAATTTAGTTGAATAGCCCTGCTTTAGACCATATTTTAGTATGAATATGTGAATGAAAAAGTTTAACGTTGCTACACCCTGAACAATACATATAGGACATTGAATGGGCCATAATAATGGCAATTTAGCAATAGAATTTAAAAAGTTATAGCCCTGCAAAGAAGGGGAACTTCTCCATAGACAAATAGAGATGGCGAGGGATGGTAAATTATGAATTTAACCCATGGCGATCAAAGTGTTAATACAAATAGACCTCCTGTTCACTGTTTTTGGTTCGTTTTCTTTTTTTCGATATTAATATCCTATTCACTGTCACAGAGCTGTATTAAGGTGCAGTACCGGCCAGATCCTGTTAGTGGGGCTATCCCGAGAGCGTCTATACTTTCCGCAACGGAGCTCGGTTTCCGGGTTCCTCTGATTGGCCGCGACCCCCACGTGACCCTAACCCTAACCCTTATCCACCGCTGCCGCTACAGCTCGCCTGTGTATTGACGCGCGCGCGGCATAAGCGGCATGGACTTGACTTTATGCTGCACTTAGCGCTGACTGAGAAAGTAAACATTACAGTTCTACTTTATAAAATGCTAATTGTAAATATGTTTAAGTCCACCACACATTACAGTTGATGCGTGATGCTGCTGAGGCGGTCGTTTCTTGACTGGCGTTGCATAAGATTTACATTTAGTCAGCTAGCTGATAACTGCATAAGCAGCATATTAAGATGACTGCGTTTCTTAAAGATTAATTTTTTTGGCGTTTTATCGCTTTATTACTACTGGGCAGTCCAGTAGGGAGAGACAGAGGAGAAACGGGAGACAGAGTGGGGGGAAGACATTCGGGAAATAACGACTGATTCGGGAATCGAACCCGGGTCGCCCGTGTCGCGGCTGAGCGTGCTATGTGGTTCGCCACTGGGGCGCCCATGACTGCGTTTCTTGACTCAGAGTGGCGGCGCGACAATAGCGTTTCTTGACTCAGCTATGCCAAATACAGCTGATAACTGCATAAGCAGCATATTAAGATGACGCGACAATATTATTAAACAAGAGAGCTCTGTCATTGAAGTGGGTGGTGTTACCAACAGCGCGTTTCTTGACTCGGGCGTCTATGCCAAATACAGCTGATAACTGCATAAGCAGCATATTAAGATTAAGATGACTGCATTTCTTGACTCGGGCGTCTATGCCAAATACAGCTGATAACTGCATAAGCAGCATATTAAGATGACGCGACAATATTATTAAACAAGAGAGCTCTGTCATTGAAGTGGGTGGTGTTACCAACAGCGCGTTTCTTGACTCGCGAGCATCAAACACAGCGGCGAGCGGCAGCGGTGGATAAGGGGGCGTGCTAGCGCGGGTCACGTGGGGGTCGCGGCCAATCGGAGGAACCCGGAAACCGAGCTCCGTTGCGGAAAGTATAGACGCATCCCGAGAATGCACCCTCCTTCCCAGTCCCCACTTCTCTCTGCCTATCAGGGTTTCCGTTAGAAAAAATTGTTGCCGGTCTCCGTGACCTGCAAGATTTCAATCTACCGGACAAATGAGATTAATTCCGGTCATAGTTTATTGAGCAACGACAACAAACGCAATGATTGTTTCGTTCATCGCATAGGCCACCCAACTCCAGCCCATCCAAATACAATTCAAATAATCAAACTGTGCCCAGAGGGAACTATTTTCACCGGACACTATGACCGGAGAGATTAAATATGTCGGACTTCAACAGATTTTGCCGGTCAAATACCGGTAATTACCGGCTAACGGAAACGCTGCTGCCTATGGCCCTCGGTTAGCTTGTTAGCTTACGCTAACGTAACGTCATCTTCGATCTTTAACGCGACGTGGGCATAATGGAGTGGCGAGGATTGCAAAGCAGGTTAGATGCATTGGACCCGTTGCGGAATAAAACAGCAGGGACATGTTTTGGGTCACAGAATAGGCACACTAGTCTTGCTCTAGTGACGCTCTAGACGCTACTGCTGTGTGCTGTTGATGTTAAATGGAGTTTCACAACACTGGGCGATGACGTCGCCGGATTTTCAAAATAAGAGTATCGCAATATGAATCAATCTTTTTACGTTGCATCGATCCTATTTGATTATTGATAATAGATCGATATATCGATCTGGATCGATGTATCGTCCCACCCCAGTGGCTTATACACGAGAATAGGCCAGAAGTTCATTGCGTATCACCTAGATGTCACTTCCTGTGGATGGAACACTTACAAACTGAAATGCCTCTTGTAGGCCTACATTTAGCCAGTGTTATGCCTACAGTATAGGCCTGTGGGAGCCCAGAAAGGAGTCAAAAACACCCGTTGGCTCCCTGTAAGGTATTAACATTGTAAAACTGATAAATGTAAACAACTTAAGTAATTACAACTGTAAAACATAAAGATCTCCTGTTCATATGAGTAACAGGACTGAGTTTTTAGCATAGCAAATATACAAAATATAGCTACATGGCATCTATGCTAACAGCATGAGGACACAGAGCACAATGTAGTGATTCACCAAAAATAATTACTTTGGTCTTCCCATGGTCTTCAGAACATTCAAATTAAGCAACTGCCTATTGAACATGTGACTTAAGGTGTGTTCCATTTATTCCAGATGGAAGAATGTGTCGGGGTAACAGGACTGAGTGAAAACCTGGGGACATGACTAAAATGTATATTTTAATTTAAATATTATGGACTTTGTCAATAAGATTTATGCAAAGCAGATATGGGATATGGAGTCACAAAAAAAAATTCAAAAATTCTGAAGGATTTTAATGATTATATTCCATGGTAAAGTGTAGTTAGAGGCTGGGGACAGGCCAAAAATGCAATTTTTCAAGTGTTCTAGGTAGATTATTTCAATGTTTTAAATTATATTAGTTAAATTTGCAATTGGACTAATGTGCAGGACACTTTGCTTAATAATAAAATGTATTTAACAGTAACATGGCACCCATTTGGTAGAATCCCTCGTATACCAGCTACTCTAGAATGTACTGGTGGTCGTGGAAGATGTCCCCGACTAGAACATTGTCTATTTGGAGAGATGTCCACAAAGCTAGGCTAAACTGTCCAATACCTTAGGAGAGATGTGTGTGGGCTCTGTTTTAAGAGGGACATTTATTTTTAACTACATTGTTCTTCTCCCTTGCAGCTATGGCTCCTATGGTGGTAGTGGGGTCAACCAGAGCTATGGGCAGCAGTCCTCTGGCCAGAGCTACAGTCAGCAGGGGTATGGAGGCTACGGCCAGAACACAGACAGTAGCTCTGGTTATCCCAGCTACAGCCAGCCTCCGCCAGGTAGGCCAACGACACAATAAAGGTCCCACATTGCACACGCAAGTGCACCACCACTCCTCAGGGTGTTGTCTCCCCATCACCTTCTTCCCAATAGGGACGATTCAAGTTGTTACTGAAGAGTTACAGAAATTACTACTGCTGGTGATAGCTTCCAATACACATGGTCTGACAGGGCTCTACGCTAACCTTTTTCCCAAGGAGCACATGTGCTCCTAAATGAACAAATTTAGGAGCACACAAAGAAATTTAGGAGCACACAAAAATATTTAGCACAGTGAAAATATTTCAATTAATGGAGTTTTTTTATTCTTTTTAAAAATAAATGTATATTTGTACTGTGCGTGCATGTGCAAACGGGAACGGGACACACATCTGTGCAATAGCACATACCACCAAAGTCACTGGCCCACTGTGTGCGTGTGTGTGTATCTGCGTGTGCAAACGGGAATGGGACACAGACATTTGAACTATTAAGTGATTAATGCCTACTGTGGCAAAGTTGTAGCCAACAACTAGGCCTAATAAAAAAAGGCAGTGACATTAAACAAAAAGGAGACACTGGCATTACCACCAGGGCCATCAGTAGAGGGGACTGTAAGTAGGGATGGGTACCTTTCACATTTGAACCGATACGGTACCGGTACCTGTGAATCGATACCGGTACCTTTTTTCGGTACTTTAGTCTCAAGAAATTTTATTTGCCTACCTCGGTCATGAAAAAAAAAATCCAAACTTCAAATACCGGTAACTACAATTTCGACAGTTTTCGGCTTGCCATTGCTCCGACTGCTTTGTTGTTGAATCAAGTCAAATCCTAGGTAAGCATTATTGTGCGTGTGAACGTTGACATGAAAAGAAAAAAGGTAAAAAAAATAACCTTTTTTTTTGTATCCCACTTGAATCGATACTCGGTAGTACCGGCGTGTTTTGGTTCGGTACCTCAAAAGTACCAAATTCGGTACCCATCCCTAACTGTAAGGTGCCTTTTCGGTATACTACCTTTGCTAAAACTGTGTTCTCTGTTAAAGGTGGTAACTACTGGAATAGCCTACCAGTTGTGATTAGAGAGTGCCCCACATGTTCAAGACTCATCTTAAACTGCATCTTAAGGCAAACCAGAACTGTGATAATTTTTAATCTGATTTAGTTTATGGAACTTGTTTCTTGTTTTTATTGTTGTTTTTATCGTTGATTGTCACAATGCTTTTACCCTAAGCAGGCTATTTATTTATTGAAAGAGTTTTGCTGTCTCCTGGTGTAAATTAGCTCTTGCTACAACCCTGCATGTTTACATTTTGTATTTTGTACTTGATGTTCATTAACATGTGCTGTCCCTATCAAATAAACTATTAAATCAAACTACTGCTACAAAAGTAACAATCACTTAACTTTAGCTTTTGCCCCTTTTATGCATACAATGCCTATGTTTTGGCTAGTGTTGCTCTTCTAGAAAAATAATCCTTTCAGGGTTGCCTATTGAAATACTGTACACCTCCAGTACAGAAACATTGTTTATGAGTTTGCGTGTCAGGTAGACCATTGATTGACAGTCGAGTCTGCCAATTACGTCACACCGCTTGCACCCACCTCTGCTGTTGATAACGCTAGCCAAGTTAGCACACACACATACACACACGCACAGTGGGCCAGTGACTTTGGTGTAGGGGTGTAACAATGCATCGCAATGCATCGATCCTAAGGGGAAAATTCAACTATCGATTTGAAAATGTTAGAATCGATTATCGCAATTTTTATGTGTACACAGTGTTATGTTGTTATGTCCGTTACAGCCAACACAACGGCATACGCTACTGCATCAACGTTATGATTAACAAAGCAAGGCATTCGTTTTGTTGCATTAACGTTATATTACTATTGCTATCGCTAAATATTAGGGGTGGGACGGTTCACAAAATTCGGTTTGGTTCGTATCACGGTTTTGGGGTCACTGTTTTCGGTTCGATATACGTAAATTTTTATTAAAAAAAATGTAACACTCAAAAATCTAAATATGCTTATCATTTATATATAAAAAAAATAGTTTACAGTGTTTACAGCCTTAAATAATGTTTGGCACACAAAGACCGAACTGACTGAAAAATATAGGCTACATTTGTCAAAGTATTAACTTAGTGCAAACAAACAATATGCTCAGCCAGCACTAGACTTTCCTTTCTTTAATATAAACACAAAAAAACAATATCAACCATGTTTAAATTCCCTGATTGTCAGTTCTTAATGGAAAGATTAGTTTTCTGCTTGAAATTAAAGTGCAGTATTTGAAATACAATGAAAGGAATATGGCTGGATTTCTTATCATACGTCAAACTAACACACACACACTGTACTGTTTAAAAACAACACTGCTCTGTTCATTCTATTTTTAAAATACGTACATTATCTGTCTACATTTATTTAGAGTAGACTAACATTATTTAAATATTGAGTGCAACTGTGGTGGATTACGTAATTCGGTGAGTTGGAACTATCTATGGGTTGGCGGGTCCGCAGGGACATTTTAGCGCGACGGACCTTCAGTTCAGGCAATGTTTTTTTTTTAATCCACTTTTTCTCCCATTTTTCTATATTTTTCTCCCATCCCAATTTCGTATCATCCAATTCAACCCTCCCCTGTCACGAACGCTGTTTCTTGCCTCCCACAAGCCGGCTGCAATGTGGACTAAGTCATACATAGCACAAGTCCCCTCCGGTACTTGAGGTAACAGCAGTCGCATCTTTTCACCTGCGCAGCTCGATCTCTCAGTGGCGAGGAGTAACGCGTGGGAGGCTCACGCTGCCCCCGACACTTCCTGATTCTACTGTGCAGGCGCACCAACCGACCTGTAGGAGTCGCTGTCCACAACGCCCGATCCCCACCCATCAGTTTCCCACCCCCTAATACGGCCAATGTGTATTAGTATGAACGACCAGCTAAACTGTAAGCAATGTGGAGCGCTGGGCTCGAACAGGCGAGCCCAGCGTCTCCGCATTCGTGGCGAGCGCCTTGCCCACTACGCCACGTAGCCGCCATCAGTTCAGGCAATGTTATCAGCTCCGGAGGAGTTCATAACATCAACATGCAGTGGGACAGCGGCAATAGTCCCGGTTGGAGTTAGTAAAACACAGTTGTATGTTAGCCTTCTTGGTTGTTGAATAAACGCCTATCATTGTCTTTGAAACACCCCGCCTCTCAGACTCCCATTTCCTCCTATGCTAGCTAGTAGCTACGGTAACCTTTCATTGACTGTACAGTAGTAGCTGGCGGGCTGCGTCGGGCTACCATAGTTAAAACGTGCGTTGTGTTGTACAAACTGCTAACGCTATGGCAAGATGTGTGTAGGCCTATGTAATGTTAATGGCTATGTTTTTAAAGTCGTAATGAAGATTGATTTATATTGTGCTTGCCATTTTTACACAAACTGACTAGCACCTGGCTGCAGTGCTGCTGCTGCTGCTGCCTGCAGCCAGTGCTCACCTCTCCCGGCTCCGCCAATTTTCTTTTATTTATTTGCGCGTCATCTGAACCGTACGATACACAGACGCCCCGAACCGCGGGGGTCGTACCGTATGGTACACGGTTCGAATGCGTACCGTCCCACCCCTAATAAATATAGGTGTTCTAAAATCTATTGCTATTGGTAAGACTAGAATAAGTTACTGTCTCGGGAAAGTCTCGCATATCGCAATGGCGGACTTTCAGGAAGTAAAAAAGCAAATAAGAGCTTCCGATTGGTTTCAAGGGAAATAAAGGAAATGACCAGTCACGTCACTCTACTGTGATTGGACCGTTGGCTTGAGTGCAATGTGGGACTTGTAGTTTTTTAACTTTATCAGTGGAGGGAAAAAAAAGCACGACTGAGGCTGTAATCTTCACTCTCACACCGTGCGAGTAATTGATTTTTCCGGTTCGCACACACATATTTCTAGTAGGGGGTGCACCGATGTATCGGTCGGGTATCGGTATCGGCCGATAAGTGCCTTGTTGACTGCAATCGGCCTATCGGCCGATAAGCTCAAATGTGCCGATGGCAGTAGCCGATAAATATCCATCAATTTGTGTCTCGTCAAAAGGCAAAAAAAAGTTCAGTCGCGTCCTGCACAACGCCGCCCCCAGTCCCCCACACACACAAGCTACTGCATCAAAGTTACTACTAAATATTCAACATTCTCTTTTGAGACTCCGCTTCAGACTCTTATCATTTGGCACTAAAAGCTAAACATTGTCACCGATATGGCTGTCCGCAACATGGCATTAATTGTGTACGCGAGGTGGTCGCTCAGTGACGACGCTAAGTCAAGTCAAGTCAAGAGTTTTATTTGTCACGGCATACAAGTATACAATGAAATGCGGGTGGTCTTGCCCGCAACGATGTGCAATACAGTGGTACAACATGTAATAGAATCCAATAAAAAACAACATTGTGCAACAAACGGGTAACAGGTAACATGGTGGGACATCTCGGTATCTGTACATAGTTATTTATAGGGCATATAGGACATGCTAGGTAACTTAGGTAGTGCAATACACTGTTACTGTTATACTAATATTAAAGTGACCTTTCCTTTTTGGCCATGAGTGTGGGCGTGTGCGGCATGAGTGTGTGTCTGCTCATGTTAAAGTGTTAAAAGTGGCTGCTGGTGTGTGAGCGTGCACAGCGTGCGTGTCGTGTGTGTGCTCATGTGTGCTTGTGTGTGGATAGATCAGTGTTCTGTGGCACTCAGTGTTCATTGTTCAAGGCTCTGATGGCCTGGGGGAAGAAGCTGAGCCTAAGCCTCTCTGTCCTAGTAGCTGGGGTTCGCAGGCGTCTGCCTGACCTCAGCAGCTGGAACAGGCTGTTATTGGGGTGGTGGGGGTCTTTCATTATTCTGCATGCTCTCGATTTGCACCTCTTGTTGTATAGAACCTGCAGGGGAGGTAGTGCAATACCCGTGGTACGCTCGGCTGAGCGCACCACTCTCTGTAGGGCCTTCTTGTCCTGTGCCGTGCTGTTTCCATACCAGGCAGTGATGTTTCCAGTCAAGATGCTCTCTACAGCTCCGGAGTAGAAGGACTGGAGTATCTTCCCCGATACTCTGAACTTCCTTAACTGTCTCAGGTGGTAGAGGCGCTGCTTCGCCTTTTTTACAACTGTGTCTATGTGTGTTGACCATGTCGGATCCTCTAACGTGAGCTAGGTTAGCTAGCATGAGCTACCGGGATATGGAAAGACTAACGTTACTGGTGAAAATGTGATTTACGTTGGAATACTCCTTTGCCAACTTGCTGTACTTTGCTTGCAGGTCTGCAGCCATTATTGCTAGATTATGAATAGCCCCAACTTTAGCCAAGGTAACGTTATGGCTAAACCTTTAACGTTAGTTAACGCTAGCTTTCGGTTAGCTGTTCAATGCTAATAACACAACCAAGCGAACCCATCAGAGCTCCCCGTCAACACCCCTCTCTCGGGAAGATGGCATTTAAGAAAGTATCTGCTGTTAAAATGACACAAACATTCGTTTTGTGGCATTAACGTTATATAGTTAGTGTTACACGTTCAATAACATCAGCATAGTATTTACCCGAACACAGCAAGTAGCCAGCATTACTCGTTCATACTAGCTCAGTTCCTTCCGTTGCTCATAGAGCCCTGAGAGTTGTACCCAATCCATTCTAAAGTTTTCAATCAGACAAATGTATAGAAAGGCTTTGTTTTATTATAACATTCGTTGCAGTAAAATCATTATGCCTCGTTTGGTCATCCTGTGGAGCGCGGGCCGGGGAGTTAACGTATTAGCTACGGTAAGCTTGTTGTGGTTCTCGGCTTCTCGCAAGCAGATCAATGGCGGCATGCCCGGAAGTAGAAAATGAATAAACGCTTGCCGATTGGTGGTAAGAACAGCAGGAGGTGGGTGCTAGCGGAGTGACGTAATTGGCAGAATCGACTGTCAATCAAAATTGTTCTATTGCATTGGTTGAGAGCTCTGGTTGAGACAATAGTATCCAGTTGCAGGCCGCCAGACCCACTGGGAGAGCGATAGTGCTACATGGCATGGTGGAATTAATACCATAAACATATTTCTTGATGTTTCCTTTTTTTAAGTAAGTAAAGAGGCCTACAAATACAAACATACAAATATACAGTAGTTTCATTAAAAAAAAGAAAAATAATTACAAAAAAATATATAAAAAGAAAATTACAAATATATATTTTTTTGCCACAAATATCGGTATCGGCCGATTGTGTTAGTTGAACAATCGGTATCGGTGGCAAATTTTCATATCTGTGCATCCCTAATTTCTAGGGGCATATGCGAGCAATATGGTCGCACTGTAGAGCCCTGTCTGATATGGCTATGCTTAAATTATGCAAACAGGGTGTGCGTGTAGGTCGAAATAATGCTAGGATGTGATGGGGGGGGGGGGGGGGGGGGGGGTAGGATGTGGTGGGTAGGATGTGGTGGGGATTTGACCCCTTCTCAAATAGGTCAACAACACCTCAAAAGGCTCTAATTGCAATCACCATGCCCTGAGGCAACGAGGTTACCAGAAAACGCAAATAAAGTACTAAACCACAGGAAAAAAGTACATAATGTACGTGTACGTTATGTTATAGCCATGACTAATATATTTCCGGGTTGTAGAAGTCATATATTAACTTTTTGTTTCAGCAAAAGTCCAAAAGTAACACTCAATGATTGTGGTCGCGGGCAAGTGCTCTCACAGCTAGACTAACCTTCCCACCCAGATACAAACACAGCATTACTATAATTATAGTTTGTTTTAACGGTTATGGTTAAGATATAAAGTTAGGGTTCAATGGTTATGGTTAGTTCAAGGTAACTGTGTGGAGTTCCCAGCAGGGGAACTCAAACGTTTTCTGAAAACGTTAACACATTGACGGCCACTGGGATTAGACGGGCCCCACTCTAAGGCCAGCTTCTCATAACAAGTTTTAACTATGCGTGAGGTTGTTTGTAGAGCTAAATCTATATTTTAAATTATTGCTATGTGTCTATTGTCATTGTCAATTGACACTATAAACCTTCCCTTCAATATGCCATAAAGAAATAATTGTTGCATCAATACGTTCCCATTTTATAGCGTCGTGAATATGAACGTTATATTGGATTGGTCTAGGCTAATTCCTGCAAAACGAGTTACAGGGCGCTAAGCTAATAACGTTAAATCGATTGGCGTTTCGGCCATACACAAGCTAGAGATAAAAATCAAAATGTGTATGATCGATATCATGTTCCACCATGAATGCATGAAAGGGGGGGGGGGGCGGGGGAAGTTGTTTCTGATTATTGATTACCAATAACGGCATTCGTTATTGAAGCCTCATACACTGATGAGAGGCTTGGCTATCGGAGCAAGGCCCGATCGGGCTGTAATTTACGCCGGTTGGATCCCAAAAAGGATTTCCCAGTTATTGATCGATATGTCCATTGGCTGATGCTATATTCCTTTACTGCATACTGAATTCGGCGTCGCAAAAACTATTCCAGGCGATCGGCTGAAGCCCTTGCTTCAGGCTAACAGAAAAAGTAGGCCAGAATGAAAAACGAATAACATCCGGTCTGAAAACAAGGAGTACTCTATTCTCGAGACAGCGCCACTACCAGGTGACATTGAGTAGGTTATTAAAATGCAATAAAAGCAAAAACAAGCTTATCACGTATATATACGTGGTTGGCCCTTTAACACTATGCCGTCCATCCACGTATATATACGTGTTTTGAAAAAGCGCGATGTGGACCAGAGCCACGAGTATATACGTGACGAGTTGTTATTGTTTTATTCCATATTTATAGCGCTTCTTAGGTACCCGATCCACTACCAGCATCTTTTCAGATATTTGATTTTCGAAACATGCAGTACCGGCCAAACCCGCTTAGGGGCGCCATCGCTCCACTGCAGTATCAATGTGAATTTAAAAAAAAAATGAAAAAGTACAATTCTGTGGGCGGATCATAGTTCCTTGATCCCAGCAGAACATCCTCCATCTTGGATTAGTTTGGCGAGCGGTTTTTTCAGCGTGGAATAATGGGATTTATGATTAGCCAATGTGCATATCGATCTACCAGAATCCGATGAGTGGTGAGGAAATGCTGCCGGCGATCACATGGCCTGACGGTAGGATAATATTACTCCAAATTACAGCTGGATTGGACATTGTTTTATAACGTAACGTGATTGGTCAATGAAAATGCTATATTGAATGCACACTGTATTGCGGATCAATAATAGTAATCGGCGTTCCCCGCCGCCCCCATTTCATCCATGTTTTATTTCATTCGTATATATACAGCAGAAATGGCGTTTGATATAACGGCGCCAACGTTTAGCCTATTATCTAGCTCCCGGGAAAAAAGCCTAGACGAAAAGTGTGTTATACCTTATATTCACGACGCTATAAAATGACAACCAACCGATGGATTTTTATTTTCTTTAAGCCATTATGAAGGCACGGTTTATGCACTCAAGTGACAATGAGAATGGACAGATAGCAATACTATAAATGGTATATAAAGCTCTTTGAAAGTACATCGGTTTGTTTACTTTCTGCTGTCCTCTGAGGCCTAAATCCGCGGGCCGCGCTGGTCGTCATAGTGTTAACACTTTGAGTCTTTGATTGATTGATTGAAAAGTTTATTAACAGATTGCAGAATGGGTACAGTACAGTACAGCTCAATACATACAATTGTTAAGAGGATGCAGACCTGAGAAAGACTTTCGTCTTGTTTCCATCAGGGTCCCCCATTTTCAATTCATCATAAAACTGGTGAACATGGTAAAACCCTGTTAAATGCCAGCACCCACTTCAATGATAGCGTTGTGAACGCATAATCTCTGTCTTAAATTATGGCTGTGTCTAATCTGTCCGTCGTTTATCAATGACTTGTTTGCAGTCAACATTGTCGAAAAGGATTGTTTTTTAATCGCTTCATTTCCGTTTTATAGCATTTTGAAAAGCCCTAGTTTTTCAGGAAAATATATAGATTCCGTGATAAACGGCATTTACTGGAATATTCTGGCATACACAAACGTTGTAATTTTTCGGCCTATTTATGAATCGTTTTCAAATAAACGCTAGATTATCGATAGTATATGTGTACTTATGCACGCTGTAGAAGCAGGCTGAAATATCGATTCTCTCATTTCCTGATCAGCGGCACACACAGACACACACACACACACATATGGGACACGTTGATATATCTGTGAAAAAAGCTCCGATTATCCCAAGACTGGTAAAATAGATTCCTTACCTCAGATCGGATGTTATCCAAAAAGATTATTCCAATTCCTGATCGCCATTCCAAATATCGATTGCGTTTATTGATTCGGCGTTGGGTGCTGGAAATACATAATCCACGCATTTCTGAGGGCCGGCGATCACTTGGTCTCTTCAGTTGGCTTGACTGAAAAGTAAAATGAGGAAACTGGCCCCCCCCTTCATCAGTCTAAACTAATGGAGTGCAGTTACACAGGGAGAGACGATAGGGGGCGGTATCTTCCCAATTAGCGAGAGAGACTGCAACACTAGCGTGAGGCTCGATTGATGAAATATGTATTCAAATCGCCAATAAAAAAAAATACGACAAAGGGCGGCTACGTGGAGTAGTGGGCAAGGCGCTCGCCACGAATGCGGAGACGAGCCCAGCGCTCCACATTGCTTTCAGTTTAGCTGGTTGTTCATACTAATACACATTGGCCGTATTAGGGGATGGGAAACTGATGGGTGGAGATCGGGTGTTGTGGACAGCGACTCCTACAGGTCGGTTGGTGCGCCTGCGCAGTAGAATCAGGAAGTGTCCCACGGAGTCCCACGCGTTACTCCTCGCCACTGAGAGATCGAGCTGCGCAGGTGAAAAGATGCGACTGAGGGAGCTCCCGTAGCTCACCGCATATCTCGGCGCTATTTCTGCGTCGGGGAAAACCGTGCTCGTCACGGATCTGGGGGACACGAGTTCGATTCCCGGACCCGCTGTCATTTCTCAGAATGTCTTCCCCTGCTCTACATCCCATTTCAACCTGTTTCTGTCGGTCATGCTTGACCAGAAAAGCGATAAACGCTAAAAAATTAAGTAAAAAAAATAAAAATAAAAAATGCGACTGCTGTTACCTCAAGTACCGGAGGGGACTTGTGCTATGTATGACTTAGTCCACATTGCAGCCGGCTTGTGGGAGGCAAGAAACAGTGTTCGTGACAGGGGAGGGTTGAATTGGATGATACGAAATTGGGATGGGAGAAAATATAGAAAATGGGAGAGAAAGTGGATAAAAAAAATAAAGATAAAAAAATACGACAAACAAACGCTATATGTCGTTGGCGGCACTCAACTGGCGGCATGAACTAACGACAAAACGCGCCGCTGGCATCCAAAGTGTTTTAAGCATGGCGCCGAATCACGTATATATACGTGGTTGGCCATGAATGTGTTAAAAGTGTAAATACTTTATGTGTAATATTTACTTATTTGTACACATTATACATTTTCGATAAAATATGTACATAATGCTACTTATGGTTATAATATAACATAAGTACCTTTTTTTTCTGTGGTCGATTAGTACTTTATTTACATACACAGTATTTGAAACTGGTCTGCTGAAAGGATCCTTTTCAAGTTCTTCTCAGTATAGGGCGGCTTAGTGGCGCAGTGGGCAAGGCGCTCGCCACTAACGCAGGAGATGCTGGGTTCGAGCCCAGCTCTCTGCGTTGCTTCCGGCTTGGCTGATCGTTCATACTACCGTAATACAATTGGCAGTATTAGGGGGTGGGAAAGCCGGTGGATGGGGATCAGACGTTGTGGACAGCGACTCCTACAGGTCGGTTGGTGTGCCTGTACAGCAGAATCAGGAAGTATCGGGGGCAGCGTGAGCCTCCCACGCATTACTCCTCGCCACTGATAGCCCTTTTACACCGGCCAGGCTCCGTGCTGGAGCCGGTTCCCGAACGTAATCTCGCACCGGCCGGCGCGTTCAGACCGGGATTAATTGGTTCAGAACGTGACAAATCGGTGCTCAGCTGGCACCGGAAAATAGTTGGTTTTTCTCGCAAACCGTGACATCATCAGTGGGCGTATCATATTCTAGGCTGTGAAGACGGTGAAAGTAGAGAGTCGGCATTGCACTCAACCGATTCATTCAACAGGAAGCGATTTGCGAGTACAATACACCATCCAACCAGAGCACACAAAAGCACACATGCATGATATCTGATTTATTAATGCCAAATAATGTATGGCGACCGCAATTGGCACTTGAAAAGTGTAAATGATGGATTAGGATTAGTCAGTAAGTAGTAATTCATGACGGCCCGTTTAGCTCAGCTGGTTAGTGTGCTGCCTGTGGAGCGAAAGGTCCCGAGTTTGAATCTCTTGCTTACTTTTTTTTTCTGTAACGTTAATTAATTTATCCACTCTGGTTGATAACATAAGATATTCCTTTATTGATCCCCTCGGGGAAATTCAGGCATCATAGCAGCATGGGGGGGTACACAGGTAGTAAAAACAACACAAGCAGTGTAAACAAATAAGTCAATATAATTGACTATCTAACCAACTGAAATATACAGTATACACATAAGGTGCAGTATGCATAAGGTGGTGTTATTGTCCTTTTTAGGACACCAGAGGATAAATTATTTAACGTAAAAAAAAAAAAAAAGTAAGCAAGAGATTCGAACTCGGGACCTTTCGCTCCACAGGCAGCACACTAACCAGCTGAGCTAAACGGGCCGTCATGAATTACTACTGACTAATCCATCATTTACACTTTTCAAGTGCCAATTGCGGTCGTCGTCCATTATTTGGCATTAATAAATCAGATATCATGCTATTATGTCATGTTCTACAGTAGGACTTACTACTGAGAGCGGCTGAGAGGAAGTATAGAAAGTCACGCCTCACTGCTGACATCGACACATATCACAACCTCTTGTTAACATTCTCCAAAACCATTACTAATGCCAAAGCTTCTTTCTTTCACCATAGGATCGAGGCCTCTGCCAAGAATCTTCGCAAACTGCATGCTACCATGTCCTCCCTCCTCACCTCCTCCTCCCTCATCTTTTTCTGCCGAAGACTTTGCGATCTTCTTTGAGGAAAAAGTGGAGAACATCCGCAGCTCCTTCTCCCAACCCCCACCCATTCCAAACGCTGAATCGAGAACCTCATCCTTCACTCTGTCATCTTTCTCTCCCATTACAGAAGCCGAGACCCTGACACTGGTAACGTCGAACCGTCCGACTACATGCCAGCTGGACCAGCTACCCTCCCCACTCCTCCAGACCATAGCACCGGACATCCTCCCATTCCTAACTGCAACCATCAACTCCTCACTCAACTCAGGGGTGGTCCCCACCTCCCTAAAACAAGCCAGAGTCACGCCCCTCATAAAAAAACCAACCCTGAACCCCACCGTCATAGCCAACTATCGCCCTGTCTCTCTTCTCTCCTTCCTTTCTAAAACACTTGAACGTGCTGTATCCAACCAACTTACTGCTTATCTCTTACAGAATGACCTCCTAGACCCCAATCAGTCTGGCTTCCGGACTGGCCACTCCACAGAAACGGCCCTCATTGCGGTCACAGAGGCACTTCACTTAGCAAAAGCGAAAGGCCTCTCCTCTGTCCTGATTCTCCTAGATCTATCTGCAGCCTTCGACACAGTCAACCATCAGATCCTCCTCGCGGCCCTCGCAGGAATGGGAGTGGCTGGATCTGCGCTGACATGGCTGACATCATACCTCAATGACCGCTTCTACCAAGTGTCATGGAGAGGGACTCTGTCGGCCACCCGCCCCCTCCGGACGGGTGTCCCCCAGGGCTCGGTCCTAGGACCCCTTCTCTTCTCCCTCTACACTAAATCACTGGGTAACATTATCACGTCTCATGGCTTCTCATATCATTGTTATGCCGATGATACTCAACTCTTCCTCCCCTTCCCTCCCTCAGATATCCACGTCTCTGAGCGGATCTCGGCCTGTCTGTCCGACATCTCCGCCTGGATGACGACCAACCACCTCAAACTGAACCTAAGCAAAACAGAATTGCTCCACCTGCCGGCCAAATCCTCCCCCCTGACCGACCTCTCCATCACAGTCGAGAATGCAGCTGTGACCGCGTCGCCGACCGCCAAGAACCTTGGTGTTGTCCTCGACGACCAGTTGAACTTCTCTGCTCACATCGCAGCGACAACCAGAACCTGCAGATTCCTCCTGAGCAACGTCAGAAGGATACGCCCCTTCCTGACAAAAGAAGCCACCCAACTCCTCGTCCAATCAACAGTCATCTCCCGCCTCGACTACTGCAACGCACTGCTAGCTGGCCTCCCGGCCACTGCCACCAAGCCTCTTCAACTCATTCAAAATGCAGCGGCCCGCCTGATCTCAAACCTACCGAAGTCGGCCCATGTCACCCCACTTCTTAGGGACCTGCACTGGCTCCCCATTGCTGCACGTATCCGCTTCAAGGCCCTCGACCTAGCATACCGTGCGGCAAAGGGAACCGCTCCCGCCTACCTCCGGTCAATGGTCTCTAACTACACACCCTCAAGACCCCTACGCTCTGCATCTTCTGGCCGCCTCAAATCTACTCCTATCCAAGCTCCCGGAGGGTCATCAAAGAGAAGCCGCCTATTCTCAGTCCTTGCCCCACAATGGTGGAATGAACTACCCATCCCAGTTAGGACAGCCGAATCCCGTCCAATCTTTCGCCGTCGACTAAAGACTCACTTCTTCAACCATTATCTGAAATGATAAAAAAATAAAATAAAAAATCTAACCCCGACTAACCTTAATGTCATGCACTTGTCCTAATAAACTAACCTACACTGTAACACGCAACACTTTGATGAACATTGTTACTCAGCTGATAGAGTTATACCCTTCTTGCTGTCTTGTCGCACAGAACTTGTAAGTCGCTTTGGATAAAAGCGTCAGCTAAATGACTAAATGTAAATGTAAATGATGATACCCATTAAAACAAGTCATTCGAATAATAGAAGCCTACTTTGCTGGAACGATTCATTTCAAACATATACAGCGTGTGTGTGCATGTGTGCTTTTGTGTGTGGCCTCGCGCTGAGACTCGCTCTCCACGCATTATTTTTACCTGAGTAACGCCCCCATTGATGACGGAGACGGTGGAATGTTGGTTCTGCTTAAATGGGTGTAAACGTGGAGTGGTTCGCCAGAGAGCACCAAGGTTCTGAGGGTTCAGAACGGAGCTGGAGCTTGAACCGGAGCCTGGGCGGTTTAAAAGCGCTATGAGAGATTGCGCTGTGCAGGTGAAAAGATGCGACGGCTGCCTCCTCGTGTACCGGAGGGGACACGTGATGCAAGGCTTCGTCCACATTGCAGCCGACCAGTGGGAGGCATGGTCTAACAACGTTCGAGACAGAGGAGGGTAGAATTGGATAATACGAAATTGGGATGGGAGAAAAATTGAAAATGGGGAGAAAAAGTAGATCCAAAAAAAAAGAAGTTCTTCTCAGTATTATAGAGGTTCAATAATTAATTCAGGGGTCCTAGAACTAGCACCTTCTCTCTTACCTGCACTCACCCACACTACGTTTTATATTTGGGGTTACCCCTGAACACACATTACCACAATTGATTATTCTTACATTTAAATTTGTTACCCTAGCTCCACCTCAAAGTCCATCATCCCAACCATGTCCCCTGGTCTCTCTTGTTAGGAGGATATACTTCTCCACCCCCTTCCCAGGGCGGAGGCGGCTACAGCCAGTCCAACCAATCCTACAGCTCTGGAGGCTACAATAGCAGCCAGCCCCCTCCCAGCAGCTCTCCATACTCCAGTTACGGCCAACAGCAGGCTCCCCCCTCTGCGAGGTAATAACACATGCACTACATGACTTACATTTTTTTCAGATTGCTGTACTGTTCACACACCACAGCTTTCTGTCTTGTAATCGGGGGTTTTGAAGTCGTCATGGTTTTACAGTACATGACTGATCTGCAACAGGGGGTAGACATTACAAGATCTTTCAAGATATTGTTCTGTTTTAAACCTGCTCCCCACCCTACCATCAACAGCTATGGTGGCAACTCCCAGGCCTCTAGCTATGGTCAGCAGCAGGGAGGAGGAGGAGGAGCAGGAGGAGGAGGAGCAGGAGGAGGAGCAGCAGCAGCAGCAGCAGGAGGAGCAGGAGCAGCAGGAGGAGCAGCAGCAGGAGGAGGAGCAGGAGCAGCAGCAGGAGGAGGAGCAGGAGCAGGTGGTGGCGGCTACAGCAGCAGCGGAGGGCAGAGTGGAGGCTACGGCAGCAGCGGGAGTCAGCAGCAGCATGGGGGAGGAGCTCCCTACAGCCAGGCTCCTAGCTACAGCTCCCCGCCCTCCCAGAGCTATGGTCAGCAGAGCCAGTATGGCCAGAGTGGAGGTAAGGAGCTTGGCCGGGTTATTGGTATACAAAACATTTAGGCTGTGTTTCGTTATTATTATTTTTAGGGATGTCCTGATCCGATCATGTGATCGGGATCGGCGCCGATCGCGTGATTTTCAGAGGATCGGGATCCAAAAAAAAATTGGCAGTCAAAAGATTTTTTTTTTATTTTTTTTATTCAACAAACATGACCATGTTCATGTCTTAAACTCATACTGAGGCCTTAGTTTTGGTTTTAAATTACATATAATATATCATCATTAATTTATTTATTGTCACACAGAGCAGAAGAATTTTCCACAACAAACTCATTCCCTTTAATTTACACCGTTGCACGACAGTGACGTATGCCGAATCCCTCAAGAGACCTACACGCTCACAACGCGTCGCTCCTGAAACACAGTTATCCACTGACTTGAGCAGCTAGACAAAAATGTCAGAGGTTTGGAAGCATTTTAAAATAGAAAGTCAAGCGAGTCCAACAGCCACTTGCAATGTTTGCAAGGAGGACATTCCGCATGGAGGAAAAACTCATGAAGCAGCAGGCTGGAGGCGTCATTGTGCTCGGGGTAGGAGGCGGAGTTTTTAGACTAACTTTTCACCTGGATAACGTCAATTATTTGCTGTGACTGAGGATTATCGTCTGCGTTTCAGACCAAAATGGAGCAAATCATTACCTAAGTCGAACACTGAATGTATACTAATGTGCAAACAGATATTGAAACTTTGAATATTTCTCATATGAAGCACATTTCTCAGGGTGAATGTAATAAGAGCCGCCGCGCTCGCGCCCCTCGAGAGACTATTAGGCAACAGAGGGGCTTGTCTCGCTCCGCCAGTTTCTGACAAAAATGCGTCAAAATGTATTACTAAAAGGGCCGCCCTCGCGCACCTACGCGGCCGACCCGGGTTCGATCCCAGCTCCCGTCGTTATTTGTCGCATGTCCTCCCCACCTCTCCTCCCGTTCGCCCTTTCCTCTGTCGGTCCTGCGTGACCAATAAAGCTGTACAAATGCTACAAAAAATGTATAAAATGTATTATGTGAAAGATCGGATCGGGAAAGATCGGGATCGGTAGATACTCAAAATCACATGATCGGATCAGGAGCAAAAAAGGTGATCGGGACATCCCTAATTATTTTATTTTTTATTAATTCACCAAAAATGTACTACATGCATACTAGGGTTTAATATAATATAATAAAAAATCTCACACACATCCAAAAGGTTTTGCATACGTTCATTTAGTTTTACATTTATTGAGAGTAAATACGTTTGAATATACCCATCAGTTATCGGGGACATTGAACCCTTGTATTGTGGGTTACAGCACCATGAAATGATATAGATGAAGAAATATCAATACCTTGTCTTATAGAGACTGCTACCTTATCATTTCATTGAGCTGAAAGTAACACAAGGATTCGATGTCCCTGATGACATTGATATTTTTTCATCTACATCATTTCATGGAGCTGTAATTAACACAATACAAGGGTTCAATGTCCCCAATAACATCACTGGTGGCCATATTCAAACTCAGTTTTTGGATGTGTGAGATTGTGTGCAAAATAAATCAGCATTGCTTTTTGGTGAAGTGCCTCTTTAAGTTGAGACTAGTGGGCTGTCTTAAATACTTCAAAGCTTCGTTCCATGGGCATGGGATTCGAATGGGAAAATAAAAATTGAATATAAAAAATAAAAATAAAACTATAATTTTTTACCTGCAAAATCAACTCTGCCTCACTTTTTTTATCCACTTTTTCTCCCATTTTCTATATTTTCTCCCATCCCAATTTCGTATCATCCAATTCAACCCTCCCCTGTCACGAACGCTGTTTCTTGCCTCCCACAAGCCGGCTGCAATGTGGACTAAGTCATACATAGCACAAGTCCCCTCCGGTACTTGAGGTAACGGCAGTCGCATCTTTTCACCTGCGCAGCTCGATCTCTCAGTGGCGAGGAGTAATGCGTGGGAGGCTCACGCTGCCCTCGACACTTCCTGATTCTACTGCGCAGGCGCACCAACCGACCTGTAGGAGTCGCTGTCCACAACGCCCGATCCCCACCCATCAGTTTCCCACCCCCTAATACGGCCAATGTGTATTAGTACGGACGACCAGCTAAACTGAAAGCAAATGTGGAGAGCGGGGCTCGAACAGGCAAGCCCAGCGTCTCCAGATTTCATGGCGCGCCTTGCCCACTACGCCCATACTCTAAAGTATTTTTTATAGTGTCCCGACCCATATAAAAACATGTCTTAATAAAAGATTAAGTCGAATTCTGCCTTTGTCTCTAATAACTACATATAATTGTTTGCTTTAAAGATGAAGGTTGCAACATAATTATGTAATGTAATGTTGTTGGCTGTGTAACGGAGAGCAGCCGCCATATATACGTTTATGGCGCTGAAACGTTGGCGAGCAAACACGTGGTTGGCCGTGAAAGTGTTAAAGTATTATATTTATAATAAAATAATATTATTATCATTTTTATCCTACATAAATTATGTTATCCAGTTGGAAGGCACAGTCATCTAAAACAAAACATAGTGCGAACCATAGACCGATGTAATCATTTTCTCGTCCTAAGGCTATGGAAAGGACAGTCCCCCACTGAGCAGCGGAGGGAGCAGGTACGGGGGCCAGGACGGAGGCTACGGAGACCAGGATAGTCGTGGTGGGACGGGCCGTGGAGGTGGATTTGGTGGGCGCGGATCCGGCGGTTTTGACCGTGGTTTTGACCGAGGTGGCCGAGGTGGGCCAAGAGGCAGAGGTGGCATGGGGTAAGTGTCTGTGTTCCCTGTCCCGTCTCCTATCACCATTAGATCCAGCAGCATCTGATCCTACTGGACTCATGTAGGCACATAAATCCTCTCGAGACATCAACTCTTGTCATGACCTTTTGTCACGCGTGCAACCGGGGCACAGCATTACATGGACCTTGTGTCTAAATATATCATTGTCAAATTAATTGAAGAACTTCCATCAGCACTAGGTTCTGCAGCCACAATGAGCTGGTTTCTTGTCCTGTCTACCAGAAAGGGATTTGCTGTGAATTGAAACCAGAGAACTGTCAAATGGAACCACAAAGCAATTCACTCTCTATGCTGATGACACTTGCATGTTTTCTTTTTGCTAGCATCATTATGTGTCGTCATAACCAATTTTAATAGTGAAATATGAATGAGAACACCTTACGCATTGCATCTCAAAAAGACGAGTACACACGCATTGCCAGCATCTCTTTATGATGGCACACTGCTCTGTTGAGGGTTAATCCAGGATATAGCCTGTGCTAAACTGTGTGCTTCAGTCTTGGGATTTGCATGCACACAGACCCATGTTGGACAGGGGGGAAATGTGACTAAGTTCATTGTCTACGACGGCGGGGGGTTAACTATTACTAAAGTCGGTAGGTACACAAGGAGTACAAACGGTACACTGGAGAAACGGTCATTCTGTGGAACTCTGAAGTTGACAAAAGAGCAAAAAAACAAACTGTTAATTTGACAAATGTCGTCTGTGGTGGTGTCACGTAACTCAGCAGGGGCTAACAACTCTAACGTAGCTTAAATATATGGTCTATGAAAATAATGTGTTTTATCAGTTGTTGGAAAGAGAAATTCAAGATCAACTTGCAGTACATCTCTCACAGCCGAACAACTGAAAGTGTGGTTGCCTGGAAACATTCTTCTGTGGCAAGCAAGTTGTTTCAGTCACCATTTTGAACCTATAAACTGTGACGAGTGTCTGAGAGTCAGCTGTGTGCCTCGGAGAGGCCACCCAGTAAGTTGGGTCTAAAGGTTTAGCTGAAGGGTTGGAGAAAAGGGAAACCTCTGTGTAGCTGCAGTGACCGACTGGATTCACCTGGTCAGGTGTGTGGACAGTCGAGACAACTGCCCCTTGGTCTTTGCTATAAAAAGTGAATAGGGAAACGACCCAAAGCCTGGACACTGACTGAATCAGGAGAAAGGGGATCACACATCACAGGATGGAAAAAGGCAAGATTCCACACTCAATCTCTTAACCCATTGCTAAGGTTAGGCCGTGTGTGTAGAATAATGGCACGCACAGTTCCATGAACCATGGATGCTTTTGCCTTTCTCAGTTAATTGGTGCTGCATTATCATAAGGATTAACATAGCTTTTTTGTTTTCTTGCTCCTCTGGTTATTTTTGGAATTCAGCTGGGTGATTTTGAGGAGAAAATGTTTGTGGACAGAATGGTGGCACTTATCTATTTTTGTTTTGATTTATGACATTATCTAGAAGAAAATGTTTGTATTTTAAGCAATACAAATCTTCCCACGATATTACACTGGTGGATAAGAGTGATTAATAGAATCCAGTTTATTGCTGTAATAAATTGTGAGTTAACGTTGTGGTATAGTCAAGAGTAGGGCTTCCCAACCTTTCTTGGCAGGTTACACCATGCTAATAATAATAATAATAGTGTTAATAAATGGTACTTAAATAAAGATAATAATAATAATAAACAGCGCATGGGATATGAGGTATAGCTAACTCTTGGCTGAAGAGTGCGTTATTTGAATGATTGTGCATATTGTATTGTGTGATGACTGAATAAAACTACTACTACTACTACTACTACTACTACTACTACTACTACTACTACATATAATAATAATCATCATAAATGGTACTTATACAATAATAATAATAAGAATAAATGGCACTTATACAATAATAATAATGAATTGGCACTTATATAATAATAATAATAATAAATGGTACTTATATAGTGCTTTTCACAGAACTCAAGGTTGCTTGAACGTATTGAAATCCGAAATTACCTGTGAACCATGGAGTTACTCTTGTGAAGGCCAGGGCGTGAACCATGGAGTTACTCTTGTGAAGGCCAGGGCGTGACCCATGGAGTTACTCTTGTGAAGGCCAGGGCGTGAACCATGGAGTTACTCTTGTGAACCAGGTACAACTCCTGTATCAACTTATCACCAGCACATTGTTATTTAAAATGTTTCTTTAACTCATTCAGCGCCAGTCATGAGTAAAGTCGGGTTAACTCGCCAACCCCGTTCAGCGCCAATCACAAGTAAAGTCGGGTTTTAATCGTTATTTCTTTTATTAGCTATATCCATTCATTTTTCATCCATCCAGCCTGATATTATCATTGGGAATGGGTCTGAGCTCACAAAAGGATAATACCGCCGCCTACGCCTTCCAGCCGGTATTGCACATCATTGAAATCCCTTCCCCTTGGGCTGTACGCTGATCTAACAAGTCCGGTCCAGATTTTCCTTCTCGGGCAAGAGTAACGTTTATAACACATGGACTGGGGAGACTGGGAGCAGTGTGGATTATGCCTTTCGGACATATAACGTTGGATCAATAAACGCGATCAATATTTGGAATTGCGATCAGGAATTGGATTAATCTTTTTGCAGGACATCAGATGTGAGGTAAGGACTCTATGTTACGAATCTTGGGTTAATCCGATGTTTCTTTCGCCACCATCGGAGCGTGTGTGTGTGTTTCTGACGTTGGCTGCAGGCAAAGCACTGAGAAGCGATTTTTCAGCCCCCGCTTCTGTTCGCGCATGATGACACATATAATACCGATAATCTAGCGTTATTTTCAGAACGATTCATGAATCAAGCGACAAATGGCACGATTTCTAAGGAAATACATTGAAGCGCTATTTGCTCGAGTTTCTTGAGATTAGACGGAATGCTCTGGAAATATACTCTTATTCACCACGGTATAAAACGGAAATGTATGTATGAAAAAACAATCTGTTTTGTGCATGTTGACTGGAAGCAACTCACTGACAATCGACGAGTGTATTAGACCCATAGCTATAATATAAGATATATTTTAAGCACTCGCAAATGTCGCAGTCCCCCCATTGATTAAAGCGATGTCGCTCTAGCGCCCTCTGGCGCCCGACCCGTGGCGCTGAATGAGTTAAAGGTCCTGTGTCTTATAAATGGCCTTTTCCAGTGTTATCATTGTTTTATAGCAATGGGTGTTTGTATCAATGGGTCTGTGTCTCTAATTCTCATTTTGGTGGATTGCTCTAATTTAATTCAGTTGAGACAATATCCTCCCCCAGTGAACTACGCTATTCTGATTTGATTGACGTGAATAAGGCACTGATCTGCATATCTAACGCCCCCTCTATGGTTGTAGCGCAACCATTCGCTCAACAACAGCGAGTGGAAATACCACACTTCCGACAGAGAGAGGCAGAGAGCGAGGGAGAGAGAGAGAGAGATATAGAGAGAGGGACAGGAGCTTCTCTCTCGGGGAAGCACACGCATTTACACACAACCTCGACCGGTGTGCAGGGATGGGGCTTCTCCCTGGGAGCACTCGCATATCACTGTCAAAATATCTTTGGCTTTGAGAGATAGAGAGAGAGGGACAGAGCATTTACACACAACCTCCAGCCCGCGCGCGGGAGTGTGTGTGAAAATGTGTGTGCGCACGGGGATGGAGCTTCTCCCCCCGCAGTCGGGAGCACTCGCATATCACTGTCAAAATATCTTTGCGCACGCTCCCACGCGCGCGCCTGTATGCCGATCCGTGCAATAATATTCTTATTGTCATTTGAAACAAGTTACCAATGCATTGTCCCGTGGGATTATGCCCCCCCCCCCCCCCCCCCCCGCGGCGAAATTAATTAGTATCCCCCTCCTCTATCTCTATCTCTCTCTGTCTGCCTGTCTGCCTCTGTCTGACTGGGTGACTTGTCACTCAAAGTGCTTATGGGCGGAGCCCAGCCCAAAACAGCTTGAAATCTTGAAGTGGAAAAATGCTGCTTTAGAATACTTGATTAGAAATACAAAACAATAAATTTTTTGGAAAAAAAACTTTACAGATGTGTGATAGACTCTCAGGAATTGTGTAAAGTTGCCCAAATAGTGAAAGGAATAGCAAGACATGTCCCCTTTAACTGAAGTTGCTCCGTGATTCATGGACTGTGTTGACTATGTAACCTCATAATGTTGATATGTCTCAATTGTCTCATCATTATGAACTCACCTAAAAAAAAACATTAGCTTGCGATTTCATTGTGCATTTTTACATCCATGATTAGGCTAGATGGAACATAACACTATGTTTTATAAACATCCCTTCCCTCCATTTTACAAGCCTTGGAAACAGGATATTTTATAATATTAGTTGAAGTACAAATGGGGAAGAGCACCCGTGTGTCTGTCTGATCACTCGGTTCACTTCTCCTTTACATTGTTAATACATTTCATCAACCGCTGCCTGTTTTATCTTCTGGAGTTGGATGAATCTTTGCCCTGAGGGCTTTGAATCTTTAAAATCACATTGATGTAACTGAATGGAGAGGAATCAGCTTCTTCTCTGACATGTAGGCCTGCTGTTGATAAGTACAGCAGATGATCAAACTAGGCCTTCTAATGAAACACTGTCCCTCACCACACCTCTTGGTTGTACAGTAAATGTGGTGCTGTGTTCTAATGATTTGTGTGGATGGGATATTCAAGCCTGTGCCGTTTGTCGAATAATCAACATGGTAATATGTCCAACGCTGTCCGTCCTCCTTCTCACACAAACATGACATCACCATCACCCTGCCTTCCCCACCTCTCCCCATCACCAACCCTTTACAGGATCACTGTGTGATATTCTGCTTTAATCAATCTTTGAATCTTCTCCTAGGCTCTTATCCTCTCTCTCCATGGGTGGGTTTCTGCTGTTTGGGGGGAAACAGTAGAAGGAAGAAAGTACATAATAGGCAGTTGATTTTATTTTGATATGATTTAACCTTTGTAACCAGGCAGGCAGGTGACCTTAAGAGCAAATTCTTAGAATTGCCCCAAATTGACCTTTTGAGGGGAGGGGGTGGGGGTGGGCGGGTGTGGATGGGATCCAATCCTTCCTGGTCGTATTTGGAAGAGAGGATGGGGAAAGGAGGTGCCATTTTTGGACACATGTTAGAGAAGACGTGCACTGGGTAAACAAGCTCATGCTGGTTTTTGTCCTTTTAATTTGAACCCTGCTGCGTTCTGCACTGTGAAAATGGTTGTGGAAAACGTAACCTTGTACCCAACTCAAGTCCGTGGAGTCAAAGAAATTAGGTGTTTGGTTTGGTTGATGGGATTCACGGGTACCTACCCCAGTCACCCCGAAGCCCATTTTAGATTTTTTATTTGTTACAAGCTACAAATTTCAGTCGCACTCAGTCATCGAGTAGACAAGGTCATTAAGCTGGCCTCTTGTCCACAGCCTCACCGTAATGGGACTCTCGATAACGGAGAACACAAAAGGTTTATTCCAGAAGGTGAAAGAGAAAAGGTTAGGGTTTGAACAGGGCCAAGGGGGGAAAAGGTTGGATGGTCTTTAAGGAGGGACAAAGAGGTTGACGGTTACCCGCCCCTCCACGCTGAGAGAAATTGCACCGTCAACACCAGCCTCCAATGCGTGTTGCTTTTCTCTCCCTCTTCATCAGAATGGGCGACCGTGGAGGATTCAGTAAGTTTGGTGGTAAGTGACAAAAAAAAGTTTGAACGAGAGGTTTTGGTGGGTTTCGAGGGAGCAAATGCTAATGGGTGGGGAGGTTAAAATGCTCATGATGGAAGAAGGGTCACTAGGCTGGTGAACATGTGTAGCATGGTAATGTATCCAGTGTTTGTAGTGGGACTGAAGATTATCCAAGAATGTGTCCAGCAAACGTAGAACAAAATGTTTGTTCTTCATCCTGAACACTTGGAGTAGGGCTGTAAATGCTGTTGCATCAGGGGGTATTTGGACACATAGAGACAAAAATAATATAATGGACCTCTCAAGTTTGTTGTAATTCTTCTGCCCAAATAAGGGAGTCTAGCTCTGCCCAAGAAAAGGTTGCTGTGTCACTGTGGTTCACTTCATACAGGCTCTCTCTGATAAGGTGGATGATTTAGAATTTCGAAGCGGCAATTAAAATGAAAAAAAGATTGCTGGCCAAAGCTAGCGTAGCATTCCAGCACAGGCTCCCTGACGTCACAAGCGACAGTGCATTCTCGTAGTGGGGGACTAATGAAATTGCAACATCGGCTCCTTTTAGTGTTAGAAATGTGGCTCTTAAAAATAGGCTAGTTAAAGCTAGAAACTGTAATGCCGTCAAACAGTGACAGTTTGGCATTTGTTTTGGTCTGATGTGTGTGTTTTGGAGTTGAGTGGGTAGCTATGCTATTGCTGGCCACCCCTCAGGCTCTGCCAAGAGAGGTCTGGAGAAAATCACAGTATAATAAGTTACTATATAGCTATATATATATATTTTTTTTTTAATTATTATTTTGTTCTCACTTTTTCTGTATTTTTGCTCCGATCCAAATTTAGTCGTTATGCCAATTCCCTTCCTGGTCGTTGCGCGCATTGCCCTACTGTCGGCCTAGGGAGGGTGTAGAACTACCACATGCCTCCTCCGATACATGTGGAGTCAGCCAGCCGCTTCTTTTCACCTGACAGCGAGGACTCTCACTGGGAGAATGTAACGCATGCAGAGGTTCATGCTATTTCCCCCCGATCCCCTCCCTGCTGAACAGGCGCCCCGACCGACCAGTAGGAACCGCAGTTTACAGCGACCAGGACACATACCCCGCCGGCTTCCCACTAGTAGGGACGACTGACCAAGCCGGAGGTACCGCTGACAGCTGGATTCGATCCCAGAGTCTCTGCGATGGTAGGCGAGTGCATTCTCCACTATGCTACCCAGCCGCTCCACTATATAGCTATATTAAGCTAAATCAAATTTGCATCCTTTTTTGTAAAAACAAAAGGCTTGGCATCTGCCTGTATCCTCCGTTTGTTGCATGTCATGTAGGTAACGGTTCAAGACAATTCAACTCTGGCGGCGGGTGTGAGGCATGTGAGACGAGCACGACCGCAACCATTTCTTGGGATCACACCCGCTTGTCACTCCACCTGTCAGCTTGCCCGCGCCTCCCTCCCTACCTGGGCGCTCGTCTTTCATTGAAAATGAATTACTTAGGATGGTAATTCTCTCCCCATCTGGAAAGATCTTAACGCTAACAGTTTACATTAGCGCTGGCCAGAGTGTGCTCTCGGGCACCGACACGAGACTAAACTGCCGGCCAGCCGTGATTTACTAAACATTGCGCAGCTCCTTTGACTCTGCAAAGATAATGTTCCACATTCAACATTATGCAAAAGCTCTGGCAGAAATCACACTAACTGGTTTGAGTTTAGTTGCATCAGTCTATAAAAGGGTTCTCAAAAAGGTGTTTGGGGCAGCATGGTCACTAGTGGGGCCTTTAGACTCTGGTTGTTCTCTAAAATACAGTAGGCTATATTACAGTACTAGGTGTACTCGTAAATCCTTAAAGGATCAAGTAGAACGAAGCATTATGGTACTAAAATATTATATACTACTAAAAACAGGACACATGGCCTCTCTTGATAGTAGCCTGTCTCAAATAAAGGCTTGGTTCTTTCTTCAGTTTAGGTAAATAAAGGCCCAGACTACTATTTCTTCAGTGAACAGCATTTACAATGTATAATATTAGGGCTGTCAGTTTATCGCGTTAATTAGATTAACCCATTCTCCGCCATTGACTGATTAAGACGTCATTCCTCGCCATGCTTAATCTGCCAATGACGGATTACGCCGTCATCGAGATCAATATTTTATTCATTTAACGTCGGTCATTGCATTATAAACGACCCCCCCCCCTCCGGTCAACCGTGCATGATGAGTCATAACGTCTGGGACCTTGTACAGTTGAAATTTTTTATCTGGCGTCAATCGGTATCAAATTGCATTTGATGACGTAATATATGCATTTATGGCTATAACTCATGTTCTATGAAATACTGCAGAAAACGATAAAAACATATTTATACTCTAGACCGTATTTTTGTATGAATGTGTGAATGAAAAAGTAAAACGTTCCTACATCCTGAACGATAGCTAATCGATGTTGAATGGGCCATAGTAATGTCAATTTAGCAATACAATTTAAAAAGTTATAGCCCTGCAAAGTAGGTGAACATCTCCATAGACAAATAGAGCTGGCAGAGGATGGTATAAGAAGGGTACAATGCCTGGCGAAGAATGGGTTAATTAATTACAGTGGGCTTATTACCGTGGGGGGCGTGGCTCAGGGGTAGAGCGGGTCATCCAATGATCAAAGGGTTTGTGGTTCGAATCCCGCTCAAGCCCATGTCCATCCCACTGCCGTTGTGTCCTTGGGCAAGACACTTAACCTACTTGCCTTGTATGAATGTGTATGCATGTGAATGAATGTTGGTGGTGGTCGGAGGGGCCGTAGGCGATGATTATTCGCCACGCTTCCGTGAGTCTGCCTCAGGGAAGCTCTGGCTGCAATTGCAGCTTACCACCACCGGTATGACTGTGTATGAACGAATAATGGACTCTGTAAACGCTCTGGGGTCACTGGGGTGTCACGAAGAGCGCTATATAAATCCAATCCATTATTATTATTATTACACAGCAAATTATCGCGTTATGAAAATTAACTCAAAATTAATTGCAAAACAATTGTTTTATTTTTTTTTATCTCATTCATTCCATAAGATCGTAGAATACACATTTACAGACTTTCTTTTTAATATGGTCCATTTCCATGTTTTTGGTATCTGATTCTAGGTACATCTATGGATCTCAGGGAATGTATTCCCAGTGTCAGAAATACTGTCTGTTACTAGGCTTGAGTATTGTAATGAACCAAATGAGAATATCAAAAAAACTTTTTTTTATCTTTGACTGTGAATAACACCATGCTCAAATTGACCAGACCTGAAAAATCTAAGCAAATTAATAGATGGAAGATGATTAAACAGAAGGTTTTGTAGATACAGTACTGAATTCTGCCATCCGGACACATGCAATTTGAAATATGATTATAGAATATCGGGCATAAAATGGTTATGCGATTAAAATGCGATTAATTAGATTAATTCATTACAAATCCTGTAATTAATTAGATACATTTTTTTAATCGCCTGACAGCACTATATAATATACATATTCCCCTATCCCTCTACTCCAAACTACATCGGACAATATATATATATATTTAAACAAATTAAAATACCAAGAACGGCACTATTGACTAGAGGTCATTGGTTTAACAGCATTACAGATTCTACCTTTAACGAAACGGAACTCTTTTGCAAAACGTCAGTTTCTCTCTCTCACCCCAACTGCACTTTGAAAGACAGACTTAACTGGTAAACGGGATTAACAGGGAAAACACGGTTAATTTTCATTTCATAGGCGCCAGAGCTCCTGTTCAGATGTATTTTAAAAATGACGACAATACTTGAGAGGTCTATGGGTGCATAGCATATTGAGGCGGAAGGGTTGCAGAGATGCAAAGACGATCATGACAATCCTGCTTTAAATGAGATTGATCTTGATGGCACGTCGTATTGTCCCTCAGTGTGGGACACTTGATGCTGTGTCATATTTTGGCTACTAAACATTAAACCTGGCTGGACCAGTGCAAGCACCTCAATACACTATGCAATGTAGAATGTGATGTACAGTTGTTTTGCATGCAAGCAGCTTGATGGGTCCTCGTGTGTAAATTGTGAATGTTCTAACTTCTAGTGTCAGTTTTCGCTGCAATGCCAAGTTCAGAGCAACAGAGGGAGACGCGTAATTAACCTTGTGTTTTGAAGTGAAGCTCTCCTGTGTACAGTCATGCCACCCTGGCAACTTCTTATGTTTTGATGGATTGGTCTTGGTGTTTTTTTGCCCAGAGCTTTAATATGCCTATATGGTGCATGAACCCGCAATATCTGATACTGCAGATAAGTGTCTGCAAGTTTAACAACTTGACTTCAGCTGGAAAGACTTACTGCTTATATTGTCAAATGTCAACAAACGTGACAGCTTGTTGATGAATGGAGGCACTAGTCTGTGAATTTATGTTTATGCATTTGTCAGAGATGAAGGTTGTTTGGTCAAAACTGGTTTGGTTGCTTTGTTATGGTAAGCCATGCGCCTACAATGTGATGCTCATATAGATGGTCTTACATTAAAGGTATGTTAGTCCCCTAGATGGCTACAATGGTCTGCATGAGCAGTAGAGGCCACATGGCATTTAGCCACAAACATGAACCTGAGCTCCATTAAGACCCTCAGGGGAGGGTTAGGTGAGGGACAACTCGTCCTCATTCATATGTTTGTTTGAACTATGTGTGTTCAGTGTTTCCCCTGAAAAAAAATCAACAGTGGCGCACGCTGCCTGAATCCATATTTGTGAGTGCGCAAAGCGCACGTGCCGCCGGAATACATATTGGCGCACGCTGCCAGAGAAATAACTTGAAACTACATTAGAATTGTTCAATAGGTTATTCATGTTCATGGAGTCATGTGCGTGTGAATTTATTTGCTAGGATGTTTTTGGTGTGTCCGCTGACACTAGAAGTGCTCTGGAGGCCCAGGTAGCTGCATATTTGTATTGTACACTGCAAAAAATGTAATCTTATCAAGTGAAAATATCGTATTTGGTACAATAAGTCCAATATTGAGTAGAATTATCATGAATTATCTTATTCCACTGGCAGATAATTTAGCTTATTTCAAAATGTTAATCTTGTTTTCTTAAAACAAGTTTAAACAAGATTAAATTGACAAATCAGAAGAAAATAAACTTGAAATAAGTAAAATTATCTGCCAGTGGGATGAGATAATTCAACATAATTCTACTCAATATTGGACTTATTGTACCAAAAACAAGATATTTTCACTTGATAAGATAAAAAAAATTGCAGTGTAGTTGTAATCAGGGTAAATGTCAAGATTAATGACGATCAATCAATCAGATTTATTTATATAGCACATTTAACATGACAAGTGTCAACCAAAGTGCTGTACAGAGGGTAGATACATACCGGTAGATACATATAGACAACAATCACAACTCCGTTTTATGGGAGGGCACACAGGCAAGCACACAGGAAAACAGGCCATGAGTCAGTGAACGGGAAAGGCTAGTAGGTAGAAGTGGGTTTCGATAGGCATCTATCGAGGGGGCAAGCCTAATGGAGGTGGGGATGCTGTTAACTGTGCAGGGGCTGCGACAGCAAAGGCACGGCCCCCCCTGAGCTTGAGGTTAGACCTCCGGACTGTCGGACTGATCGGCTGACCTGAGGGACCTGGTGTTGGAATAGGGGGTAGTGTTGTCACGATACTGGAATTTCGACTTCGATACGATACCTTGAAAAGTATCGATACTTCGATACCATTTCGATACCCAAAAATTTTTTTTTTTTTTTTTTTTTTTAATAAACAAATTTAGCTTTTGTTGCTGGTTGATTCTCCTCAGCTTCGAGTCTGGTACTATAAGAGAAGATAAATATAACACTTTTAAAACCCTTTGTTTATCTTTAGATCACACATTTAAAAATAACTGTTCATCTCACTTCAATCATTTTTATTGCAAATGCAGAACATGGTATTTTCTCAAGCAGTAAACACTGTAATCTGTGTTGCATGTACCTCACAAACTGAACAGTTAGTAACAGTTTCGATTTTTATTTAAAGATAACGAGAGCGAGAGAGAGAGAGAGAGAGAGGTATCGGTAGATAGAGAGAGAGACAGGTAGCGGTAGATAGAGAGAGAGGTAGCGGTAGAGAGAGAGAGAGACAGAGAGAGAGAGAGAGAGAGAGAAGCTATGCTTGGAGCATTTTAGTAACGTTACATTTTCAACAAGATTGCTGCTATTTAAACACTTGATGGAAACGGGGTAACGTTAACCTTATGTCGACTGTAGTATTGTATGACCTCGACATAACGTTTACACGTTAACGTAGCTTTTAAGTAGCTAACGTTAGCTGGTAGCTGTAACGTTACAACGAATCAGCTGTTGATATTATGCGCCATCAGTAGACAACGTATCATGTATTAAACTAGAGTTAATGGTTTAATGCTTCAGTCACAGTGACGTTGAAAGAGCAGCTGTCACGAACCTCTTTCATTTCTTTATGGAGATCCGCGCTGGCACTGCTCTAACACCGCTTGCAAATAGCATTGGGGAAGCTTTAGCTTGTCCTTCGTTGTTTACTTCAAACCCGAAGTACCTCCAAACAGCACTTCTGCTGTTTTCTTTATCCACAAGCACAAGTTGCGGAGGCTCTGCATTTGCCATCATTTTCAGCTAAAAGCTCTTGTTTACAAATACAAACTGAAGACTGCTCTGTGAGGGGGAGGGCTGGACTCGGAGCAGGCGGAACAGCGCGTCAACAACTTGCTGTAGAACACTCGCCAGCTGGTACCGATACTGCAGAAAGTATCGGTATTTCGGGAAATTAGTATCGAAGCCGTTTTAAATATTCAGTATCGATATGTATCGATACTTCGATATTTTTGACAACACTAATAGGGGGATAGGAGGTCTGAGATGTAGGAGGGGGGCTGACCATTAAGGGCTTTAAAAACAAATGGGAGAACCTTAAAATCTATCCTGTAGCGTACTGGAAGCCAATGAAGGGAGGCAAGGACAGGGGTGATGTGGTGTCTCTTACAGGTTCCGGTCAACAGTCTGGCAGCGGCGTTTTGTACCAGTTGTAAGCGGGACAGGGAAGACTGGTTAATGCCTATATAGAGGGAGTTGCAGTAGTCTAATCTAGATGAAATTAAGGCGTGGATAACTTAATGACATGCCTCAACACTTAAGAAAATGTACACTATTTGTATTGAACATAGATATAGATGATTTAATAGATAAAATAAATAGAAAACATAGAACATAGAAAAAATAGATACATAGATCATACTAACTGTCTAACATACACAAATCATAACACTACAACAGCACGTTACACCTAAGAAGTCTCAGTGGCATAGGCTACATTCTGCCTTAGAGCATTTAATTTTCCTGGGCTTTTGAAAGAAAAGCTCCAGGGCTCTTTGGTAGGGGAATTCACTGGTGGGGGGCCCATTGATGCTGAGACGCATACAAGCGGCCAGATGGTCTCCCTGCCGCCTGTTCCTCAGGTCAGTCTTCACCTGTAAATACGGAATCAATCACTAGACAATAAGGGGGGTGGGACCAATGAGGATGAGATTTGTGGCAAGTCAAATAACAAATCTGATTACAAATGACTAGGGCTGACCTCGACTAGTCGATTGAAAGGAGCCGTAGTCGACTGCCAACCTCTTAGTCGAATGCAAATTTAAAAAAAATAAAATCAATTATAATATATTATATATATATATATATATATATATATATATATATATATATATTTTATCATTCTTTCCAAAAGCAAAGTGGTCTAGAAGCGTGGCTAACGCTAATGGCGCACATACCAGCGAGGCTAACTGCCTAAGAAAACGGGCACAGAGGCGCTGAAAGAGGATTTCACCTGTCTAATGAACACAAATATCAAGATGTATCCATCAGTGGACCAATTGCATGCTTTTGCAGAGGACAATAAGCCCTCAGTCGACTCCTTCAGACATTAAACACCCCCCACAGCCCAAATGGAATGATAAAAAAAAAATTATTATTATTAAAAAAAAATTAGAGCAGCAGCGCTCATGATTTAGCAGCGGCGGAATGCATATAAGGGAAACACTGATGTTACTACTTTGGTTCTTGATGTTTGCGACCAACGACTTAACTCAGTTCTGCGCTGTGGACTGACTGCTGTCTGATCATCTGATCAGTGATGGCAACTGCGATTATGAACGCTATAATGCAATATAAAGTAGCATAAACATGAAGGTGACTGCAGATAACAGTGTCTAGCACTCGACAAAGTCTACATTTACATTTTGTCATTTAGCTGACTCTTTTATCCAAAGCGACTTACACGTTTTGTACAACAAGACAGCAGGAAGGGTACAACTCTATCAGCTGAGTAAGTCTAATATTTGTATACAAATTGTGCAGAAAATAAACATACTTGAAGACTGCAGCAAATGTTGAAAGTAACACACTGACTAGATGTTCAGATCGGTGGTGTCGATATTGTCAACAATATTTCTGTTATCCTTTTTTAGGGAGTTGGTATTACACTGGATAACAGACCAAGCTGTCTGAAGCCATGCCATTAAGAGTGAATTAGCAAGCAGGCTGTTTCTTTGTTTTCATTGTTGCAACAAAAAATAAAGGGATTATGTTACACGAACACAACAGGTTCTAAAGTTGAGCATGGGACAACCTCAATCCACCTGATTGACATCATAAGCGGCAACAGTGTTTCTGATCTTGTTTTGTTCTGGCTTCAACAAGAGCTGGAGAATGCTTAGTCATATCAGAGACAGTCTAGATAACGAGGAGACAGCACTGCAGGAGTTTTGAATGGAGGAAACCGTAACACTAAAGATGGTGGCAACAATGAAACTACTTGCTGCAAAACAAACGCATACAGAGAAAATAATTAAATGTGATGTGATTTTATGTTGAGTGAAATTATAATTGACAAAATCTTGAGGTGAAATGTGAGTTTTAAATATGTTTTAAATGAACCACAATCTCCAAAAGGCTGGGAATTGCACAGTGAGTGGTTCCCATGGTAGCCAAGGACTCTGTGGCAGAAACCACTGGGTGGTGCTGGTGTAGAAGCTGTTTTTTTTCCCACAAAATTGTCATATTTGACCAACTTAACCATTGGGTTGTCGGTAATTTACCAGTGAATTAAATGAAAAAAACAATGACATATGACAGATTCTTAAATGCGGATCACTCCCCATTCAAAGAGTTTGGGTCATGTCTTGTTAGTCACTGTTATCAAGATGGTGGCAGAGTGAAGCGGCTTCTCTTTAGAAAGACTTTGGTCATACGCTGCATCAAAGTGTTTGGTAGCTATGCAGAAAGGGTTGGGGGATATCCATTCACATTATATTGACTTGGCACTGACTTTCTCCATTCTGCACAAACGCATTCAGTTACACTCCAGGAATGAGTTACACACTGAATTGAGTTACACGCTGGGTTGAGTTACACACTGAATTGAGTTACACACTGGTTTGAGTTACACGCTGAATTGAGTTACACACTGAATTGAGTTACACGCTGACTTGCACTGTAATGTCAAGGTACGACTCCAATCAGGGCTGGAAAATGAAAAGCTGATGCACAACACAACAGGTATTATGGTATTATGTCGGGATGGGTATTGTGTGCACATCACTTAATTGTCCTCCCAATCCATCATAATCCCATGGTGAATCTGGGAAAAGAGTTGGTTGGAAAAGGATATAAATGGCTACTGTGGCATGCTTATCCCCAAGGCATCTGGGTTGGAAAAAGCCGGTTGAACGCCTTTTATAAACGCACTCTGGAATTTGTGTAGGTGGGTGTATCATTTCAAGTGGTTTAATGAAGAGCATTATGAATGGAATGAGGATTGGTGAGCACGTACACACTGAATACAAGAATACAATCTTGATGTTGTGACTAATAGGTGACTTAAGTATGACATCTGGAGAAATTCCATGTATGACTTTACTTGTGGGATTGAGAACAAAGTGCCGGTTGAGCAGTTCTGATGGTAGTGGTGTGTTCTGACAAATCTGAGTGCATGTCAACAACGACGAGTCATCCCGCGTGGCTCAATGGGTAGAGCATGACACTGACACTGCCGAGGTTAGGAGTTCCATTCCCACTGGGGCTGTCCATATTAAGAATACACCCATGGCATTGTAAGGTGCTTTGGATTGAAGCGTTCACCAAAAATGGCACACTTATATGTGTCATCTTGTTTATGAGCTCTCGGTCTCAAACCCTGTGGTTTTAAGATGTTATAGATATTTATACACATTCGGCTGTTCAACGTGTCCCATTTCATTAATCAAATCAAAGGTTGAGGATGTAGTGTTTGGATAATTCCCTGAAGGATGCGATGGAATGGATTAACGTGGCTGAAAGATGAGGATGGTAGACTTGAGGATTGTGAATGAATGGCAATCAGAAATCTGGTGACTTCATCTACTATTTAAAGAGGCTTAAGCTGAGTGATGCAGCTGTTGTCTGGGTATTTGCAGTGAATGGAGTAGAATGTACAGAAAGTGAGAAAGGTGTGGTTGTGTTTCATCCCTTATTTATCCATTAAAGTCTTGTCTGTTTTCTCCACATTAAGGACCAAGAGACCAGGATGACCACAGCTCCAGTAAGTACTGTCCATCTTATCTTGCCTGGTGTATATTTTGGAGTATAGTTTGATGGCAAAAGTATTAGTAATTCACTAATCAAGACTAGTGATAGGGATTGAAAAAAAGAACAGAAAAATAGAGACATTGAGAAAGAGAACTTTAAAAAAACAGTTTTAGGGTAAGGGGTATAGGGGTAGGGAATATGATACAAACACAGTTTAGGGTAAGGGGTCAGGGTGCAGGAGGACATTTTTAAAACTCAACGTGTAGAATAGAATAGAAATACTTTTATTATCCCGAGGGAAATTTGACACTGCAAATCGCTCAACATTAAACATTTAGACAGAACAGGTCACGAATAAGAATAACAAAACAAATCAAATGGCCTAAGATAAGAGTAGAATAGAAATGGAATAAAATATACAGTAAATAAATACAGTAAAAATATACTGAGGTCTACAGTAGGTGTAATATTGCACAGTGCTGTTTCAAAAGTAAGAGTCCAGGAAGATGGTAACTGTCACTCTGTGCTCAGTGATGCATTGTATAGTCTGATGGCTGTTGGAATGAAGGACTTCCTGTGCCGTTCAGTGCTGCATTTAGGTAGTGTGAGCCTAGCACTGAACATGCTCCTCCTGTCAGCCAAGTCTGTGTATAGTGGGTGGGAGGGGTTTTCCCTGATGGCCTGGAGCTTAGCAAGGCTCCTTCTCTCCGCCACCCTCGCTAGGGAGTCCAGCTCTACCCCAACCACGCTACTGGCCTTCCTGACCAGCTTATCCAGCCTGTTTGTGTCCCCTGCTCTCAGTCCGCTGCCCCAGCAGGTCACAGCGTACAAGAAGGCGCCTGCCACCACCGACTCATAGAACATCCTCAACATCCTTGTACAGACATTGAAGGATCTCAGCCTTCTGAGGAAGTAGAGTCGGCTCTGGCCCTTCTTGTACACTGCCTCTGCGTGTTTTGACCCGTTAAGTTTGTTGTCGATGTGCACACCGAGGTATTTGTACTCCTCAACCATGTCCACATCGGCTCCCCTGATGGAAACGGGGGTCACAGGTGCACTCCTCCTCCTCCCCAGCTCCACCACCAGTTCCCTGGTCTTCGCCACATTTAGCTGCAGGTGGTTTTTATCGCACCATGTGAGACCCAGCATATCACCAGGGTTATTAAGTGGGAAACTGGTGTTTCGTCAAGTTAGGCCCACGACAGTCTCAACCGTTAGTTCCAGCGCCCCAGAACTGCCCCTCTTCATGCTAGCTCCCCCTTTTCCATGATATTAACACGCCAGACCTCCCTATGTCAAAAATAAAACAATTCCCGTTAATACTTTGGTCGCCAGGCTTATATTCTTAATATACCATCCTCCGCCAGCTCTATTTGTCTATGGGGATGTTTACCTTCTTTGCAGGGCTATAACTTTTTAAATTGTATTGCTAAATTGACATTACTATGGCCCATTCAACGTCGAGTATCTATTGTTCAGGGTGTAGCAACGTTATACGTTTTCATTCACATATTCATACTAAAATACGGTCTAAAGTATAAGTATGTTTTTATCGTTTTCTGCAGCTTTCTCCAGAACGTGATTTATAGCCCCAAATGCATTATATTGATGATCAAATACAGTTTGATAGGAATCTGCGCGAGATAAAAAATTTCAAGTGGACGTGCTTCTAGAAGTTACTACTGATCATCTGATGTTGACCGGATGGGGGGGGGTCGTTTATAATTCCGTGGCCAACGTTAGATGATTCATCTAGTGTGGGTGATATGATCATTAGAGCAGTTAGTATCGAACACGTTAAAAAATAACGCTGAATGTTACCGTAGCTTCCTCATAGCGTTGGGCGATGAGCGTGGAACAGAAATATTCCTATTATGGGATGTAGAAATATACGCTCCATTTCCAGGTTGTATAATAGTATATATGTCCAAATCATGTTGTTTACCGAGTGATCGGACCGAATTGAAATGAGCACCAGCTTCCATTTCCTGTTTCCGCTCTGGGCGATCCGCCGATCGGCCACCAGATGGCGCTCTTGAACCGTTGGAGAGTTGAGAGGGGCTCAACAGTAGATCTCAAGTCTCCGGGGGAGAAATATGATTTCGATCACAGATTTTTGAAATAGTGATATCAAAGACGTGGTACGGCGTCTTTGGCAGAATGAGCATGGCGGGGAAAGACGTGCTATGGTGTTTTTGGCGACCATAGTGTTAACAATATCACACATGAAACGGCAACAACAGGGAAGAAAAGTAATACTATTACTCTTTGTTTACTTTGGGCCGCAGCTGACATTATTTATCCTCAACCAAATCCACTGACTGCCTTTCAATGCTTCTTCCGACATCTCATTTACCTTTTTTTTCTTTTGCAAACTCTGCCCACGAATCCCTAACTTCCAATAATGATAAAGTTGGTCGTGCTATAAATCCTCTGCATCCTACTTCCACCGGACAAACCCTAGCTTTCCATCCTAGTTTCTGCTGCCAAGTCTACATATGTCTAAGCTTCCTTTCATACACATCCACTGAATCCTCCCAAGGCACGGTCAATTCTATAAAATAAACAAACTGCTGACTACTGACTAAACGGACCATAATACTAGGTCGGGCCTCAAGTTAGTGCATAGATAGCATTCAGCCACTAGATGTCACACTAGAGCACTTTATACAATCGGGTGCATAATGTGGGGAAATGTGAAGTAAGGAGGGGATACATGCACACAACATGTAAACAACAACATTCATGTTGGACATTTTTTAAATGATAAATTAACACTTTGGCTGCCATGAAACGTCTTTAGACGTCATTGCCGGCCATGCTCAAGTTGCCGGAGGACGCTGTACAGCGTCCTTATATCAATATTTCAAAAATCTGCGATCGGATTCATATGTCCCCTCCGCTGGCCTGAGATCCACCAGCAGGACCCACTGAGCTCTCTGGCGGTTCAGGAGCGCCATCTGGTGGCCGATCGGCGCAATCGCTTAACAGGATGTGCCATAGAGGTTGTGCTAGACGTCCGTATTACTTCCGGGCACTCGCTATAGGTCCCGGGACTCTGGCTCGTCACGCTACACAGTGATCGATTGCCAATAACTCGATAAACAACATGATTTGGACGTATATACCATTATACAAGCTGGAGATGGACCGGGTAAATTTACATCCCATAATGATAAGATTTCTACTCTACGATGATCGCCCAACGGCGCGCAGAGACTGGGGTGAGTTTTAGCGTGTAACGTTACCGTCTTCGATACTAACTGCTATTATCAACATTTGACCCACATTAGATGATTGGTATAACGCTGCCCACGGAATTATAAACGCCCCCTAGCCCATCCGGTCAACATCAGATGACGTGTAGTAACTTCTAGAAGTACGTCTAGTTGGAATTTTTTATATCGCGCTGATTGCCATAAAACTATTGCATCATCAATATAATGCATTTGGGGCTATAGATCACGTTCTGGAGAAAGCTGCAGAAAGAGATGAAAACATACTTATACATTAGACCATACTTTACTATGAATATGTGAATGAAAAAGTTTAACGTTGCTACACAATGAACAATACATATAGGACTTTGAATGGGCCCTAATAATGGCAATGTAGCAATAGAATTTAAAAAGTTATAGCCATGCAAAGAAGGGGTACTTCTCCATAGACAAATAGAGCCGGCAACCTATGGTATATCATGAATTTAACCCAAGGCAACCAAAGTGTTAACTTATCAATAATAATTTTTGGGGAAAAGCAATACTTTTATTCTGCACCTTTCTAAAAGCTCTGTGGATGTATTATATATATAAAAAAGTTTAATAAAAATGCTATCGGCACCTGTAACGCAAGGATTATATAGCTAACATTAGAGAACGTAAGTTGAGCAATTTTGTGTCTTTTTTTTATTAACACTTTGGTTGCCTTGGGTTAAATTAATGATATACCATAGATTGCCAGCGCTATTTGTCTATGGAGAAAGTCCCCTTCTTTGCAGGGCTATAACTTTTTTAATTCTATTGCTACATTGCCATTATTAGGGCCCATTCAAAGTCCTATATGTATTGTTCATTGTGTAGCAACGTTAAACTTTTTCATTCACATATTCATAGTAAAGTATGGTCTAATGTATAAGTATGTTTTCATCTCTTTCTGCAGCTTTCTCCAGAACGTGATATATAGCCCCAAATGCATTATATTGATGATGAAATACAGTTTGATGGCAATCAGCGCGATATAAAAAATTCCAACTAGACGTACTTCTAGAAGTTACTACACGTCATCTGATGTTGACCGGATGGGCGAGGGGGCGTTTATAATTCCGTGGGCAGCGTTATACCAATCATCTAATGTGGGTCAAATGTTGATAATAGCAGTTAGTATCTAAGACGGTAACGTTACACGCTAAAACTCACCCCAGTCTCCGCGCGCCGTTGGGCGATCATCGTCGAGTAGAAATTTTATCATTATGGGATATATTTTTACCCGGTCCATCTCCAGCTTGTATAATGGTATATACGTCCAAATCATGTTGTTTATCAAGTTATTGCCAATCGATCACCGTGTAGCGTGACGAGCCAGAGTCCCATGAACCATAGCGAGCGCCCGGAAGTACTACGGTCGTCATGACAACCTCTATTCAACATCCTGTGTGGCGATTGCGCCGATCGGCCACCAGATGGCGCTCCTGAACCGCCAGAGAGCTCAGTGGGTCCTGCTGGTGGATCTCAGGCCAGCGGAGGGGGAATATGAATCCGATTGCAGATTTTTGAAATATTGATATAAGGACGCTGTACAGCGTCCCCCGGCAACTTTAGCATGGCCAGCAAAGACGTGAAAAGACGTGTCCCGGCAGTCAAAGTGTTAAATAGTATTTTATCGGATGCAATTTATTTTATATATTGTCCTCCCTGTCATCTAAGTATTAGCAGATGACATTGTAAATTAAATGTGTAAACTTAAGATATGGTTTGATAACAATAAGTTATCCCTACATTTGGAAAAAACGAAATTTATGATATTTACTAATCGAAAGGAGGACAATGTGGCATTATGTATTGACAGAGTTAATATTGAAAGAGTATCTGAGTAAAAATGTGTGGGTGTTATGTTGGATGAGAAATTGACATGGAAGCCACATATAATGTACATAAAAAAGAAGGTAGCCAACAGTGTTTTTGTTTTGAACAAGGCAAAGAATGTGCTTGATTATAATTCTATGCGAATATTATATTGTTCACTCATCCTACCATATTTTAGTTACTGTGTGGAAGTGTGGGGTAACACGTATGAAAGCAACATAAAGCCATTATTTATATTACAGAAGAGAGCAGTAAGAATAGTTCACAATGTAGATTCAGGAGAACATGCCAACGAATTATTTATTAAATCCAGACTATTGAAACTTAAAGGAAAACTCCAACATTTTCGGATATTAGCTTATTTAACACTTTGGGTGCCATGGGTTAAATTCATTATCAACCGTAGGTTGCCGGCTCTATTTGTCTATAGAGAAAGTCCCCTTCTTTGCAGGGCTATAACTTTTTAAATTCTATTGCTACATTGCCATTATTAGGGCCCATTCAAAGTCCTATATGTATTGTTCATTGTGTAGCAACGTTAAACTTTTTCATTCACATATTCATAGTAAAGTCTGGTCTAATGTATAAGTATGTTTTCATCTCTTTCTGCAGCTTTCTCCAGAACGTGATCTATAGCCCCAAATACATTATATTGATGATGCAATACAGTTTTATGGCAATCAGCGCGATATAAAAAATTCCAACTAGACGTACTTCTAGAAGTTACTACACGTCATCTGATGTTGACCGGATGGGCTAGGGGTTGTTTATAATTCCGTGGGCAGCGTTATACCAATCATCTAATGTGGGTCAAATGTTGATAATAGCAGTTAGTATCGAAGACGGTAATTTTACACACTAAAACTCACCCCAGTCTCCGCGGGCCGTTGGGCGATCATCGTAGAGTCGAAATTTTACCATTATGGGATGTCGATTTACCCGGTCCATCTCCAGCTTGTATAATGGTATATACGTCCAAATCATGTTGTTTATCGAGTTATTGGCAATCGATCGCTATGTAGTGTGTCGAGATCGAGTCCCGGGACCTATAGCGAGTGCCCGGAAGTAATATGGCAGACCAGCACAACCTCTACGGCACTTCCTGTTAAGCGATTGCGCCCATCGGCCACCAGATGGCGCTCCTGAACCGCCAGAGAGCTCAGTGGGTCCTCCTGGTGGATCTCAGGCCAGTGGAGGGGAAATATGAATCCGATCCCAGATTTTTGAAATATTGATATTAAAGACGCTGTAAAGCGTCCTCAGCAACTTGAGCATGGCCGGGAATGACGCTTTTAAGCGTTTTCCGGCAGTCAAAGTGTTAACATCTTCCCTGGAGTTAGACAAGAAGATACATACCTTTTTTGTCTCTGTGCGTGCATTTAGCTTTGGGAACAGTCGCTCCGTTAGCGTTACGACTAACCTAAAGTTAGTTTAGGTTCGTGTTAACGTTAGATAATGTACAAAATAAACGTTTTCCGCTGCTATAAACGTTGCACTTTTATTTTGAAAACCCCAGAAAGGAAGTCATTATATATGCTTTACCATCCTGATCTGTGTTAGCTCCGGTTAGCTCAGAGCGTCCGGTATAACAATACCAGCCATTGGATTACTGTTTTCTAAATTGGGGAGGCTTTTAATCGTCAAGGTAAGAGGATTTTAAGTCATGGTATCCATAAACTTCAATCGGTTCGGATCCTTTGAATGAGTGTCTGTCAACAATCACGAACGACACGTTGAAATCACTGGCTGCGCTCAGAGAGGAGTGGTTAGGCAAAAAATAGTTCCGAGTATATTTGCTTATAAAACGTAATTGTCTAATTCAATTATTTTTTATTTCTCCACGTGGTGAATACACAGGTCACAACATGTTTACATGAACGTTTTGGAGTTGTATTTGGAGTGTATTCTGCAATCTGTTAAACTTTTCAATCAATCAATCAAACTATACACTGTAAGGGAACGTCAGGCTCCGGCCCCCCCTCACTTCCAGTGATGAAGCTAAGCTATGCTAACGGAGCGACTGTTCCCAAAGCTAAATGCACGCACGGAGACAAAAAAGGTATGTATCTTCTTGTCTAACTCCAGGGAAGATGTTAAATAAGCTAATTTTCCAAAATGTTGGAGTTTTCCTTTAAAGAGTTAGCTGAAATACAGACTTTATTCGTTTTGTTTAGAGCAAAATGCAGAGTATTACCAGCAAATATACAGAGGTTGTTCGTTTCCTGTCCAGATGACAGCAGAAGGAAATTAAATTTTAAGCACCAATTTGCACGAACAACCTTAAAACAAAGGTGCACCTCAGTTATAGGTATCAAACTATGGAACTCATTGCAGAATGATGAAAAGAGTTCTACTAATATATTTCACTTCAAAAGGTTGTACAAAGAAAACATAAATAGATAGTATAGCACAGTTTAGTATAATATTGCAGTTTAGCATAACAGGATAACATAGCATATAATTGCAGTATAGGCCAGTATGAGTATAGTAATATAGTATATAGCAGCGTAACATAGAATAATAATATATTAAAATATTGTATAATACTGTATACCAATATGGTATAAATAGTATGATTTAGTTATATTATAATAAAAAAAAAATTATATAGAAGTATAATATAGAATAATACATTATATACATGTGTGTGTGTATAAATGAATGAACCTAAATATGTAGTTTGACTGATAGATACACAAAATGGGTTTATTTATGTTGATTTACCATAATTCCTCTAATAGTAACCGGGTCTCAAATACAAGCCGGGTCTCTATTAATGGCCGGGTGCGCTCTTGAGCTAAGCAATTATAAGCCGGCCTCCTAATACAAGCCGGGTTACTAATATACTGAGCTGCATACTGAGCTAGTTACTTGATTTCACTTTGAAAACGTTGAAATGACCAGTGACCACCTGTAATTGCACTGTTTACTATTTCATACAGTACTTGGTTTCAATAAATGAACCCAGTACATTTTACTGGGTTCAAACTGACACAAAATGTTGATTTATTCATTATGATCCGTTTGAAAATTTGAAATATAGGCCTCCCTCTTATACAGGCCTCCTCCTAATACAAGCCTGGTACCCGCTGCAGTTGAAACAAATACAAGCCGGGGTTACTATTAGAGGAATTACGGTAATTTAGTTGGGTTGATGTTTCCATTTTAGCAAAATGGGTATATTCTGTTTGGTTTTACGCAATAAGTCTATCGGTGTGTTGTATGTGTGTAGGGGCAGGTATATACTGCACATTTTGTTATGCAAAAATGCGAGAAACGCCTCTCCCATGACCCTTTGCCTTTTTTTTTTTTTCTTTTTTACTTTATTTTTTAGCGTTTATCGCTTTTTCTGGTCAAGCATGACCGACAGAAACAGGTTGAAATGGGATGTAGAGCAGGGGAAGACACTCTGAGAAAATACGGCGGGTCCGGGAATCGAACTCGTGTACCCCAGATCCGTGACGAGCACGGTTTTCCCCGACGCAGAAATAGCGCTGAGATATGCGGTGAGCTACGGGAGCTCCCCGACCCTCTGCCTTATTACATGCGTTTGCTTAGCGCTGGCTTACTGTTGGTTTAGCGTTGGCTTAGCATTGGCTTAGCGCTGGCTTAGCGTTGGCTTAGCGCTGCCTTAGCGCTGATTTAGCATTGGTTTAGCATTGGTTTAGTGTTGGCTTAGCGCTGATTTAGCATTGGTTTAGTGTTGGCTTAGCGTTGGCTTAGCGCTGATTTAGCATTGGTTTAGTGTTGGCTTGGTGTTGGCTTAGCGCTGGCTTAGTGTTGGTTTAGCATTGGCTTAGCGCTGGCTTAGTGTTGGCTTAGCGTTGGCTTAGCGCTGGCTTAGGGGCCTTTCTCACTCACCAATCGGGGTCGAATCAGCGCCCCCGGGGACGGGGGACGGGGTGTTCTCACTCAGACGGACACACCCCTTTTGGGATCGAAGCGGCGCTGATTCGTACTACCCCCCGCTGAACCTGGGACGATTGAAATGGGTGGTCTCGGGTGCGGGCCAGTGGGAGCGGGGGGCGTGACACACACAACGTCGTTACTGTAATGCTTTTCATGCTTGCTTTAATTTTGGGCAGATAAAACCACACAGCAACAACTGGACAATACCCACAAAAACGATATTTATGGGCAATTTGCGAGTTCAGACCTCAACCAAGAACAAGCATGTGGAGCCTCACAGCTCAGTGGATGAAAACATGAAGCCACGTTACACAAAGCACACTTCCCTGGCTCGCATTAGGCCTGGCAATTTTGTTTGCCATTGCTATGTCTATACATTGGTTTCTTGTTCCAATGCATTTATTTCTATTAGACCAGTGGTGCCCAACCAGTCGGCCGTGGTCGACCAGTAGATCAATGACGTGTAATATAATTGTCACGAGCGATGGGATGTTAGCTGCTGAACAGGCTAAGCTAACTAGAGTTAGCGTTAGCCATTGCTGTCTACTAAACTTTCTTGTTCGACTGCATTTATTTCAATAGACCAGTGGTGCCCAACCAGTCGGCCGTGATCGACCGGTAGATCAATGACATTCAATATAATTGCCACGAGCGATGAGATAATGTTAGCCGCTGAACAGGCTAAGCTAACTAGCGTTAGCCGTTAGCTTAGCATTAGCCCTGCAAAACGCTCAAAAGCGGACTCAACAACACCAGTTCCATTCGCGAGAAAAGGGGGTGTGTTATATTGACGAGGCTTGACAACAGAGGTTCAAATATAACTTAATATTTATTGGTTATTTGTTTATTTTATATCCGCATCCAGTCTCCACCACCATGTTAATACTCTTCTTCCTGTTTACATTTTCGAGCGTGACATCATCGCCTACGGCAAGCTACACGCTCAAAACGCAAACCGCAAACAGAACCCGGAGCGAACCAAGACTGCAGTGTGTACACAAACTAGAGGGGGGAGGGGGGGGGGGTAGTTCGCACTCTGACCCGGAATGAGGACGGTACGGACCGGAACGGACAGAATGAGTGAGTGAGAAAGGCCCCTGTTGGCTTAGCGCTGGCATAGTGCTGATTTAGTGCTGGCTTGGTGTTGGCTTAGTGCTGGTTTAGTGCTGGCTTGGTGTTGGCTTAGTGCTGATTTAGTGTTGGCTTAGTGCTGACTTGGTGTTGGCTTAGTGCTGGTTTAGTGCTGGCTTAGCGCTGGCTTAGTGCTGGCTTGGTGTTGGCTTAGCGCTGGCTTAGTGTTGGCTTAGCGCTGGCTTAACGCTGGTTTAGTGTTGGTTTAGTGCTGGCTTGGTGTTAGCTTAGCGCTGGCTTATAGTGTTGGCTTAGTGCTGACTTGGTGTTGGCTTAGTGTTGGCTTAGCGCTAGGGATGGGTACCTTTCACATTTGAACCGGTACCGATACCTGTGAATCGATACCGGTACCCAACGGTACCTTTTTTCGGTACTTTAGTCTCAAGAAATTTTATTTCAGTCGTAAAAAAAAAAATCAAAACTTCAAATAACTACAATTTCGACAGTTTTCGGCTTGTCATTGCTCCGACTGCTTTGTTGTTGAATCAAGTCAAATCCTAGGTAAGCATACTGTATATTGTGCGTGTGAACGTTGACAAAAAAAATATATATTTTTTTTTTGTATTTTTTTTCGGTATCTCCCTTGATTCGATACTCTGTAGTACCGACATGTTTCGGTTCGGTACCTCAAAAGTACCGAATTCGGTACCCATCCCTACTTAGCGCTGGCTTAGCATTGGTTTAGTGTAGACCACATAACGGGCTTAAAGGACAGAATTACTGCTAAATGGGAGAGGGAAAGATCATCCATTTTCGCCATAGGTGAAAGAAAAAAAACAGATTTTCTGGATTTGAGTGGCTGATAATAATAATAATAATAATAATAATAATAAACTTTATTTGTATAGCACCTTTCATACAGAAACTGCAGCTCAAAGTGCTTCACAACAGAAAAAAGACAGGCATAAAATGAGCACATAAAGTGCAGACATATAAAATCAGTTTTTTACATTAGGATCTAACATCCCAACAGGCCACCTTGTTTATGGTTTGATTCAGTTTTAAATAGACAATAATAAAAAGAGTAAGATAAAATAGACAGAGTAAAATAGTGCAATAGTGGGGCGGCGTGGCTCAGGGGTAGAGCGGGTCGTCCAATGATCGAAGGGTTGGTGGTTCGAATCCCGCTCCAGCCCATGTCCATCCCACTGCCGTTGTGTCCTTGGGCAAGACACTTAACCTACTTGCCTCGTATGAATGTGTATGCATGTGAATGAATGTTGGTGGTGGTCGGAGGGGCCGTAGGCCATGATTATTCGCCACGCTTCCGTGAGTCTGCCTCAGGGCAGCTCTGGCTGCAATTGTAGCTTACCACCACCGGTATGACTGTGTATGAACGAATAATGGACTCTGTAAGCGCTCTGGGGTCTCTGGGGTGTCACGAAGAGCGCTATATAAATCCAATCCATTATTATTATTACAATTGTAGAATAGTATAGATTCAAAAATATATATATTTTACAGTGCAATAAAATAGTTCTGGATTACTGTTCAACAGTTCAAAGTCGTCTTTACCTTCTCTGTTTGGTATCCACAGTTTAAAACTTGACAGTCTTCCCTCCTGTTTTATACCCACTTTGACCCTGTGAACCTCCCACCCAGGGCAAACCTCCCTTTCAGGGCGCAGTTCCCTCTCTCAGGGTGCAGTTCTAGGCCTGGGTCCTACACAGTTTTAAAGCCTGACAGTCTCTTGTTTGATACCCACACAGTTTAATACCTGACAGTTTTGAATCTGTAATAAAAAGCAATAGACAGAGTAAAATAATACAGTGCAATAATAGAATAGTAGAATAGAATAGATAGTAAAATTATGCAATAGAATGGACAGAGTAAAATAGTGCTACAATACAATCAACAGCGGGGTGTATTAGAAGGCTATGGTGAAGAGGTACGTTTTTTTAGATAAAGGCATGGATCCGTTTTTCAGCGTCTTTTTGATTTATAAACGGCTTAGCTATGTTTCTAAGGTGGAAAATGTATGTTTTTGTCACCTTGTTGATGTGTGATTTAAAGCTTAGGTCTGAGTATATTATAACACCAAGACTTGTAACTTCGGGTTTGATCCAAGGAGTAAGTTGCCCCATATTGCTCTGTAACATTTCTCTTTTTGTTATAGGACCGACTAGTAGTATTTCAGTTTTGCCCTCATTTAATTTTAGGAAGTTGTTCGTCATCCATTTGTTTATTGCTAAGACAGTCGGAAATGGAGTTTATAGCTGTGTGATAATTTGGTTCAGCGGAGATGTACAATTGTGTGTCATCTGCGTAACTATGGAAACATACATTGTGCTTTCTAATGATGTCTCCGAGTGGCAGCATGTATAGTGAGAATAATAATGGACCAAGGCAGCTCCCCTGTGGAACTCCGAAGTAGGTGTCATGTTTCTCAGAAGAATGATCTCCAGGATGACATCACAAGTTGGAGTCTTGATACCCTGAGCCAACGTTTTCCACCAACACTAACATTCTGAAAGTTGTCAGTCGATGGTAGTAATAGCGGTTTTAGAAGTAGAATTATAAAAAATAAAAGATAATGTCAACTTGAAAAAAAAGAAGGAAAAGCAACATTCTCCAGCGGATGCTGTACATTACGCATACTGTCCGAACACTGTTTGTTATTTGCATCTGTAATATTAACTGTGAGGGACTAAGGGCAGCCGTTCATCCGTGCCAGAGTGGAAAGTCTGCCCGTTTAGAATAAAACATAGATTGTGCTAACGGAACTAAACAGTTGCTCATGGTCAGTATAGCAATACAATATATGAACTGTGCATCTGGGTATCTTCCTACAGTGCAAGACCAGGATAACTCGGACAATAACACCATCTTCGTGCAAGGCCTGGGAGATGACTACACTGTTGACTCTGTTGCTGACTATTTCAAACAGATCGGCATCATCAAGGTAACGCTCACATACAAAGCAAGAATACACCAATACTGATATCAAATGTAATATTGGTATCAGAGAAAGTGTTTTCTAACATGCCAGAAATCAAAGCAAAGTGACTTGATTTGTTGCATTTTTGTCACGTTAACTCTAATGGAGAAAAATTTATTATATCTCAATCTTTGTCTAATGTCCAAGTCTGTACTGTTCATTAAAAGTAATGGATCGGTACTCAATAGCTGCAAGCCAGCCTATTAGCTAGGAGTTAGTGGTGCCCACCGCCTAAATATTAAAGGCAACCAACTTGTGTCTAGCCACGCCCAACTTGCGTCTAGCCACGCCCCCGTGGCGACGCGGCAGCAGCAGAGCTCTGCCGCGGAGCTCTGTCGCGGCAGCATTATGTAGCAGTAATCCCCCCTTTTTTAACATCGACAACTAGCTCAACTGGTAGTGCTGCCTTGCTGTGGATCCTGCGGTCCGTTGGTGACAAGTTCGATTCCCTTCAATTTTTTTTTTATTTCTTTTTTTTAACATGCATTCTTTCGCCGGTTAAGTTTAGGCATGTTAACTTTAAGCATTGTTTCGGAGTTGGTTAAGGTTAGGCATTGTTTCATAGTTGGTTAAGGTTAGAAGGGTTAAGCTTAGGCGCTGTTAAGGAGCTGGTTAAGGTTAGAGTTTGTCTTAGAGAATGGCAATATTCTTTCGGAGTTGGTTATGGTTAAGGTTAGGCATTGTTTCGGAGTTGGTTAAAGTTAAGGTTAAGGTTAGGCATTGTTTTGGAGTTGGTTAAGGTTAGAAGGGTTAAGTTTAGGCGCTGTTAAGGAGCTGGTTAAGGTTAGAGTTTGTCTTAGAGAATGGCAATAGACAGCCTATTTCCGCGCTGCAGCGCGAGGCAATAGACAGTCTATTTCCGCGCTGCAGCTCTCGCGCTGCCGCGGTCACATGGGCGTAGTGGCCAATCAGAGAAACGCTAAACACAAGTTGGTTGCCTAAAATATTCACGCGTCCCCACCAGGATCCAGGTGGTAATGCTAACGAGAATTTTTTAGGGTTGATGAAGGACAAATGTTGAAATGTACATAATCTGACATGCCTGGTGGAGAAAGATAACCGTTTAACATGTTGAAGGATATTCCTGGAGTGGTGAATGGTGAGACTAGAGCTGTTGATCAGGAAAAAATACAAAGGTTTTCATTCAGAGTAGCGTATATATTTGAATTAGTAATTAGCCTGTTTACTTTCTTGATGATCCCAACAAGAAAGAATTCTCTTCTGCTTTTATAAATAAGCCAGCTTTGTGTTGTTTTTGTAATTGGATTTAATGGATTATCAAATTGTGTCTCTCTCTCTCTCCCTCCCTCCCTCTCTCCCCCTTTAATCCATCCTTTCAGATCAATAAGAAGACAGGTCTACCTATGATCAACCTGTACACAGAGAGAGATTCCGGGAAGCTTAAAGGCGAGGCCACGGTGTCCTTTGATGACCCTCCCTCCGCTAAAGCTGCCATTGACTGGTTTGACGGTAAGTCTCTTGTCTGACCATCATCCTGTTACCCTGGGGTCCATACCTGGCTCTAAACATAGACCTGATAGGTGTACCATATTTGAAGGTATACCAGCATGGAAACAATCAAATGTATGCATTCTATACCATACTGCTGTCAGTGATATTGTGTTTATTTATTTTATCCAACAAATTCAACATTAAAAAAGCATGTATTAAAAATAATTAAGAAGGGAAATTGGATGATAATTAACTATTTAAAATTAAAGCCTCACCGTGGGGATTTCCTAACAAAAGCAGACATCAAAAGGGCATTTTTATTAGAGAAACGAAATACAATCATCATTATATCATAACATATTATGATGATATATTGTGGCTCAGCCTGAAACACTATATATTTATAGGCCAAAGCTTAAAGCCTTTCCTCTGTATCAAGCCCCGCCCACTTTCTCTTAATCTTCTGTAGTTATGATTGGAGGATTAAGAAATGAGGGCGGAGTTTGAGAGGGTACATTTTAAATCTTGAGTGGCCATTCAATGTCACATTCAAAGTCGCACAAATTCATTGACCATTAACACTTTCAGAGCCACCAGGGGGTGTCGTACTTACCTGGCTGAATGCCAGCACCCACTTCAATGATGGCGTTGTGAACGCATAATCTCCGTCTTAAATTATGGCTATGTATCTAATCTGCCCGTCGCTTATCAATGACTTGTTTGCAGTCAACATTGTCGAAACGGATTGTTTTTTAATCGCTTCATTTCCGTTTTATAGCATTTTGAAAAGCCCTCGTTTTTCAGGAAAATATAAAGATTCTGTGATAAACGGCATTTACTGGAATATTCTGGCATACACAAACGTTGTCATTTTTCGGCCTATTTATGAATAGTTTTCAAATAAACGCTAGATTATCGATAGTATGTGTACTTATGCACGCTATAGAAGCGGGCTGAAATATCGATTCTCATTTCCTGATCAGCGACACACACACACACACACATATGGGACACGTTGATATATCTGTGAAAAAAGCTCTGATTATCCCAAGACTGGTAAAATAGATTCCTTACCTCAGATCAGATGTTATCCAAAAAGATTATTCCAATTCCTGATCGCCATTCCAAATATCGATTGCGTTTATTGATTCAGCGTCCACGCTGTTCTGGGGTCGGCGATCAACTTGGGTCTCTTCAGTTGGCTTGACGGAAAAGTAAAATGAGGAAACTGGAAAATGTATGTATGTATCCTGTAAAGTAATGTATCCTGTCCTCAATTGTTCTCCTTTCTCTGTTTACCACTGTGTATTCAAGAAGTTTATGTAGTTGATAGGGTTATTGTATCTCAGATGAGATTGTGGCTCTTAATGCCCGTTCCTGTCTCTACATTCTTAACAGGTAAGGAGTTCAATGGAAACCCCATTAAGGTGTCCTTCGCCACCCGCAGAGCGGACTTTGGAGGCCGGGGTGGCATGAGAGGAAGTCGAGGGGGAGGAGCAGCAGCAGCAGGAGGAGGAAGAGGAGGAGGAGGTGGAGGAGGAGAAGGAGGAGGAGGAGGAGGAGGAGGAGGAGGAGGAGGAGGAGGAGGTGATTGATTTGATGTTTTCCTCTTCAGTCATATCTTAGATTTAAAGCAGTGTTTCTCAACCTGGAGGTCAGGACCCCGTTGGGGATCGTAAATTAGATTTTGGGGGGATTGCGACAAGATATACATATATTTATTTTATTGTGTTTATAATAATAGGGTATAGATGTGTTTTTCCCCCTCGTGAAATAATGAATATTTGTTATCTAAATAACCTCACTAACTGTACATTAGGAGTTGATGCGTTGGAGCTTGTACATTAAAGGGTAAGATCAGAATTTTGGGCCCTTAGTCCTATTTCCTACTTGCCAATGATGTTGTTAATTGTTACAGTAGGACTGGGCGATTAATCAAAATTTCTTTTCAGTTGCGATTTTAAAATCATTGAAAACAAAAGATAATCGAGATACAACTATTGTGGAAAGCCACTGTTTAAAAAAAAATATATATATTAACTTAAGTCAATATTGCATGGTTTCCAAAGTCAATGAGTAATCGCGTTTATATAATCGTGATCTCAATATTGACCAAAATAATTGTGATTATGACTTTTGCTACCTTGGAGTCCTTCCTCAGTACAATCCATGCTGTGCTTCATACTGCCTACCCACTGCTATGGTTAATAAATGTTTTATTCTTTTGTATATAAATAACCAAGACCCCAGTACTTATGTTAGTTTTGTAGCTAACTCTGTATCTTTAAGTGCATTTTACAGTGGCCCCAGTACTTTACATTTGATTTGTAGCTAACTCGGTATGTTTAAGTGCATTTTATAGTGGCCCCAGTACTTTACATTTGATTTGTAGCTAACTCGGTATGTTTAAGTGCATTTTATAGTGGCCCCAGTACTTTACATTTGTTTTGTAGCTAACTCAGTAGGAGCTGGTGGTTCTCAAGCTTAATGAGACCTTAGTGAGGAATGCCTGAGAGGCTGAGACCCAATGTGCTCAAGCAGAGACAGAATGACCCCCAACATGGCCAGGCAGAGACAGAATGACCCCCAACATGGCCAGGCAGAGACGGAATGACCCCCAACATGGTCAAGTAGAGAAGGAATGACCCCCAACATGGTCAGGCAGAGACAGAATGACCCCCAACATGGTCAGGCAGAGACGGAATGACCCCCAACATGGTCAGGCAGAGACGGAATGACCCCCAACATGGCCAGGCAGAGACGGAATTGATTGAAACCAAAGATTATAAACATGATGATTTGTATAACCCCCAGTTGAGAACCACTGGTGTGGATAACGTATTTTTATTTTTATTTTTTGCTTTATTTACTCATGCTATGTACTGTCTCCATAGGGCCGATGGGTCGCGGTGGGTTTGGAGGGGGAAGAGGTGGAGGCTTCCCAGGGGGCAATGGGGGAGGAGGAGGGGATGGAGGAGGTGGACAGCAGAGAGCAGGAGACTGGAAGTGTACAAACGAGTGAGTAAAGACTTGGGATGTGTGTGTGGAGGACGTACCGTCGCGTGACACATACTGTTTACCCAGCCATGCATGCAAGTGGATGTATAGGTATACTACTGTAGGGATGTTTTGGTCTTAGTTTGTATGACAGGCTTTCTGAGGAAGTGGAACATTTGGACAACAAACAAAGGGCACAGTATGTTGCAAAAATGTTGATTGTTGGGAGGATCCTTAGATGGATCCTCAGAATTTTCCCTCAACCATGCTTCAGCCTAGCCCCTTTCGTGACTGTGATGCAAGCCCACGCACGCTGCAGGGTTTGAAAGCTCGGCGTTGCTAATAAACATTTTAAATAATTTTTATAAACTGGTCAACACTGCATTATTTCCGGCGTTGGGTGCATGATGCGCATGCGCTGTGATCACAGCGCAGGCGCACCAGGCAGCCAAATACGGAAATACAGCAGTTTTGAGCAGTGTTGACCAGTTTATAAAAATGATTTTAAATGTTTATTAGCAACGCCGAGCTTTAAAACCCCGCCGCGCGTGTGTGTGAAACCCTAATGCAACGGTGAGTACCTTTGAAATGTCTATGTGATATATTTTGGACCCACCGCTCGCTTTTAAGCAGTGCTTGAGGTGCACATTAACATGGCTAGTAACGTGGGAACCAGTGACTGCGTATTCAAGCAGGGCTTACATCACAGTCACGAAAGGGGCTAGCTTCAGCCAAAACAGACTTGCCAGACAGGTAAATCTGCCTGACAGCATAGCACAACTACAACTTATTGGTCAATTGGCAGTCAGTATTTCACTGGGAAGGCTCTGAAGGCATGTAATAGTCTTGAGGCTTACAAATACTTTGTTTCAAGCTCTGGAAAACGTCAACAAGTTGATATTCCTCTGATGTTGGCTACATTTTACACTTAGCCTAGAGGGACTACCTATTCCTAGCACTATTCCAAGCAATGGGTAGCACTGTGGCAGAGACCATGTTCTATTCCGATCCGATGTATATATGACATATGATCTATGGATTCAAATGAAAGTATTCAAAATGTACAGGATGTGATTCAGCCGAGTGATGTGTCTCTGCGATTGACCGCTGTTGTTTTCTTGCTGTTGTCCATTGAGACTCTCCTCTGCTTGTTTCTCCTTAGCGATTGTGGTAACATGAACTTCTCTTGGCGAAACGAGTGTAACCAATGCAAGGCAGCTAAACCTGAGGGTAGCGATGGGATGCCCTCAATGGACAGAGGTAATGGGGAATTCATACTTCAAATCGAGTGGTTATTTAGGGCGGCTAGGTGGTGCAGTGGGCAAGGCGCTCACCACCAATGCAGGAGACGCTGGGTTCGAGCCCAGCTCTCCGCATTGCTATCGGCTTGGCTGGTCGTTCATACTAATACAATTGGCAGTATTAGGGGGTGGGAAGCTGATGGGTGGGGATCGGACGTTGTGGACAGCAACTCCTACAGGTCGGTTGGTGCGCCTGCGCAGCAGAATCAGGAAGCGACGGGGGCAGCGTGCCCTCCAAACGCAGACCCCCGACGCTGAGAGATCGCGCTGTGTAGGTGAAAAGATGTGACTGCTGCTTCCTCGAGTACCGGAGGGGACACGTGATGTAAGGCTTAGTCCACATTGCAGCCGGCTTGTGGGAGGCATGGCCTAACAACGTTCGAGACAGGGGAGGGTAGAATTGGACGATACGAAATTGGGATGGGAGAAAAATAGAAAATGGGAGAAAAAAGTAGATAAAAAAATAAAATAATCTAGTGGTTATTTTGGGGTGGGGTTGAGGGCACATCTGCTATTTCCTTCTGGCCAGCTCAATTTGTTCTTTTCATACAAAAAAAAGGTTCACAGAGCACAATAAGGACTCTGTGCAATGTTGATGAGCCGCCACTAGGGGCAGAGCGGCTAACCGTAAGTTGAGTGAATGAGTGACATTGCCAGTCATAGATAGAGATGCTTCGCATCTCAAAAGAAAAATGTGTCTGTGCCTTGTATCAAAATCAGTATTACATATCTTAAAAGTGCTTAAAGGGAGAGCTCGGAACCCGACCAGAACTCCCACCATGGAACTCTGTCAGTAAGCTAATAGCTTTGCATCGACTACACATCATTGATACATGTCCAAAAATCTAAACTATCCCTTTAATAAACGGGAATCCTTTGACACATGACCTGTTTTGCAAAGTCCATCTTTGAACGTGGATATTGAAAATGTTCTGAGTCCAGTAGAGCATAGTTCTCTTGCCAGGCAGGTTGACGTACGGTGGTAACTGAGATCCTCTCAAACTCTAGTCGTTTATTTTAGCTTTGTTGTCAAAATGACATGCCCGAGAACAGTAACCCTTTCTCTGCCACGCTTATGTACATCCTTATACCGTCCTCTGCCAGCTCTATTTGTCTATGGAGAAGTTCCCTTTCTTTGCAGGGCTATAACTTTTTAAATTGTATTGCTAAATTGACATTACTATGGCCCATTCAACGTCAATTATCTATCGTTTAGGATGTAGCAACGTTCTACTTTTTCATTCACATATTCATACTAAAATACGGTCTAAAGTATAAATATGTTTTTATCGTTTTCTGCAGCATTCTGCAGAACGTGATTTATAGCCCTAAATATATATAGATCATCAAATGTAGTTTGATACCGATTGACGTTATAATAAAACTTTCAATTGCACAAGGTCCTAAATGTCTTGCCTCAACATCTGCTGGTGACCGGGGGGGGGGGGGGGGGGGGGGGGGGGTTTATAAGTCCGTGGCCGACGTCAAATGAATCATGTAGTATGGGTGATATATTGATCATAGCAGTTTGTATCGAAAATGGTAAACAAACAGGCTGAAACTCACCCCAGTCTCCTCGTAGCGTTGGGTGATGAGCGTGGAGCAAAAAGATTGCTATTATGGGATGTTGATATATGCGATCCATTTACAGGTTGTATAATAATATATACGTCCAAATCATGTTGTTTATCGAGTTATTGGCAACGGATCGCTATCCATTGTGTCGAGCTCGAGTCCCGCGAGCGATGGCGAGTGGCCGGACCGAATTTGGATGAGCACCACTTCCTGCCGCTCATTTCCTGTTTGGGCGATCCGCCGATCGGCCACCAGATGGCGCTCTTGAACCGTTGGAGAGTTGAGAGGAGATCAACAGGGGATCTCAAGACTCCGTGGGTAAAATATGATTGCCATAACAGATTTTTGAAATATTTATCTCAAAGACGCCTTACGGCGTCATTGGCAGATTACGCATGGCGGAGAATGACGTGGAAACTCGTCCTTGGCGAATAAAGGGTTAAACATTGACATTACTGTCAGTGAGTGGAACACTACTTTTATATACAAAGGAAAGGGTGCGGAAACACAGCCTTGATGCTTCATCACTGAGCTCAGGCGGACATATCATCTTTCATGACAGACCTTTTACCTTGTTCCCCATGTTGTGAGACATACAACCACATATAAGGGCTAGTATAATTGTCTACAATAAATCACCACTATCTAAACTTCAAGACCGGACGAGTCATTACTATCTTTCAGAGACTGTGCCCTGTGCAAGTATCATATGAGAAACAAGAGACTTTCAGGAATCCGTAAATGCCAACCAAGTTTTGTCAAGTCAAACGAAGTCACGTTTGCTTACCTGGAAAGGGGCTAAAGTTAAACAACATTTAACTGTATTGCCATTTTCAGAGTGGTCCCATGACCTTTCACCTCAAGGTATCTGAATGACAATGGGCTTGTTGGAACCACATTACACCCATGTGCTGGTCCTATGTAGTTTAGGATCAAAGCCATGCAGATTACACATTTGGTTGTTAACACTTTCAGTGCCACGCCTCCGGTGCCCCGGAACCCTGTTGCGTGCCACCACCCACTTCAATGACGGAGCTCTCATATTTGCGAACGCATAAACTATATCTTAAATTAGGGCTATGTGTCTAATATGGCCGTCGCTTATCAATGACTTGTTTGCAGTCAACATTGTCGAAACAGATTGTTTTTTAATCGGTTCATTTCCGTTTTATACCATTTTGAAAAACGCTAGTTTTTTTTTAGAAAAAAAAAAAGATTCTGTGATAAACACCCTTTACTGGAATACACTGGAATACACAAAACACATTGTCATTTTTCGGCCTATTTATGAATCTTTTTCAAATAAACGCTAGATTATATGTGTACTTATGCACGCTATAGAAGCGGGCTGAAAATCGATTATCTTATTTCCTGATCGCACACACACACAGACACACACATACACACATATGGCACACGCTGATATATAGGTGAAAATAGCTCTGATTATCCCAAGACTGGTAAAATAGATTCCTTACCTCAGATCAGATGTTCTCCAAAAAGATTACTCCAATTCCTGATCGCCATTCCAAATATCGATCGCGTTTATTGATCCAACGCTGGGTACTGGAAACACACATTCTCTGCTGTTCTGGTGGTGGGCGATTACTTGGATCGTCTTCGGTTACTTGTCTTTTTTTTATCAAGTTTTTTTTATTTGAGATTTTGTTTTTACAGGTGGTCCCACATGGGCCAAAAGAAAAGAGAAATAAAGTAAGGCCCTCCCTCCCCCCACCCCTATACCAGACAAAATCATTCTACAATATCTTAGATCGTAGAATCTTGACTTGACTAATCATTGTTTTTCCTTTTAGCTTTTAAATCACCCGACAGCAGTCACATATCCCTTGTATTCTGCAGATAGAGAAGAGGAAAAGTAAGAACATAATAGGAAAAATAAACCGTAACAAGCTGAGAGACCAGAGAAGCCAGTCAGATCGCCTCCGTCACATTATCCGCTTCCATACCATCAAAGAAAGTTAGGAAAGGATCCCAAATATTGTGGAATTTTTCGGTACAGCCTCTGATAGTATACCTGATCTTCTCCAATTTAATATGATACATGACCTCTCCCATCCAGTGGCCGAAGACAGGTGGTCCCGGGTCCTTCCATTTGAATAGTATCAGCCTTCTGGCCAAGAGTGAGCAGAAGGCCAACTTTCTAGATTCCCACCATCTAAAGTGGATGTCCGCTGGGGCCACTCCGAACAATGCAATATATGGTGATGGCTCCACTTCCTTTCCAAATATCTTAGAGAAGGTGTCAAAGATGGTCTGCCAGTAGGTGTGCAACTTTGGGCACGTCCAGAACATGTGGAGCAGGGATATATCTTAGAGAGCCTGTCTTTAGACCAATGCAGTCGGTGTACAATTTTAAATTGGATAACCGCATGTTTAAGGCAAATGGAAGAGGAGAAAATCCCCTGTATTATCTTATCTCATGTGACCTCTGTGATTGGTTCACCTAAGTCAGTCTCCCATCTGCCCCTGAGGAGGTCTAAAGGTGTCGAGTTGCTTCTATTAAGTAGTTCATAAATTCTGCTTATAGCCTGTTTCTGGATCAGTTTACAGTTCAAGATTGAGTCTAAAAGGGAGGCCGGAGGGCACACTGGGTAGCAGTCCGAGTTCGAAGTTACGAAGCTCCGGAGTTGCAAGTATCTATAGAAGTGTGACCTAGGGATCTTGTATTTCTGTACTAGCTGATCAAAGGAGGCAAAGTTGCCGTCTATATAGAGGTCAGACAGCGTAATCACTCCACTCCCAACCCAACTGTCAAAGGCCTTATCCATCGTTGATGGGACAAACATGTGATTTCTTGTGATCGGAGCAGCCAGTGATAGTTCCCTGAGGGAGAAGGTTCTTCTAAATTGGTTCCACACTTTTATCGAGTGGATGACAACTGGGTTCGAGGTAAAGCTAGATATGGGCTGTGTGAACGGGAGCTTAGCACATAACAAGGCAGCTAGGGAGGTGGATTTAACCGACGCACTCTCCAGTACTGTCCACCAGGGGGCTGTGTCCTCCCCCCTTACCCAGTATAATAACGATCTTATGTTTGCTGCCCAGTAGTAGTAAATAAAGTTTGGAAGCGCCATCCCACCCATTACGCGGGGTCTCTGCAGCATAGATCTTTTGATCCGGGGCGTTTTTTTGTTCCAGATAAAGGAAGATATCTGGTTGTTTATCTTGGAGAAGAATGTTTTGGTCAGAAAGACTGGAAGACTCTGAAAATACATATAGAAATTTCGTCAATACATTCATCTTTATTGTGTTGATTCTCCCACCCAGGGATAGTGACAGGGGGTCCCAACGTTCAATATCTCTCGCCAGGTTGCACAGTAAGGGTTGATAGTTAGCCATATATAGGTCCTTATGTTCATGCGTGATCCATATCTCGAGGTACTTGAACTTTTTAGGGCTAATTTTAAACGGAAATGTGCTCAGAGGTATCCGATCCGCCGAGGTGCCAACGGGCTTTTTTGAATGTTGATTTTGTATCCGGATATTTTGCCGAAGTCCGCAAGTAGGGTCATCAACCGAGGAAGACTCGTTTGGGGTTGTGATATGTACAGCAACATGTCGTCCGCGTAGAGCGAGACTTTATGCTCCGAGCGCATGATCCCTTTGATATCGGTATTCTGCCTCAGAGCCAGCGCAAGGGGCTCCATTGCGATCGCGAAAAGGAGTGGAGATAAAGGACATCCCTGTCTCGTACCCCTATGGAGTTCAAAGTAGGTGGATAGATTGTTGTTGGTGCGAACGGCAGCCATCGGACCTATATAGAATTTTAATGAGGTACTCAGCCTGTCGCGTTGACAGGAGGTCAAACTCAGTTCGCAGCGATATACGTTTTTTCAACGTGTCGGTTGATGGCGAGTGGCAATGTAGTCTATCTAGCTCCCAAATCTCGTCCGTCAGTTGCTTAAGGCGTGCCGTGTTTATCTTCTTTTGGTTGGCGCAATATGAAATCACCTGTCCCCTTAACACTTTGATTGCCTAAGGCTAAATTCATGATATACCATAGGTTGCCAGCTCTATTTGTCTATGGAGAAGTTCCCCTTCTTTGCAGGGCTATAACTTTTTAAATTCTATTGCTAAATTGCCATTATTAGGGCCCATTCAATGTCCTATATGTATTGTTCAGGGTGTATGAACGTTAAACTTTTTCATTCACATATTCATACTAAAATATGATCTAAAGTATAAGTATGTTTTCATCTCTTTCTGCAGCTTTCTCCAGAACGTGATTTATAGCCCCAAATGCATTATATTGATGATCAAATACAGTTTGATAGCAATCGGCGCAATATAAAAAAATCCAACTGGACGGACTTCTGGAAGTTACTACACGTCATCTGATGTTGACCGGATGGGCGAGGGGGCGTTTATAATTCCGTGGGCAGCGTTATACCATTCATCTAATGTGGGTAAAATGTTCATCATAGCAGTTAGTGTCGAGCACGGTAATATTACACGCTAAAACTCACCCCAGTCTCCGCGGGCCGTTGGGCGATCAGCGTGGGGTAGACAGTTTTCCATTATGGGATGTTGAAATACTCGGTCCATTTCCAGGTTGTATAATATATACGTCCAAATCATGTAGTTTTTTCGGGTTATTTGCAGCGATCGATGTTCACTGTGTGAAGACTGAGTCTCTCTAACACTAGCGAGTGCCCGGACCACATATGGAGTGAGTCCTGCTGGGTTAAAGGTAACATCCGTTTTTTAGATCTGCCGATCGGCCACCAGATGGCGGTCTTGAACCGCTAGAGGATTGAGAGGAGATCACACTTGTGTCTCAGGGCCCCGGAAAGGAAATATGATTCCGATCACAGATTTTTGAAATATTGATATCAAAGACGAGTTACGGCGTCTTCGGCAACTTGAGCATGGCGGGGAAGGACGCCTAAACACGTCTTCCGGCAGTTAAAGTGTTAAGTACGCCTTCAGTGATTCCCAAATGGTTAAAGAAGACATTCCCGGAGTCTTATTAAAGTCGAGAAATAATGTAATTTCCGAGGTGATGAAGCTTGTGAAGGCTTCCTCCGACAGAAGCAACGGGTTGAGTCTCCACTGGCGGTGGCCGAGCCGTGTATTCGGGATACTCATTTTCATAACTAAGGGACCATGGTCCGAGATAACTATCGCTCCGTATTCGCATTTGGTTACGAGGGGAAGGAGTCTCTTATCCAGGAGAAAGCTGTCTCGAGAAGGTATTATGGACCGGGGGAAAAAAGGAGTATCCTCTGGATGTAGGATTACGAAACTGCCACACGTCAGCTACCCCATATGATTTAAAAAAGCGCCGGATTGCACGGGACGAGCTAGACTGGGGGGCCTTCCTGGGCGAGCTACGGTCCAGCACCGGGGAGAGTGCACAATTCATGTCGCCGCCAAAGATGAGATGGTGCGAGGTCATATCCGGTAGTCGGGGAAAAAAGGCTGGTGAAGAACGTAGGGTTGTCCCAGTTTGGTGCGTAGATATTAGCCAAAATGACCGGATATGAATGCAGTTTCCCCACCACTATAATATAGCGCCCTGCAGGGTCGGCCTCTACACTTGACATAGTAAATGGCGTGTTTTTATCTATCAAAATGGCTGCTCCTCTGGCCTTTGTGTGGAAGTTGGAGTGATACATCTGTCCCACCCATCCTCCCCCCAGTCGAGCATGGTCCGCAGTTTTTAAATGCGTCTCCTGTAAAAACGCTATGTCTGCATTGAGTTGTTTTAAATGTGTAAGTACCTTCTTACGCTTTACTGGGTGGTTGAGTGATTTAACATTCCAACTCACGAAATTGACAGAGCACCCTTCCAGCCCCATGGTATCACCCGTGTCGATCATAGTAGTTGAGAGAGGCCATGCATCTGGAACCTATAGAGCTCAGCACAACTGCAGGTGAAAAGCAAAACAGACGTCTGATCAGTTAAGCATGTTGAATGTACAAGTCCGGTAACCCCCCCCCCCCCCTGACACCTATAAAAAACAAGGTGCCCAAAATACCCTTCAGAAACTAATCCACACATAATGTGCTTATGTTGGAGGTGTTCTACCTATGGAGCCAGCCGCTCAGGCCCCCGTCGAGCCCCTTAGGTAAATGAAAATAATAAAGAGAAAGAAAAGAAAAATAAGATTAAAAAAAAAAACCTTACTCAGATCTTGGTATTATATAAGGTCTTCAGCTGTCCAGTGGGATACACCCAACCAGGTAGGGTAATATAGGTGGCAGCGGTGAACGGTAAGCATAACAATAATACATTAACATTAACAACCTCAAATCAAGCAGGCCCTGAAATAAGGCAAAACATCTTACTCCTGAGCAAGGGCAACCAACATGCCCTGTTAAACACAAAAAAGGGTGCCTGATTGGGTGATATAGAATAAAATAAATTGGAAGAGGTGTGGGAGTGCGTGTGTCCATGCGTCTACAAATGGGTGTGTACCTGGGCATATGCCCTTCAGTGTTTGTGCATTTGCGTGCACGTGATCCTATGTGTGTGTGTGTATGGATGTATCGGACACAGCCAAGTAAACGTATGGGTGTGTAGGCGTGAGTGTGTGGGTCCGTGCCCCTGTGTCTGTATAATGTGTAAATGTGTATGCCAGGGTTTCTGTTGTCCGGTAATTACCGGTATTTGACCGGCAAAATCTGTTGAAGTCCGACATATTTAATCTCTCCGGTCTTAATGTCCGGTGAAAATAATTCCCTCTAAGCACAATTTGATTATTTGAATTGTATTAAAATAGGCAAAAATTAAATAGCATATGCGATGAACGAAACAATCATTACATTTGTTTCATCGTTACTTCACCAAGCAGGTCTGTCAGCGGGAGCTTAGTGCTGGGTTTGCGAGTGCATGCAGCTGCAGAGCCACATAACCCACCATCAGTGCCAGCACAGTGCAGTACTCCAATTCAGCCATTGGCAATTCAGCTGTTGGGTGGGGGGCGCTGCTGAGCGGTCCCCAGATAGGGCCTGAAAACAGCTGAATCTGCTGCTCTGCAGCGGCATACTGTCGCAAATAAGTCGTTGGGAGGTGGAGAGTCATCACGCAAACCCACGATAATGTTGCCGTCTCTCTCTGCCAAATTTCTCAGTTCTTCGCTTGATATAATTAATGCAAATGTCCAATATAACGGAATTCGTTAGCTCATAAAAATGTGATTATAACAGACTGCTGTTTATTAATGTCGGGCCGACTGCCCACAGACACCTATTTGATATAAAGTCAGCAGCAGCACGGAGTCTCAGGACTTATTTTATTTGGAATATAATGACTGTATACGCAAAAGTAGCCTAGTTTTAAGTTAAAATATTATAAATCTACATGCCTTGAGGATGTCATTCTTTATATAGCCTGCCTATCAATTGTTTTTAAGCTCAATAAACTCTGACCGGAATTTCTCTCATTTGACCGGTAGATTTAAATCTACTGGACCCTGAGACCGGCAACAATTTTATTTTTAACGGAAACCCTGGTGTATGCATGTCCATCCGGACTAACAGTAGGGGGGGGTGCGCAACAACCAGGAAGGGGGTTGGGAATTGGCATAACGACTAACAGTGGGATGGGAGAAAAATCGGAAAAAAGGAGGGAAAAAAAAGATAATAATGAAAAAGAAAAAAAATTATGCTAATAAATATTTTAAAGAGTAGAGACACGTGTGATTATTACTATGATTCAAAATCAATTTAGACGAAGACATACAAAGAAGTAATTATCACAATTACACAATTTATTTTTGGCTGGTAAAAAATCTGTGTGGCTGGTAAAAAAAAACAGCTACTCGCCAGTTGGATGGTAAGCCAAAAAGTTAGTTTGCTCCCCTGGATGTGCATTACCATCCGGGAGACGATAGGCAGCGGTATTTGCCCTTTTCGAGCTCAGAGCCATTCCCAATGATAACGTCAGGCTGGATGGATGAAAAATGAATGGATATCGCTAATAAAAGAAATAACGATTAAATAACGAGAAAACTCGTCATTGGCACTCAACGCATGGCGAGTTAGGACGAGAAATCTCGTCGTTGGCACTCAAAGTGTTAAGGGGGCAGTAGGCAATTAATTTACTCAGTGGATGCCTGAACACAGAATGACACCAGTATCACTGACTACCACGGCAAGCCTATAGAATATTATTCTATTTAATAATAATAATTAGAATAATTATTATAAATATATAATAAATATTTGTTTCCTTTTGTACCGAACTCGTATCAAACCGTGACACCAATACCGAGGTACGTACCGAACCGTGGCTTCTGTGTACCGTTACACGCACCCCTAGTTATTAGTAGGGGTGCACGATATTGATTTTTTGACCCCGATATCGATACCGATAACTTTCTGCTCCTCAAGGTCGATACCGATAACCGATAATATATATATATTTATTGTATTATAATAATTTTTTTTAATGTATATTCCTGTAGTTTTGACCTAACCAGATTTATCATGACATGAGCGTTACTACTATGAACAAAACAAAGCCAAGAGAACAGTTTTGACTCTTCAAATAAAGTGACTATATTTATTTTTTACAAATAAATATAATTTGAGTCAATCACAAAATTCACAATCCGTCAATGTCATTAACAATGTGTTTCCCTGAACAATGAGTGAACTAAAAACCAGGCATGAGAAAGGGAGCGCTGGATTTGTGAAAAACTCCCTCTTCCTAAACCACACGCTATCAGTCGTACCACAGTACTGGCAAAACGGGAGGAGCCTACAGAAAAAACAAATGCCCTTCATCCCAATCCACCCACACCGGATTTCTTTTAACCAAAAAATTTATTATATATTATCGGAGCTATCAATAATGTTATCGGGTTTATCGGGATGACGTCATAATTGCTGATATCGGCCCGATAATTATCGACCCGATAATTATCGTGCATCCCTAGTTATTAGTGTTGGATAATCGTGTTTTCAGCCTTTCGTTGATGGTTATCAGCTTCCATCTCCTCTCCTGGCCATCTCTGCGTTGTGTACTTGTTTGCTATTGTTGAGGCAATCATTCGGTGGAATTCTCACTCCCATACTCTGACTGCCTAAAAACACTATCTCTTCTCCCTGTTGCATGAAATTACGTAAGTATTTACATAAACGAAGGTTCTCGTACAGAATGAACGAATTGAAAGTCTTTAGAGGTATAAGAAACTACCGTAGATTAATAAATTCAATCTCCTTGGTTGTGCGGCCTATCTGCTAGCTCGCTAGCTCTCTCCTCGTGGTCCGCCCATTTCCCCTCCCCCAGCCCCGCCAGGGCTGGTGTTCTCTCTCTCTCTCTGTTTGTCTGCTCCAAGAACACAACTGCCCTAGCTAAGCGATCGACACTGCCTCTTAATGAGCGGTCTACAACTTCCTTTTCTGTGACTTGTTATCTTTTAAGGAATATAGCTCTGTTGCTAGGCGACCGGCTCCCACTATCTGAAGTTGCCTAGCAACCTCACCTATCCGACTGGCCTCCTGCCCCCACCACCCCCAAGTCAGAGGCAGACTGCTATCGTGGTTCCACTTGTGGCCATGGCCCTCATCCACACTCAGTTATGGCACTATAGTTATATAATACCTATTCTGTCCTAATCAACGAAAACAGCCATATCCTTCATTAGCTAAATATGAGCTCATAAAGAATCTCTGCACATTGCACCAGAAAACGAATGATTTAGACGCGAGAACAAAAAGCACTCATGAAATCGTTGAAGACCAGAGAAAGAGGAGACCCAGGGCTTTCGATGGATGTCTAAATTTCATTGACTGACATATCATGTTTATATCTCACGGGTCGAACAAACCTCAACGTTATTGCCATAAAATACAACGTATATTGTTTCTTTACCTTTCTGTGAACGTCTGAGAGAAAAAACGTGACCCAATCCAGTAATTTTTTATGCAACTGGCCCCATTATACAAAAGTAACTTACAGTAGATTTCATTCACGGTCTTTGCTGCACTTTACTGGGCACCTGGTGGTACTACATCCAGATTTAACCCTGGTATTCAAAAGAGGAGATCTTGGCCTTTCAAAAGATGTATCACTTGTATAAAGCCGTTTATAGGCCTGGCATTTTATAATCTATATTCATATTTCATATTGCATGTGTCCAGATGGCAAAATTCAGTACTGTATCTACAAAAAAACCTGTAAATGATCTGCCCTTTGTTAATTTGCTTAGTTTTATAGTATAAAACTAAGCAAATACTTGTTCTCAAGAAGCAGCAGAATGAGCTCAGTTGCATCTTTTTGCTTTTGGTCATTATAGCATGGTGTTATTCACAGTCAAAGATTGGTTCATTACAATTTACGCAGGCATACACTGGGAATACATTCCCTGAGGTCCATAGATGTCCCTAGATAGATACCAAGAACATGCAAATGGACCTTGTAGTTGTGGAGCAATTCTTCATTTACTTGTGTATATACTCTTAACACATTGGGTGCCATGCAGTATGCCCATCTTTACCACTCTCTGCCAGTGCTGTAAGCCTATGGAGTGGCTCACCTTCTTTGCAGGGCTATAACTTTTTAAATATTATAGCTATATCGACATTACTATGGCCCATTCAACATCGGGTATCTATCGTTCCGGATAATAATATAATAATAACTTTATTTATATAGCACTTTTCATACAAGATGCAGCCCAAAGTGCTTCACATTACATGATAAAAGAAAGATAAAACAATGAATAATAACATATTAAAAAAAGAACAAAGTAAACCACACAGTCTAAAATCACAAGTAAAGAAAATGGATAAAATCGATTATTAAAGAAAAATAATAAAAAGAGTTGCTAATTAAAAGCAATATTAAAAAGGTATGTTTTCAACTGTCGTTTAAAAATGTCCACTGAGCCAGCCTCTCTAATATTTTTTGGGATTGTGTTCCACAGCTGTGGTGCATAGAATTTAAAAGCAGATGCCCCAATTTTCCTTTGGGGCACCCCAGGAACAATTAAAAGACCAGCTGTGGAGGACCTTAGGGCTCGTGAGGGGACATAAAAGGACAGGAGATCGGAAAATGTACGAGGGTGCTAAATTGTTAATAGCTTTAAAAACAAGTAGAAGGACTTTAAAATCAGTTCTAAAAGATACAGGGAGCTAATGCTGGATGTGGGAACGTTATATTTTTCCATTCATACATTGTCGTGTTAGTACCGTTGAGAATATAAGTATGTTTTTAGACTGTATAGCAGTAATTCCTAGAACGTGCGCTATAGGCCCCGACGCGTATAATACATTATCGATTGGCGTTTCGTCCCTATACACGCTATATTAAAAATTTCAAATGCATATGATCGCTATACATTATGCTCCATCATGCGTGAAGGAAAGGGGGGGGGGGTCGTTTATGATTCCTTGATTGTCACTAACGGCTTTCTTTAGTAAGACACCATACGTTGATCGGACAGACTGCAATGAAATAAATGGACAATCGAGCTGGAAATAACGTTAGATTCCTTTTACCTCTGGCTGGAGAAAAAAAAATCCAATTATTTTGACGTCGATCTGCTAGATCCATTTTCCGTTTGTATGACGCAATAAACGCCGAAAGCATATTGATTCTTGCGTCTCGAAAGCGATCCAATGCACTCGAGGTGTGTATATTGACGTAACAACATATCTCTGGCGGAGCTTTTTCCCCGATGCACCGAGCGCCACTTCCGGTTTAGAGTGGAGTATTGAGGCGTTGCAATATCAGACAGGGTCCAGCTGGCTCCCGGAGGCTTCCTGGATGAATTATGAATACCAATAGCGAATAAAAGAAATAACGATCATAACAAGTTTGCTCGTTGTTGGCACTCAATGCATGGTGGCAATTAATGTGTTAATAGAAAGTATTTTCTGAAAATATGGCTAGGGTTTAGACACTTAACTTACATTTTACAGCCGTCTGTCATCTGACAGCCAGTATCACCAGCCAGTCATGTCAAACATGCTGTATTCTCAGCTGCGCTGTCTGGCAAAGTTGTTACAGCTCTCTCTCTTCTCTCTCTCTCTTTTCGTTCCCAGGAGGGTATGGCGGAGAGCGTAGCCGCGGGGGATACGATCGTGGCGGTTTCAGGGGCCGGGGCGGCGACAGAGGGGGCGACAGAGGGGGGGACCGAGGGGGGTTCAGAGGAGGCCGAGGCGATAGAGGAGGATTCGGACCCGGCAAGATGGATGAGAGGTGAGACACCACCCCAGTGACCTCACCACAGGCTGACGCCAGAACGCATCATAACCTTCACCTGAACAGTAGTTTTAATAGCCTTGTCACCAGGGGCATCATGCCTAACCATAGCCTCACCAAGAGGTGCATTTTTATTTAAAATTGTTTTGTTTATAAACAATTTCGGTCATCATTGATTTGTAGATAAAGCAATTTTTTACTTTTCAGCTTGGCCAATAAGTGAGAACCCGCACATCAGCCCGCTTATAGACACATTATATTACCCAGACACGACATGTCACACACACACACACACACACACACACACACGCGCACACACACACACACACACACACACACACACACACACACACACACGCCCCCACACTTTTGGCCACTAAGGAAAGGTCACTTTAAAAATAGTATAGTATAACCTGAGATTGTATAAAATAGCATGTACAGAAAGACCCAGTGCCTCATCCGTAGCCAACAGTGTATTGCACTACCAAAGGACCTAGCATGTCCTCCATGCTCTGTAAATAACTTATGTACAAATACCGATATGCCCTACTATGTTACTTGTTTATTGCACAATGTTGTTTTATTGGATTCTATTATATGTTGTTACTACTGTATTGCACATCGTTGCGGGCAAGACCACCCGCATTTCATTGTATACTTGTATGCCGTGACAAATAAAACTCTTGACTTGACACACACACACACAACTTCACAAAATACACAATACACATGCGTTCCATCAGTTTTCTAGACTTTGTTCTTTTAGTGTCTGATAGTGTGAAGATCAACAAAGTGGCCCTTTATGTTAATATGATGAATGTGTCTCTTCCAGAGGGGACCACAGACAGGAGCGGCGAGAACGGCCATACTGAACAGCACTCCCAAGTCCCCGGACCAGTACCCCCCCTGCCCCAGACTAGGACCAGTGCCCCTCCTGCTGCCCCTACACTCCCACTACCCTTTTATACACAGTGTTGGAAGCTGTTACTTTGATTCTGTTGATTATGTAGAAACGTGACTTTTTGTCCCTTACTGTTTCCACTCTTCCTCCATCTTTCTTTATTCTTTGTTGACACACCCATGTCTCTATGTATGCGCACACACGCACACACACACACACACACACACACACACACACATATGCACACGCTCCCTGAAGTCCCCTCCCTTGTCTCATAAGTTGTGGTTTAGAGTTGTTCTTGCTTTTATTTGTTCTGAAAGAGCTCATGACATTAATTTGTATAGCCGTGAGTTTTTTTGTATTGTGTCACTGTGTGCTTTAATAAAACCAAACTGTGAGTGTGGACTGGAGTTCTAAGTGAGTTTGACTGGATTGGTAATATAACCCTAACTCTAGGTAATAACCCTAACCCTATAGGCAATAACCCTAACCCTCTAGGTCAGGGGTCGGTAATTGGGTCTGGCCACGGGCCAAATTTCCCCAAGCCATTGACTGGCGGGCCAGCACCAAAAACAATGGCTAATTTAATATAATGATAGTGAAAAATGCAGCACTGCGGCGGGTGCATACACATAATAATAAAAACTTTATTTGTATAGCACTTTTCATACAGAGGTTGCAGTTCAAAGTGCTTCACAACAGTAAATAATACTTGCAAATGGGGGACCCTGATGTAAACAAGACAAACGTCTTTCTCTGGTCTGCATCCCCTTAACAATTGTGTGTATTGAGCCGTACTGTATTGTACCCATTCTGCAATCTTTTAATAAAGTTTTCATTCATTCATGAACAGCAGATCAGCGCGGCGAGTGATGAACAGCAGATCAGAATGCATGAAAACACGACTCACCATAACTGCCCTGGGCTTGTTTCAGTCCTCCAAAATCCCTGCTAATGTTTGAAACATGTCAAATATCCACTCGCCGCCCTCCAATTCCAGATTGGCGTTGAATGCAGCTACTTTATCTGCCAACTTGAACACAGTTGTCATCATTGCCTCGTTGTTGTTGTCGCCACATATTATGCAGAGGACGTGTTGCGATAAACCCGTATTTAAAAGAAGCTTTATGTGTCTTGGACCTCCTCTTCTGGTTCCTCAGTTGGTATTTCCCCGTTGCAAAGAAGCTATCCAAAGATGTTTGTTTTGTTTTTGCACAAAAAACAGTAATCCAATGGCTGGTATTGTTATATACCGGACGCTCTGAGCTAACCGGAGCTAACACAGACCAGGATCGCAAAGCATATATAATGACTTCCTTTCTGGGGTTGTCAAAATAAAAGAGCGACGTCTATAGCAGCGGAATACGTTTATTTTGTACATTATCTAACGTTAACACGAACCTAAACTAACTTTAGGTTAGTTGTAACGTTAGTTTACTCTCGTTATCTGCTTGAGTGTCCGGTTAGCTCCGTTAGCGTGCAGTAGTTAGTAGTATATCAATACCAGCCATTGGATTACTGTTTTCTAAATTGGGGAGGCTTTTAATCATCAAGGTAAGAAGATTTCAAGTCATGGTATCCATAAACTTCAATCGGTTTGGATCTTTTGAATGAATGAGAATGTAAACACACAGCGTCACGTTGAAATCACTGGCTGCGCTCATAGAGTAGTGGTTGGTCAAAAAAATTGTTCAGAGTATATTTGCTTATAAAACGTAATTGTCTAATTCAATTATTTTTTATTTCTCCACGTGGTGAATACACAGGTCACAACATGTTTACATGAACGTTTTGGAGTTGTATTTGGAGTGTATTTCGTGACTGTAGGGAACGTCAGGCTCAAACCCTCCCCCACTTCCAGTGATGAAGCTAAGCTACGCTAACAGAGCGACTGTTCCCTAAGCTAAATGCACGCACAGAGACAAAAAAGGTATGCATCTTCTTGTCTAACTCCAGCGAAGATGTTAAATAAGCTAATTTCCCAAAATGTTGGAGTTTTCCTTTAAGGACAAGTACATTTAGCAAATCAGCCCTCTCCGTGAAAGCTGCCAAGACCTGGAACTCCATTCCAAATTACATGCCGCCTGGGCATAACACCGGATCACCTGAGGCCAAGGGCTTGCTCTACGAGGGCATAATGAGACTGAGTCAGAGTTAATAAAACCGTGGAAACTTTTTAGAGCTACTATGTACATTGTTTTCAAAGCATGATGAGATCCAAATTACGGAAAACGTTTCCTTCATTGCCGTCGGCACCGCAACTTGTGAACGGCCTTTCCCAATGAGGCGCATCCGAAACTTTTGTTGCATTAAGGTAAGACGATGGTTAATCATATTGGATGCCTTCATTTGAACAATTAATTTGCACTATATGAAATGAGTGGGGCTCGCTGTAGTAGCCTAGTAGACGTGGGTGTGTGTATTGTATGACATCAGAACCTGGACAGCACCGTTTGCGTGCAAGCAAAAAAGAAAAAGGGAACATTTTGCCTGCTCCGCGCGAATCCCATCCCACTTTGATCGCCGGGGTTAAATTCATAATTTACCATCCCTCGCCAGCCCTATTTAACATGGAGAAGTTCCCCTTCTTTGCAGGGCTATAACTTTTTAAATTGTATTGCTCAATTGACATTACTATGGCCCATTCAACGTCCTATATCTATTGTTCAGGGTGTAGCAACGTTATACTTTTTCATTCACATATTCATACTAAAATACGGTCTAAAGTATAAGTATGTTTTTATCGTTTTCTGCAGCTTTCTCCAGAACTTGATTTATAGCCCTAAATGCATTATATTGATGATCAAATACAGTTTGGTAGGAATCTGTGCGAGATAAAAAATGTCAACTGGACGTGGTTCTAGGAGTTACTACGTATGATCTGATGTTGACCGGATGGGCGGGGGGTCGTTTATAATTCCGTCGGCAACGTTATATCATTCATCTAGTGTGGGTGATATGATCATCAGAGCAGTTAGTATCGAAGACATTAACAAATAACGCTGAAACTCACCGTAGCTTCCTCTCACCGTTGGGAGATGAGCGTGGAACAGATTTTTTTCTATTATGGGATGTCGAAATATCCGATCCATTTCCAGGTTGTATATACGTCCAAATCATGTTGTTTATCGAGTTATTGGTAACGGATCACTATCCGTTGTGATCAGCTCGAGTCCTGGGACTATTAGCGAGTGATCGGACCGAATTGAAATGAGCACCAGCTTCCACTTCCTGTTTCTCCCCTGGGCGATCGGCCACCAGATGGCGCTCTTGAACCATTGTAGAGTTGAGAGGGACTCAACAGTACATCTCATGTCTCCGGGGGAGAAATATGATTTCGATCACAGATTTTTGAAATATTGATATCAAAGACGCTGTCCAGCGTCTTCGGCAGAATGAGCATGGCGGGGAAAGACGTGTTTCAGCGTCAACAGCGATTAAAGTGTTAATGTCCAGCTCACCCGCCGCCTATGGCTATAGTGACAGACATAGATATGATGAATAGATAGATACAGCTTCACAAAGACACTCTGGCGTCACGAGTGAATATTTCCAGTGCGTAAAATAAATATCATATTCTCAAAATAAACTGACTGGCCAGAAATTATTGCTGACGGGCCAATGTCGGCCCGCGGGCCACCTATTGCCGACCCCTGCTCTAGGTAATAACCCTATAGGCAATATCACTAACCCTATATGTAATAACCAGTGGTGCAGTCGTGGTCACACGCGGTTACACGCCGTGTTACTAGATGATCAGTATGCGTGCACAAAGATGCGCTCTATCCATTCGTTGTGCGCTAAGTACGCGCGTGCGTGGCGTGTTACCAGTTCCCATATTACGACTGCACCACTGGTAATAACCCTAACCCTCTAGGTAATAACCCTATAGGTAATAACCCTAACCCTATAGGTAATAACCCTAATCCAACCTTTTTTGAACCAAGATCTACTTTTTAATTTACCACCTAGCCGAGAGCTACCAGCCAAAATTGTATATTGTAAGCCGTCATTTGAGGCTTTATAAAAGCAGGATAATGAACACAAATCTGTCAGTGCAGAGTCCGACCTCATCTTAAATAACAAACAGCATTGCTTGTTGTAGTTAACACTTTAAGTGCCGAAAACGTGTTTAGGCGTCCTTCCCCGCCATGCTCAAGTTGCAGAGGACGCCGTAACTCGTCTTTAATATCAATATTTCAAAAATCTGTGATCGAAATCATATTTTTCCTCCGCAGCCCTGAGACACAGTGCTGGCCTCCTCTCAACCCTCTAGCGGTTCAAGAGCGCCATCTGGTGGCCGATCGGCAGAAGCGCCAAACAGGAAGTCATGTGGATGAAGTGCTGATCGTCCATATTACTTCCGGGCACTCTCTATAGGTCCCGGGACTCGATCTCGACACAATACATAGCGATCTGTTGCCAATAACTCGATAAACAACATGATTTGGACGTATATACTATTATACAACCTGGAAATAGATCGTGTATTTCTACATCCCATAATAGGAATATTTCAGTTCCACGCTCATCGTCCAACGGCGCGAGGAAGATACGGTAAGATTCAGCGTTATTTTTGAACGTGTTCGATATAAACTGCTCTGATGATCATATCACCCACACTAGATGAATGATATAACGCTGCCCACGGAATTATAAACGATCCCCCGCCCATCCGGTCATCATCAGATGATACGGTGAAACTTCTAGAAGTACGTCCAATTGAAATTTTTGATCTCGCACAGATTCCTACCAAACTGTATTTCATCATCAATATAATGCATTTGGGGCTATAAATCACGTTCTGGAGAAAGCTGCAGAAAGAGATGAAAACATACTTATACTTTAGACCATATTTTACTATGAATATGTGAATGAAAAAGTTTAACGTTGCTACACAATGAACAATACATATAGGACCTTGAATGGGCCCTAATAATGGCAATCTAGCAATAGAATTTAAAAAGTTATAGCCCTGCAAAGAAGGGGAACTTCTCCATAGACAAATAGAGCTGGCAAGGGATGGTATATCATGAATTTAGCCTTAGACAATCAAAGTGTTAACAAGGAGAGGCAGAGTTGATTTTGCAAAGAAAATAAAAAATCTTTATTTTTATTTTATTTTTTATAGAATTTTATTAATCGAGATCTACCTGTCGATCGCGATCGACTGGTTGGGCACCACTGGACAATAACCCTAACCCTATAGACAGAGTCAGCATTGCCTTGGCTTGGGCTGATCGCTATACTAACTCGTTTGGCTGGGTTAGGTGGAGGGAAGCCGTGGGTGGGAAACTGGCGTTGTTGACAGCGACGCCTACAGGTCAGGTCTGGGCGCTTGCTCAGCGGAGGCATGACTTGAGGAAGGCAGCGTGACCTCCCACGCGTTACACTTCACCAATGAGAGCCCTCGCTGCCAGGTGAGAAGAGAGCCACTGGCTGTCGCCGCACGTGTCGGAGGAAGCGTGCGGATACTTCAGGGTTCCCTTGTACCGACCAGTAGGAGAACATGCGCACAACAACCAGGTAGGGGAGGGGGGGGGATTGGCACAGCGACTAAATTGGGACGGGGAGAAAGAGAGATACAAAAAAATAATAATATGGCAGCATCCCCATTGTCTGTGCTGAATGTTTGTTATAGGTTGTGTAGCTCCGCTCTGCGTCTACTGGAATACATCCCTGTATCAGTACTAGCACTGAATAAATCTCCACATGCACCTTTACACACCCATCCACCTGGCCACACCCCCATCCGCTCCTCTACATAAACAGGAGTGTGGTCATACTAACAGCTCCTTCTTTGTTTTCACCACGGCGAGTGTCTGTATACACCACTTTGAGATTAGTGAAATATTGAAGAGGAGCTGCGTTGACATTATTTCTTGTTTTCCGCCGGGGCGCAGATCAGCTGTTTATAGAACTTAAGTTTATAGCTTATAGAACCCCTCTGGCATCCCTGTGTACGTCCCGGTCCGCCGGGCTCTGGTCTGAATTTGTTTTTCGTCTACCTGTTGGCCTGGGTTAACCCCTTCTTGAAAACTGAAACACTTGTACTGCTGTATAGCCAGTGTATACCCGCAGTTGTGTTTTGGAGTTTTTTCTTGGGGGGTTATAGGAACAACCGCCTCGTGTTAGAACCAAGTGGTGGTTGGTTTCCTGGTGTGTTGGTAGTGGAGTCAACTCTCTGGGTAGGCCGGGTTTGGCCCCGTCTGCCTGTGAGTGTGCCCCGCACCTTTTATGACGTCTGCCAATCATGTCAGCCTTCTCTGCCTCGGCCCCTCTAGAGGGTCGTTTTTTTTGTGGAGGCTGCGACATGGTGCACAGCATGCCAGCATACGCCCCTTCCGCCGGGGTGCTGTTCTCAGCAGACCCCTTTGGCGCCTGTCTAGTCCGCAGTGCTCCGGGCTCAGGTCGAGTGGCCTGTTGCCTGGATTGAGGGATTGCCCTCTTTGAGCATTGTCTCCCCGGTGCGCTGCCTGGTCCCGCTGTGGGTGTAGCCTCTTGAGTGCTTCAGGGCGGCGTGCTGTGGGGGGAAGGGCCTGCTCACCCAACGTGGATTCTGCTATTCTCCAAGGACGGTGGACGTGTGCCCCTCTCACCCAACATGGATTCTGCTATTCTCCCAGGACGGCGGACATGTGTCCCTCTCACCCAAATGGCTAATGGTTAATAGCTATCAAAGCCTTTTAGTTTATAATTCCTTATAAACAGATTAAGTTTATAAGACACGCATTACTAATTTCACTTACACATAGCACAAAGTGGTTTTCGGTCCAGGCTGGAAAGACTATTGCATGTTTCATCTTCATGTCAGCCTAATATTTATGAAACATGAGTTTGCCATTAGAGTAGGGATGTGCCATTATGCTTATTCAATTTACTAACTGAATGATTATATTTATTTCATCAATTAATTACACTTAGCCAACGCCGAAGGTACGAGACCAGCGTTAACATGCCGGCTATTGAGAAGGCTAGCGAGACTTCACCAAGGCCACAGGACTGTGGTAAGAACCGGCAGACTAGGCCTAGCCCAAAAACAAACGGCCCCAAAACTGTTGGAAAGAAAAATGCTAACCTCACACAGAAAACAGACTGCATACTGATTGGAGATTCCACAACAAGGTATGTGGAGATGGCAAACACAGAACATATCGTTAGGTTATGGCTATAACCAAGTTCTGTTAGTTAGGGGTGACGCTTGGCATCACTACTGCACTCCCTCGCGTACGTGCACGCGTACTGAATAAAATTCCACAAATATACCTTTAATACCAGTATTAGTCTGACCACACCCCTCATCAGCTTACCTTCATAAGCAGGTGTGTGGTCACCTGCTCTCCTCCTACCCAAGCTTTCACCACAAGGTGAGGTCAAGGGCTGCAGCGGCCGTCTGATGCCAAGCGTCACCCCTAACTAACAGAACTTGGTTATAGCCATAACCTAACGTTCTGTTCCGTTAGGGGCTCTGCTTGGCATCACTACTGCACAAAGGGAGGCCAAGCGGAGCCGCTGGCTGACAAATACACCCCGCTGACAGCCCCCCACAACCATCAGAACAGGGAGGGCCGAGCCCCCCCGACCCCCCCTAATGGAGGGCATCCCCCCTATTAGGGGCTTCACGGGAGGGCGACGGACCCGACCGTGTGAAGAGGCACTCAAGCAACCCAACGCACAGGGTGAGCAGACCGTGGCTTGACCCCACGACTACACCCACGCACAACCCGCATGCCACCCGGGAACGAACGTAGGAAACAACCTCGTCACTGCCCCCAGAATCACGGGATCAAGGGCAAACCCAACCCCGTGGCAAGGCCGTAGCAGCGGAGCGCGAAGGAAGACCCAGACCCACCAAAAGGACTGGACTCCCTGGAATGGGGGCCCGGAGAAGTCCATGATGCCAGCATCAAGACCCCACCAGGTGGGCACCTAGTGACCCCGCCCCCCACATCGCCAGCGTATTCGGACAAAGGCCCCTCAGCCGAGCGGGCCCTGTCCTCCCCAACAGCACACCGCCTGGAACCCAGGCCCTGCGACAGGCAGACAGCATGGCCATAACACACAAGAGTTAACCAAAGGAAGCAGGCAGTGCACCGGGGAAAAAGACCAGGCAACAGGCTGTCAACCCAAGCCTGGACAACTGCGGACGAGGCAGGCGCCAGAAAGGACAGCTGAAAACAGCCGCCCCGGCGGAAGGGGCGTAAGCTGGCGTTGTCGCATAACCAAGCCTTTAAACAGCATGTCAGAAGTGGGATCCTTAGACCACTCGACCCCTGACAGCCGCCCACAGAAAAAGCCCATACGATCGGCAGACGTCATGAACGTGCAGGGGCACCCTCAACCGGAGAACCGGGAGTTGACACTGCAGCAACACACCAGAGAACCAACCACCCAGGCATTACCCCATGCAATGGTTGGTCCCATAACCCCTCAGGAAAGAAACCCCAAAACACATCTGCGGCACCGCCGCAGCCCGCGTTCCGGTTTCCAACAGGGCTATCCCGGGCCTACGGGTCAACGAGCATCACCCCGGACCGGGCCCGGTGATACGGGGGGCACAGGATCCCCCGAGGAGGTTAAAACCACCCCAACAGGCCCCTCAGCGCCAAGCGCAAGAGAAGAGCGTAAAAAATGGAAGACCAGCCCCAGCACCCCGCACTCGGTATTCCCAGGAGGTCACCCAACCAAGTACCAACCAAGACCAACCCGCACAGCGGTCGAGATCGGACGAGATCGGACGCGTACAGGTCGGCACGGCCGTAAGCCATTACGACAGTGCAGAATACAACGCACCTAACAAGGGTCCCATAACGCTCAACCCTGTGACACCCGGACCGACCTAGCATTTTTCCCCCTGAAAAAATCCCAAGTCCCTCAGGGTACCAGAACAGCAGATCTGCATACCCAGCGGACAACGGGTGCAACTGATCTGGACCAGCGCGACCAGAACCAGTCCCGTGCCCTAACCACGCCGACCTGCCAACCCCAGGAGAAGGGGCAGATATGCGTGTTGATCCCAACATAAAAAAGAAAGGCGCCACCCAGACGTGTCGGTATGAACCGCGCCCGGTGGCCCACCCCTAGGGCGTGAGACCCTTCCCCATATGTCCAGACCCATTCCGTCACCATCCCCTGACATGAACGGGAACCCATCGACAACCACACAGGGTGTCGGAAGAGGAAAAACCCCCATCCCAATTGCTCCATAAAAACGCTGTTTCACCCAAGCAATCAAGGCGCGCTAGTCAGCCAATGGCCCAAAAGCACATCCTGAGCTAGCACTATGTGTGCGTTCGGACATACCCACATCAACAATAGGCCGTTTAGACCACCATATTGAATCCCCAAGACGCCCAGGGAAACGACAAGAGGGGCGAGATGCAATCAACTCCATGAATGAATGAATGAAAAAATTTACCCAAGAGACTGCAGAAAAAGGGTACAACCCAGTACGGCAATACACACAATAGGATAAGGGGAGGCAGACCTGAGAAATACGTTAGTCTTGTTTCCATCAGGGACCCTCATTTCCAATCCATCAAGACACATTCAACTCTTTATAAAAATAAAGAAAAGGCATCACCCGTATGACCCAACTGCACAGCTGGGAGTAAAAACCCTGTTTTTCCACATGATTTTAATCCAGTCACTCCTTTTAATCAGAGTGTAAGACCAGACCCTCCCAGAAACACCTTCCCACATGAGACTATGGTCAAGAAAAAAGATATGTAAACTGTGAGACACGTGACCAATAGACTCAAGTTTGACACATAAACCGGGCGCAGCAGGCCTGTGAGCCCTGCGCCCAACCTCGACATCTTTAAGACACCAGCTCATGGAAGGCGTCGCCATAGCAACAACGCTACAACGGGCGGGGAAAAACCTACCGGATCCTGTCATGTAACAGGAGTCGGTAGAATACCCCTTCCCCCCCCCCTGTCAAGCACTGGCTTGGCCCTGACTGGCTCAGCAGAAAAGATCAAAAATCCCCTAAACCAATCAAGTGGGAAAGGAGGGGTTTATTCGACACCCCCTCCCGAAAACACACCCTTTATCCCTACACACAGAAAAACAACCGTAGCCATCTTGAAAAACCTCCGGTAGAAAGCAAAGCATAGCGAAGCTAATACAATGCCTACTACCTACAAGAAATGTAAAAGGTTTTACAACAAAACACAAGTCGCCTGTGCGTGAATCCTATACCCGTTGCCTATGTCATACATAGGAAAAAACGCTGAACGAGAGTAAACGGCTAGGCCGTGAAAAGTGTGCGTACGAGTATTACTGCAACTAAACAACACAGCATTGTGAAAACACATATACTTAGTTAAAGCAATGGAATAACACCAGTTCTAACTGCATGTGGAGCATCAAGCTAAATAGAACCTATTACCGAGTGTACGTTGCAGACCTTGCTTAACCTCGTAACACAACACAACTCACCCCACAACGTAAAACAGGGCAGATTCATATATACACAACCCCACCATATGATTTGTTTGAAGAAACACACAGTTTGTTCGGCCAAAACACAGTCCCCCTTATGTCGGGGAACTTTTTTTATTAAATAACTAAATAATGTTAAGGCACAAAATCATAGAGGGGCCGGGAAGGGTGTAGGAGAGGGGACACAGAGGGGAAAAAGTCACTCCTAACGGCGTCTGCCACCTCGCGCCGCTCGAGTCTTGCCACCCCGGGGAGCCCCGGAGGGACGGTAGGTTACAGTCTGCTGGACACGACGTTCCCTACCGTCTCCTCCGGTCTGGGATGGGCCGGCGGTGGCAGAAGCGCCGTTTCGTCCCCTGGCCCTCTTGGCAGGGCCAGCAGCGGCGGCGGAGGCAGTGGTAGCGGCGACGGAGACAGCTCGACGTCGCGGGAGGCGGAAAATGGGGTTGGAGGATGGATCTCTCCTCTGCCATCTCTCTGCATGTTGAGGTCATCAACTGCAGGGCCTTCCCGAACAGGCCAGCGTCGGAGAGGGCGGCCGTCAGAAGAGGAGCTCTCTTCTTCTCTGGCACACGGGCCTGCTCCAGCCAAAGGTGACGCTGGCCCAGGGTGGCCAGGGCGCGCACTTTCCCCATGGCTATGGCCAGCACCTGGGAAAGGTGCAGGACAGCTCCCGCAGCCTGGGTGATCTGATCGCATTTCACCTCGTTCAGATCCGTGCCGCCCGTCATTATCCCCGATACAAATCTAGCCAGGTGGGCGATGTTAGACGCCGCAGCCAGCGATTGTGTACCAGCGATGAATGACTGGTCACCCCAATAAGCCAATCGCCTAGCCGATTTCCCCTGGAGGACCGGCTTGCATAGGGGTTCCCACACCATATCCGGACAGAGGAGCGCGGCCATCGGACTGTCAAGCCGAGGCACGCCCTCCCCCATACCTTTGACTAACCCCGACACCCGCGTAACTGGTACGTAGGCGGGAGTTAGTCCCATGATGTTGGACACCGCCTGACCCCGACGAACATAGGCCCCCATCGATGGGAAAAATGGGTAGACAACGTCCACCCCTCTCACTGGGGAACGCTGCCAGAGATGGCCTATGAGGTCATCAGGGACAGGTGCAGGCAATGGCAGCGGCAGCGGCACACCGTTTGCGGCGGCGGCTACCGCCATGAGCTCGGGAAACAAGGCCCGCAGTTCCCCCTGCGAACCTTCCTCCACCGACCCCGCATCCCTCACATACAGCAGGCTGCGACTGGTCAAGGAGCCACAATCCGATGCGGCCGACAGTAGGGCATCCTGCCGATGAGGCCAAGGTGGTTCCTCGACATCCTCGAACAGGGCGCCCCATGGAGCCATTTCCCCCCCCTCCGGGGTCTCCTGAGGAGGGATACTCTCCTCCACGGGGCCCTCATACAAAAATCCGTCCGCCTCGTCCATGAAGTCCTCAGTCTCCATCGGAAATCCCGAGCCGGACGCATCTTCGCTGGTCTCCAACAGCTCCCCAAACCCAGGCCGTTCGCGTCTGCACGCCACCATCTTGCGACGCGAGCGAGCAGACGCGAAAAGTTTGCGTCGCAAATCCTCCGGCTCCAAAACAATCCCCCGTTCATCAACGGGCGATTCCCCAGAACCAGAGGAACCAGAGTCGAGATCAGGCCATCGCCGGAACGACGGCACCGAACCCTCGGCTCTTCGGTGAGGAAAACTATCCACCGGCAGTCTCCCGGGCTGGGTCGGCAACCACGAGAGTGGCAACAGCCCAGCACCGAGGCGCACGACGGAGGCGGGAATGGAGAACCGGTGGTGAAGAGTAGGTCTAGCGGGTCTACTCTCCGCGGAATACATTATGACCCAACCTTTTCTTGTACAACAGATGTGAGAGAAGAAAAGATTAAGCACAATGTAAACCAGTCACAACTCTTTTCAACTAACAACACGTCAAGTGGGGTACTACCGAGGCACTTCCTTGTGGTGAAAGCGAGAAGGAGGAGAGCAGGTGACCACACACCTGCTTATGAAGGTAAGCTGATGAGGGGTGTGGTCAGACTAATACTGGTATTAAAGGTATATTTGTGGAATTTTATTCAGTACGCGTGCACGTACGCGAGGGAGTGCAGTAGTGATGCCAAGCAGAGCCCCTAACGGAACAGAACTGTCTAGACAATACATCTGTGAAAGAGCTGGCCGAAATACTTCCAACACTTATCAGACCGGGCATAACAAAAATTGTCATTCACTCTGGATCGTTTGACATCCTGCGAAAGAAGACTGGCACAGAGACTTTGAATGAATGAATGAATGAATGAAAACTTTATTTAACAGATTGCAGAATGGGTACAATACAGTACGGCTCAATGCACACAATTGTTAAGGGGATGCAGACCTGAGAAAGACGTTTGTCTTGTTTCCATCAGGGTCCCCCATTTTCAATTCATATAGACATTTATGACATACACAACATACATGACATTTATGGCATTGGGACATATAGGTATTTAGTACTGATACATTTGTGACATACACGGTATTCAAATATACAGTACTGTTACCCCTAGATCCTGACAGAGTATATACATATGATGGGGAGGGGACTGTACATTAGGAGGGGGTGGGTGGGTGGGAGAGAAATATACATACGGCGGGGAGGGAATATATACATGCGGTGGGGAGGAGACTGTCTATTAGGAGGTGGTGGGGGTTTTGGGCATTTACGGTGGCCAGTTTTGAATTGCAGCCTCCCGTAGGTGCTCTTTAAGAGCGGTTTTGAATGTGGGTAGGGATTCACATTCCTTTACAGCTTTGGGTAGGGCGTTCCACATTGATGTGGCATAATTGCTAAACGTGTTTAGTCCCTTGTTTGAGCCGAATATGGGTTTAACATGATTTGTTGAGCTTCCTCTGGTGTAGTGGTTGTGGTATTCACTGACCTTTGGGAAGTATTTTGACATGTACATGGGTACCTTAGTCGTATAGTGTATCTTGTAGACCAGGCCCATTGCAAGTTGCTGTACTCTGTCGTCTACTCTAAGCCATCCTAGGTTGTCAAAGTGGGCAGGGGTGAGGTGGGTTCTGGGGTTCAGGTCAAGTAGTAGTCTGACCAGTTTGTTTTGTGATGTTTGTAATTTAGTTTTAAGCGCCTTTGAGGTGCTTTGGTACCATGAGGTGCACGCATAGTCGTAGTACCCTTGAATGAGTGCTCCTGCCAGAGTCTTCAGGGTATTCTTGTTTACCAGAGAGGAGATCCGGTACAAGAATCTAGTTCGTTGGTTGACTTTTTTTTATTACATTGGATGCCATTTTGTCACAGGAAAGATTTGCCTCTAGGATGGAACCCAGGTAGGTAATTTCGTCTTTCCTTGTGACAATATTGTCACCCACTGTAACTGAGAAGCCGTCGGTCTTGCTGAGTTTGTTATTTGAACCGAAGAGAATGGACTCTGTTTTGCCCATGTGTAATGATAGTTTGTTATCAGCGAGCCATATGCAGATTTTGCCTAGTTCCGAGCTGAGGGTTTTTTCAACCTGCAACTTGTTCTTGTCAGAGACCAGCAGGGCTGAGTCGTCCGCAAACAGGAACAAGTTGCAGTCACAGGCTGACGACATGTCATTTGCATAAATTAGGAAGAGTAGCGGTCCTAGTATGCTTCCTTGTGGAACACCACAGCTCACTGTGAGGGGGGGGGATAGAGTACCGTTTACCTCTACCATCTGTTCTCTCCCCTCCAGGTAGGATTGCATCCAGCTCACTGATAAGCTATCAAAACCAATTGCTTTTAGCTTGTCAATCAGAATGGAGTGATTGACAGTGTCGAAGGCTTTTTGTAGGTCCAGCATGACCATGCCGCAGTATTTGCCCGCGTCCACCTCTTGTTTGATGTGGTCGTTCAAATAGAGGAGGCATGTGTCAGTGGAGTGGGACGTTCTGAACCCAGATTGGAATTCGTAGATTCGATTTTTTTCCGCCAGGTACTTTTCGACCTGTTCGTAGACTATTTTCTCCATGACTTTTGAGATGGAGGTAAGAATAGAAACAGGGCGGTAGTTGCCTGGGTCTAATTTGCTGCCCTTTTTGTGCAGAGGGGTCACTCGCAATTTTGAAGTCCTTGGGGACGTGTCCCTGTTTTATAGAGAGGTTTATTATGTGTGTGATGACTGGGGTGATGGCGGCTGCTGCGTCTCTGAGGAATTTGGAGGCGATTTCACACGTTTAATGAACACACTAGACAAACATCAGTCTGTGTACATAGACACTGATGTGTCCATCAGTGGACCAATTGCATGCTTTCGCAGAGGACAAGAAGCCTTTAGTCGACTCCTAAATTTTAATTCATGGTTAGGGTCTGCATGTCTTATACACGGCCTGAAATTCATTGACAACTTCAATGTTTTCTGGAATAACCCAGAACGTTTTCAAAGAAATGGCTTCTTCCCAAATTGCTTAGGTTCGAGGCTTCTAGCAGCCAGACCAGGCTGCAGAAACAAATTAGTGGGGGGGCATAAAATGTTCTCGGGGGGGCACAATGGTTTTTCAACACAGGTTCCCTTTTATACATTTCAGCTGGGACAGCGGCGCTGTGGCTTGCTTGGCGCTGCCCACGGTGCTGAACTAAATAGCAGAGAGGCAATTGAAAAATCTAATTTCTCTCTATCTTAAGAACTTTCACTTATACAAAAACAGACTGAACGGATATATAACAGACCTGCTGGGCAGCGGACTGAGAGCAGGGGACACAAACAGGCTGGATAAGATGGTCAAGAAGGCCAGTAGCGTGGTTGGGGTGGAGCTGGACTCTAGCGAGGGTGGCGGAGAGGAGGAACCTTGCTAAGCTCCAGGCCATCAGGGAAAACCCCTCCCATTATTATAAAAATATTGTATAATTGGCTGATATGAACATAAATAATGTATGTAAAAGCTAAATAGTATATTATGCTGTATTGTATTATGAATTAATTATGAGTAGGTATTATTGTATTGTATTATGAATTCATAAGGCGTATATATTTTTATCTTGTATTATGAATTTGATTAGGGTTTTTATTGTTGTTTTAATTGTCTGTATGACATGTAAATGTTGTGAGTGTATAAGGGTTTTTATTGTTGTGTTATGGTTTGTAACCGACCCCAATCGCACAACACAAGACAGGTATGAGAGTAAGCCAAGAACTGGGCATTTATTGAATAACAAAGAAAAACGGCACTGTCCCTTTAAGGGAGAACACAAAATACTGGATAACAAGAAGGGCAAGGTACAGTGCCTTTAAGAGGCGAGCTGGCTAAGGGGAAGGCTAAGGGAAGGCTAACGGAAAACAGGGCCGGGGCAAGGGACAAGGCAGGACAAGGGAAGGACTAGGAGGACTGGACAGGGAGGACTAGGAGGACTAGAGTGGGGAAACAGGGACAGAGGCCCGCGGAGGCGGGCTGGGGAGAGGGAGGACTGGAGGGACTAGACAGGGAGGAAACAGGGTAAGACCTTGGAACAGGGCGAGGGCTGGAGCTGCATAATGGGACAGAGAAAACAGAACAGGCCTGGGATAAAGCATTAATGAAATGTAGCTGCTCTGCAGCTTCTCCCGGGATGGTTAGTCTGGGGAAGCAGGTGGGTACATCAGAGCCGCTCTGCAGACTTCTCTCGGCAGATCTCCGAGGTGGGTAAACGGGACCGAGAGGGAGAGAGGGAGTGGGTTAGCTCAGAGTACAATGGGGAACAGAGCAGGTGACAGGAGAGGTGACTAGTCCCAAAAAACAGAGTAATCAAAGTGACAGAATCTTCGGTGTATATAAACACTGTGAGCGAAGTCCCAAAATACAAATCCAAGTGAATAATATCTTCGGTGTGTAAACACACAGTGAGCGATGTTAAGGCCAAAATATTATCCCAATGAAACAATCCAAAAAGGCTGAACGCTGGGAAATCTTCAGTGTTAAATAAACACACGAAAAACGGATAGGATCAAGGACAGTCATAAAAACTCACCCAGGCGCTGTGCGTAAAGAGCGTTGGAACAAAACGGAGCGAGCGCGTCGCCACTGGAAACGGGTGTCCAAGCGGAGGTCTGAGTGGTGCGCGACTGCTTGGAGTAAGCGCCGGTACGGAGGGCGCATCTGGCGCAGAGGTCTGAGTGGTGCGCGACTGCTTGGAGTACGCGCCGGTACGGAGGGCGCATCTGGCGCGGAGGTCTGAGTGGTGCACGACTGCTTAGTGTACGCGCCGGTACGGAGGGCGCATCTGGCGCGGAGGTCTGAGGGGTGCGCGTCTGCTTGGAGTGCGCGCCGGTACGGAGGGCGCATCTGGCGCGGAGGTCTGAGTGGTGCGCGACTGCTTGGAGTGCGCGCCGGTACGGAGGACGCATCTGGAGTGCGTCTGCGCGGAAGAGCGCGCCAGGCTCGGAGGTCTGGATGGTGCGCGTCTGCTTTGAGTACGCGCCGGTACGGAGAGCGCATCAGCTGCGCGGAGGTCTGGAGTGCGTCTGGGCGTCTGCTGCGCGGAGGTCTGGATGCGCGTCAGGACGTCTGCTGCGCGGAGGTCTGAAGTGGATCACTGGGATACCTCCCGTGGAAGTCTAGAGAGCGCAGTCCAGTGTCCCCCTCAGGCAACGGCGACAGGAGGCGAAGGCTGGAGCATATCTCACGCCGGAGATGAAAACAGCATAAACAGACAGAGGACCTCCCGAAGGAGTCTTGGTGATAGAGCATCTGATACGGAATGAAACGGCATGTTACGGCCTGAATACGGCATGTTACGGCCTGAATACGGCCCGACCCGACAAGGGACAGAGGGGAGAGCGAGGTACTTAAAGCCCACAGGGGAACTAATTAGAATGCACCACAGGTGCGTGAAGGTAATTGATACTTGAAACTAAAAGTGTGTGTTCGGCACAAGACCAATCAAACACATAATGACAGGTAGTCCAAGGGTGTGGTTGCTGAAGAGCAAACGAACGCGAGGGTGGGGGCTAGTGAGGTGAGGAGAATGCAATGATTAACAGTAGGCTTAAAGGAACAGAGCGAGTAGGTGAGCAACAGGCTTAAAGGAACAGAGCGAGTAGGTGAGCAGCGGACAAAACCTCACAGTACCCCCCCCTCCACGGGAGCCACCCGGCGACCCAAAAATACAGACAGAGTGGCAGGGGACAAAACAAGGCAAAAAACAAAAAGTACTGGGCCAAGCCAGCAGGGGAAGCCACAAACAAAAGTGGGGCTAGCAAAAGAACAGGGTAGCCGAGGGGTAACTAGGGTAGCTGAGGGGTAACCATGGTAGCTGAGGGGCAACTGGAGGAGCTGAGGGGTAACCAGAGGAGCTGAGGGGCAACCAGAGGAGCTGAGGGGTAACTAGAGGAGCTGAGGGGTAACTAGAGGAGCAGAGGGGTAACCATGGTAGCTGAGGGGTAACCAGAGGAGCAGAGGGGTAACCATGGTAGCTGAGGGGTAACCAGAGGAGCAGAGGGGTAACTAGAGGAGCTGAGGGGTAACAGCCAAGGGCACTGAAAGCTACAGGGCCTATGCTAGCTGTACTGCTACATCAACATAGAGGCTGCGCTAGCTGCCGGAGCTAGGCTAGCAGACAGGGCTGGAACAGGGGCACTGGAGAGGGGAACAGGGAAGGGGCTAGCAGAGGGAAAGGGTAGCTGCCAGGGCACTGATAGCTACAGGGCCTATGCTAGCTGTACTGCTACATTAACAAAGAGGCTGCGCTAGCTGCCGGAGCTAGGCTGGCAGACAGGGCTGGACCAGCATGAGAGAACAAGCTAGCTGGAAGACAGTCCTAGCTGTGGGGAACTGACCTCGCTAGCTGAAGGGGCAGTCCTAGCAGGGGGAGAAAACTGACCTTGCTAGCTGAAGCGGCAGTCCTAGCAGTGGGAGCAAACTGACCTTGCTAGCTGAAGGGGCAGTCCTAGCAGTGGGAGAAAAACTGACACTGCTAGCTGAAAGGGCAGTCCTAGCAGTGGGAAAAAACTGACCTTGCTAGCTGAAAGGGCAGTCCTAGCAGTGGGAGAAAAACTGACCCTGCTAGCTGAAAGGGCAGTCCTAGCAGTGGGAAAAAACTGACCTTGCTAGCTGAAAGGGCAGTCCTAGCAGTGGGAAAACTGACCTTGCTAGCTGAAAGGGCAGTCCTAGCAGTGGGAAAAAACTGACCTTGCTAGCTGAAAGGGCAGTCCTAGCAGTGGGAGAAAAACTGACCTTGCTAGCTGAAAGGGCAGTCCTAGCAGTGGGAAAAAACTGACCTTGCTAGCTGAAAGGGCAGTCCTAGCAGTGGGAAAACTACACAAAAGGTGGAGGCCATGCAGAGGGACCGGGTTAGCTGCCTGGGCATGGCTAGCTACAGGGCCTATGCCAGCTGCAAGGGCTGCATTAACATAGAGGCTGTGCTAACAGCCGGGGCTAAGCTAGCAGACTAGGGCCATGCAGAGGGACTGGGTTAGCTGCCAGGGCATGGCTAGCTACAGGGCCTATGCCAGCAGCAAGGGCTGCATTGACATAGAGGCTGTGCTAGCAGCCGGGGCAAAGCTAGCAGACAGGGGCCCTGCTGAGGGACAGGGTTAGCTGCCTGGGCATGGCTAGCTACAGGGCCTATGCCAGCAGCAAGGGCTGCATTAACATAGAGGCTGTGCTAGCAGCCGGGGCAAAGCTAGCAGACAGGGGCCATGCTGGTAGTAGAGGCCTAACAAGCTGCAGGGGAGCCAACAGGGCTAACAGGGAAGCTAACAGGGCTAACAGGGGAGCTAGAGGAAAAAAAAAAAAAAAGGCAAACTCAACTGGGGTCGTCGATTTGGTCGGGTCGTACTGTTATGGTTTGTAACCGACCCCAATCGCACAACACAAGACAGGTATGAGAGTAAGCCAAGAACTGGGCATTTATTGAATAACAAAGAAAAACGGCACTGTCCCTTTAAGGGAGAACACAAAATACTGGATAACAAGAAGGGCAAGGTACAGTGCCTTTAAGAGGCGAGCTGGCTAAGGGGAAGGCTAAGGGAAGGCTAACGGAAAACAGGGCCGGGGCAAGGGACAAGGCAGGACAAGGGAATGACTAGGAGGACTGGACAGGGAGGACTAGGAGGACTAGAGAGGGCAGATAGGGACAGAGGCCTGCGGAGGTGGGCTGGGGACAGGGGGGACTAGGAGGACTAGAGTGGGGAAACAGGGACAGAGGCCCGCGGAGGCGGGCTGGGGAGAGGGAGGACTGGAGGGACTAGACAGGGAGGAAACAGGGTAAGACCTTGGAACAGGGCGAGGGCTGGAGCTGCATAATGGGACAGAGAAAACAGAACAGGCCTGGGATAAAGCATTAATGAAATGTAGCTGCTCTGCAGCTTCTCCCGGGATGGTTAGTCTGGGGAAGCAGGTGGGTACATCAGAGCCGCTCTGCAGACTTCTCTCGGCAGATCTCCGAGGTGGGTAAACGGGACCGAGAGGGAGAGAGGGAGTGGGTTAGCTCAGAGTACAATGGGGAACAGAGCAGGTGACAGGAGAGGTGACTAGTCCCAAAAAACAGAGTAATCAAAGTGACAGAATCTTCGGTGTATATAAACACTGTGAGCGAAGTCCCAAAATACAAATCCAAGTGAATAATATCTTCGGTGTGTAAACACACAGTGAGCGATGTTAAGGCCAAAATATTATCCCAATGAAACAATCCAAAAAGGCTGAACGCTGGGTGAGTGACTGTCTGATAAAAAGCAGGAAATCTTCAGTGTTAAATAAACACACGAAAAATGGATAGGATCAAGGACAGTCATAAAAACTCACCCAGGCGCTGTGCGTAAAGAGCGTTGGAACAAAACGGAGCGAGCGCGTCGCCACTGGAAACGGGTGTCCAAGCGGAGGTCTGAGTGGTGCGCGACTGCTTGGAGTAAGCGCCGGTACGGAGGGCGCATCTGGCGCGGAGGTCTGAGTGGTGCGCGACTGCTTGGAGTACGCGCCGGTACGGAGGGCGCATCTGGCGCGGAGGTCTGAGTGGTGCGCGACTGCTTAGTGTACGCGCCGGTACGGAGGGCGCATCTGGCGCGGAGGTCTGAGGGGTGCGCGTCTGCTTGGAGTGCGCGCCGGTACGGAGGGCGCATCTGGCGCGGAGGTCTGAGTGGTGCGCGACTGCTTGGAGTGCGCGCCGGTACGGAGGACGCATCTGGAGTGCGTCTGCGCGGAAGAGCGCGCCAGGCTCGGAGGTCTGGATGGTGCGCGTCTGCTTTGAGTACGCGCCGGTACGGAGAGCGCATCAGCTGCGCGGAGGTCTGGAGTGCGTCTGGGCGTCTGCTGTGCGGAGGTCTGGATGCGCGTCAGGACGTCTGCTGCGCGGAGGTCTGAAGTGGATCACTGGGATACCTCCCGTGGAAGTCTAGAGAGCGCAGTCCAGTGTCCCCCTCAGGCAACGGCGACAGGAGGCGAAGGCTGGAGCATATCTCACGCCGGAGATGAAAACAGCATAAACAGACAGAGGACCTCCCGAAGGAGTCTTGGTGATAGAGCATCTGATACGGAATGAAACGGCATGTTACGGCCTGAATACGGCATGTTGCGGCCTGAATACGGCACGACCCGACAAGGGACAGAGGGGAGAGCGAGGTACTTAAAGCCCACAGGGGAACTAATTAGAATGCACCACAGGTGCGTGAAGGTAATTGATACTTGAAACTAAAAGTGTGTGTTCGGCACAAGACCAATCAAACACATAATGACAGGTAGTCCAAGGGTGTGGTTGCTGAAGAGCAAACGAACGCGAGGGTGGGGGCTAGTGAGGTGAGGAGAATGCAATGATTAACAGTAGGCTTAAAGGAACAGAGCGAGTAGGTGAGCAACAGGCTTAAAGGAACAGAGCGAGTAGGTGAGCAGCGGACAAAACCTCACATGTTGTTTTAATGGTCTGTATGTCATGTAAATGTTATGAGTGTATAAGGGTTTTTATTGTTGTTTTAATTGTCTGTATGACATGTAAATGTTGTGAGTGTATACGTCTGTAACTGTATTTTATGTGTTATGGACCCCAGGAAGAATAGCCCCAGCACTGCTGTGGCTAATGGGGATCCAAATAAACTTAAACTTAAACACAGACTTGGCTGACAGGAGGAGCATGTTATAGGCTCACACTACCTAAATGCAGCACTGAACGGCACAGGAAGTCCTTCATTCCGACAGCCATCAGACTATACAATGCATCACTGTGCCTCACTGCATCACTGAGCACAGAGTGACAATTACCATCTTCCTGGACTCTTACTTTTTAAACAGCACTGTGCATTATTACACCTACTGTAGACTTCAGTATATTTTTACTGTATTTATTTACTGTATCTTTTATTCTATTTTTATTATATTTCATTTGATTCTATTCTTAGGCCATTTGTTTTGTTATTCTTATTTGTGACTTGTTCTGTCTAAATGTTTAATGTTGAGTGATTTGCAGTGTCAAATTTCCCTCAGGATAATACATTTCTATTCTATTCTATTCTATATCTTTGAAAAGTCTCCATTTATTCAACACTTCTGAATTCACTGATAAACTGAACTGAACTGACAAAAATAAGGTGCATAAAAAAGCAAACAAAATTCCTCCACAGGCTACTCACCATCATAAGTAGAGAGGCAAGCGGTGTTTGGGGACAGAGTGAAATCTTCTTAAAACACTGCCCCTCCACTCATTCCTGAACTTTTTTGTTAAGTCCTTCTCAAATGCCAACTGAATTAAATTGGCCTTAGTTGCGTCGATGAAGCATACTAAGGCGATGTTCTGTAAAGACGTTCTTGAGGGTAGAAAACGAATTCTCACAGAGTGCCGTGCTAGCTTCAGTAGTGTTGTTGTTGACATCAGTGCCCACTAGGGCTGTCCCCGACTAAGGATTTGGATAGTTGACTTTGATTGACAAAAAAAAGAAAGAAAAAAAAATATTTTACCAGGGTGGGCACAGCTGACTCAGTGGGCGGGCCCGGCCCCCTAATGCCCGCCCATGGCGCCGGGACTGCTAGCAGAAAACATGCGTCATGCCTTAATGGCCTCCAAGAATATCAAACTCATACCAGCACGAGAGATAATCACGAAGGACACAATCTCGCCACGAGGTGCAGCAGCAGCACAAGGAGTCCCCCCCCCCCCCATATCACACAAGGCCATCTCGTCTGATCAAATGTCCCCGAAAGCACAGTACAGTCAGTACGGTGCAGTATAGCACAATTGCCATGCCGTCTCTCAAAACATACCGGTAATCATAACCAGCCAATGGCATGGTGAAAAATATACGCCATCAATGCGTTTACCTGCTATTAACCTCAAGCCAAAGCAGACCTCCTCTAAAGAAGTCCAACAAATAAAATTAGCCCTCCTAAATGTCAGATCACTGAATAATAAAACATTCTTAGTAAATGATCTGATTAAAGAAAATAACTTAGATTGCATCTGCCTAGTAGAGACATGGCTAAATAATGATAGAAGCTTGTCCACCAGACTATAACTTTTTTCAAATACCCAGAAAAAATAGAAGGGGCGGAGGAGTTTCAGCAATCTTTTCCTCAAAACTCTTGTTTAGAATCACAGAACTAGGCGAGTTCATGTCGATGGAATATCTTGCCATTGAGCTCAAAACAGAATCAACTATTATCGTCACAATATACCGCCCGCCTAGACACTGACTCACCAATATTTATACAGGAGCTCTCTGAACTGATCTCACTATGTGTTACCGGATATGATAAGGTGATCCTAAATGGAGACTTGAACATCCATTTTAATAAGAAAACAGACTCCAAAACTATAGAACAAAAAAATCTACTGGATAGCTTTGACCTAATACAGCATATAACAAATGCAACTCACAGGCTTGGGAATACACTAGACTTAGTTATAACAACAACTGGGCTAAGCATAACAAATATCTCACTAACTGAATTATCTCTCTCCGACCATCACTGTATATTTTTTGATATTAAAATAACCCTTACTAAAAAAAAAATCATAGTTCAAAAGAGGCTCCTAAATGACAAGGCTGAATCAAAGTTCATTGATCTTATCAGACTACATGAACCACACAATCATGACAGCTCTCTAAATGAAATGGTATTAAATTCTGTCGCCCCATTAAAAACAATAAAGAAGAAAACTAGAGCCTCGCCCTGGTTGAACTATAATACGGTCAACAAAGAAAAAAGGAAATGTCGTGCAGCGGAGCGAAAATGGAGAAAAACAAAAAACACCATATGCTGTGATATATACAAAGATGCTTTAACTGCTTATAATAAAACCATCCGCTTAGCAAGGAAAGATTACTTCTCTAAAGTCATTACAGAAGATGCTGGAAACTCCAGAATCCTTTTTTCCACTATTAATGTACTACTCAACACTGCCCCTACACCTCCTCAGTCATCAACGGTTAAGTGTGAAGAACTTGCACTATTCTTTAACAACAAAATAACCTTGATCAGGGCCAGCATTACTCATGATGGAAATAAAGCTGATTGCGGCAAACCGTGCAATGTAACCATGAGAAGTTTCACATGCATCACATTAGATGTACTCTGCAAAACTGTCTCAGAATGTAACTCCTCCACCTCAGACATTGACCCTATACCTACAGCTTTCTTCAAACGGGTGTTTAATAGTGTTTCAAGCCCTGTGCTAGATATCATAAACACTTCCCTTAGGACTGGTATTTTCCCAGATGCCTTTAAAACAACAGTTGTAAAGCCATTACTGAAAAAACCTAACTTGGATAGTAATGAAATGGCAAATTATCATCCAATATCCAACCTACCATTCATTAGTAAAGTACTTGAAAAGATAGTTTCAGTTCAAATTAATTCCTTTCTTGAAGAAAACAACATCTTAGAAGAATTTCAGTCGGGATTCAGAAAATATCATAGCACTGAAACTGCCCTCACCAAAATAATCAGTGACCTCAGACTAAACTCTGACGAGAATAAGATCTCCATCCTTATCCTGCTAGATCTCAGTGCAACATTTGATAAAATCGATCACGATATTCTAATCGATCGTCTTGAAAACCATGTCGGTTTCTCAGAACATGTGCTAGGCTGGTTTAAAACATACATCAGAGGGAGGAAATTCTATGTTAAACTAGGAGATCACATGTCTGATATATACGACAACAACTATGGAGTTGCCTAGGTCCTTTACTCTTCTCCCTTTACATGTTACCGCTGGGTGATATCATCAGAGAACATAATGTAGATTTCCATAGCTATGCGGATGATACACAACTGTACATATCTGCTGAACCAAATGATACAGCGATTAGCTCCATTACAGACTGCTTACTGGCAATAAATAAATGTTTCAAGTTCTAGTTTCAAGTTTCTTTAATAGTTGTCATACAGAAGTACAGAATACTTTCATACAAAATGCTTCTTACTGTTACGCTCCAGAGACTGTGCTAGACAAGATAGTATCAAATAACATAGTATAGCATGTAATTTAGAAGAAGAAAATGAGGTCACAGTGTTCGGTATAGACATATGTACAATGTTCTGAGTTACCATATAATATACAATACTATGCAGTGTACTAATGTACAGTACTATATAGTGCAAAGCAGAAATGGGATGAGGTACAATTTAGGTACAATTTACAGTAAGGTGTACGAGTTGTAGTGCAATCCTTCATCAATAAATATAAAGTGTGGGGAGTGGGTGCTACAGTGTGTTTGTTTAAAGTGGGTGTGTGCTATAAAGTGTGTGGAGTGGGTGCTACAGTGTGTTTGTTTAAAGTGAGTAGGCCTGCCGCGATAAGCAATAAATCGATTAATTGCCGCGATAATTAAAATGAATGCAATGATTTTGACGGGCGCGATTAATTGCTATTTGCGCGTTTGTTTTAATGAGGCGGAACCAGTGGCCCTTGTCAGTCACTCTCCGTGTGGGTTGGCCGCTGGCGTTACTACAGAGCACAGCACGGGAGCTCCGTGGGGCAGTAGCAACGCCACATATTTAGCTTACCTACATTTCTCAATAGTGTTGCTCCTTTTAACCAAGTAGCGTTATTTGTAGTGTAACGTTAGAATAACACAGAATAACGTTAATACAATTACATGCATCATTGTTTACAATGAACGGGTGGGGCTAGTCAAAGCACTGGAGACGGGGACAAGTTAAACATGAATTAATTTATTATAACGGGTCGTTTTCGAGTCGCGCTGCAGTGCCTACGCACCACAGCTATTCTATTATATACGGCTTTGACGCGTCCTCCTCATCGTTGATTGCCTGTAGTAGCTGCATCTAACGTTAGTAGCTAACGTTAAAACTAAAAAACACAACCAGACGAGACAAGTTGTCGGCTAGGATAATCGCAACAATACTTCCGGTCCGGTCGGTGGGCTTCAAAATAAAAGTCTTAAACCGGAAAAGACGGAGCGGTGGGCTTCAAAATAAAAGTTTTGGGAAATAAATTTCTCAAATTTTTTTTTTAACCGGTCGCAATAATATCGCTTATCGCGATATTTTCGGGGGCAATTAATCGCCCAGCAAAATTTGTTATCGTGGCAGGCCTAAAAGTGAGTGTGTGCGTGTGGATGTGTGTGCTATGTGCGTTTGGTGGTTGTTGTTGTGTAGTGTTCATTGTTCGTTTAGCAGCCTGATGGCCTGGGGATAGAAGCTTCTTCTGAGTCTTTCTGTGCTCGCCTTGAGACTCCGGTATCGCTTGCCTGACCGCAGCAGTTCAAAGAGGCAGTTGTTCGGGTGGCTGGAGTCCTTGATGATTCTCTTAGCCTTCCCCTTGCACCGCTTGTTGTAAATGTTCTGGAGGGTGGGGAGCCCCCCTCCAATTGTGCGTTCAGCTGAACGTGTCACTCTTTGTAGTCTGCTTCGGTCTTGTGCAGTGCTATTCCCAAACCAGGAGGTGATGTTGCCGGTCAAGATGCTCTCTATTGTACATGAGTAGAAGTTCTTAAGGATCTTCTGACTGACTTGGAACTTCCTTAGGCGCCTGAGGAAGTAGAGGCGTTGTCGTGCCTTCTTCACAACACTGTCAATGTGTGTGGTCCATGTCAAGTCCTCGGATATGTAGGCTCCGAGGTACTTAAAGCTGTTGACTCTCTCAACCGGTGCCCCGTCGATGCTGAGGGGGCTGTAGTTCTTGACCCCCGACCTCCTGAAGTCCACAATCATCTCCTTTGTTTTGCTGACGTTCAGGGAGAGGCTGTTTTCCTGGCACCATCCCGCCAGGACCTTGACCTCTTCCAGGTAGGCCCTCTCGTCGTTGGCAGAGATCAGGCCCACCACCACTGTGTCGTCAGTCGTGTGTGTACAGGGAGTAGAGGAGGGGACTCAGAACACAGCCCTGGGGGGCCCCTATGTTGAGGGTGATGGATGAGGAGGTGCAGTTGCCTGCTCTCACCACCTGGGGTGCTTTGAGAAGCTAGTAAAGGGCTACATCTGCTCCTCCCTCCCCATCAACATGGACCCCCTGCAATTTGCATACCGCCCCAACAGGTCCACGGAGGACGCCATAGCCCATGTGCTGCACACAGCAGCATCACACCTGGACAAGAGGCAGGGGAACTATGTGAGAATGCTATTCATCGACTACAGCTCAGCATTCAATACCATAGTCCCCTCATACTCATAGCCAAGCTCAGGGACCTGGGCTTGAACTATGACCTCTGCCAGTGGGTCTTGGACTTCCTGACTGGCAGATGGATGAGTAAGAACCTCCTGAAACTAAACGAGAACAAAACTGAAATTCTAATTATCGGCTCCAAAACTAAAAAATAAACATTAATAAAGAACCTGGGGGATCTAACCCCTTGGATCAAATCTGAGGTCACTAGTCTCAGGGTTATCATAGATTCAGAACTGAACTTTAATTCTCATATTAGCAAAGTGACGAAAACATCGTTCTTCCATCTCAGAAATATAGCAAAAGTACGACCATTTATTAATCAGAACGATTCTGAGAAGCTAATTCATGCATTCATATCTAGCCGGTTAGACTACTGTAATGCACTTTTCACAGGTCTCCCTAAGAAAACCACAGAGAAGCTTCAGCTAATCCAAAACTCTGCAGCCCGACTGCTAAAGTAGAACCAAAAAGAGAGAGCACATTAGTCCAGTCTTAGCTGCTTTACACTGGTTTCCTGTAACATTTAGAATTGACTTTAAGGTCCTTCTCCTTACATACAAAGCTCTAAATGGACAGGGACCTAGCTACATCGCCAACACTCTAATAAATTACACTCAGCAAGAACACTGCGATCATCAGCTGCTGGACTACTAGAGGCTCCCAGAAGCAGTCAAAAGAGGATCGGTAATGCAGCCTTTATCAACTATGCCCCAAAACTATTGAACAAACGACCCCAAAACATGAGAGAAGCCAACTCGCTAGACATCTTTAAAAGACACCTTAAAACCACCTTAAAATCTCTTTGCTCAGGCATTTCACTGATAGATATCTGCTACCACCTAGTGGCAAGAGGAAACATCAGGGATATCCTGACACAACTTGTACTTACCTGCACTATTCTTACCCTGCCTACTCTTATACACTGCCTATCAAATTCATGTGTCGGTTATCGCACTTTTTACTTCTTACTGATGACTATTTTTAAACTGAATCATTTTAAACTATTTTTATTATTTGCTAGATCCAAATGTGAAACACTGTGATTATTTGTATTACTGAATAGAGAGCCTATTAGGATGCTAGATCCTAATGTGAAACACTGTGATTTACCATACCTTGCTATGCTCGCTCATGCCTGTATTTTTTATGTCCGTTCTATTTTATAATTTTTTGACTTTTTAAACTGAATCATTTTAAACTATTTTTATTATTTGTATTACTGAAAACTGTAAGCGGAGAGCCTATTGGGATGCTAGATCCTAATGTGAAACACTGTGATTTGCCATACCTTGCTACCTGTCTATCTTTTTTATGCCCGCTTATGCTGTGAAGCACTTTGAACTGCAACATCTGTATGAAAAGTGCTATACAAATAAAGTTATTATTATTATTACTTACCGGAAATGAAGCTAACGGGTTGATACTTCGGTCCTTCCAGGTAGGAACAACATACATGTCTTCTATATAAATGTCCATGTCCTGATGAGGAAAAAACAAACATGATATTAATTAATAGTCATGATACGGAAGCTGTGTAAAGAATGCAAATTGGATTCCTCTGGGTCACGCACTGACCTCTTTCTGAGACTACTGAAATGAAGTCGAGGCACACTTATGATAAAATCTTTGAGAAGATTTGGGCTGCCTCGGGTACGATACATTACAGTGCTGCTTTAGTGTTGCCTCTGGTTATTTAAAATGTGTATGAAGTGTCCTCTCTCTTCATTTATCTAAGTTCTGTGATCGTATAGTCTTTACCCTTCTCTTTGCATTGTTTGCATTTCAGGTGGTTCAGTTCTATTAAGGAAACGCAGACGAGGTGGTCTGAATCAAACAAACTGAGGTGTTTATTTCCATTCTTAATAAAACACAGCTATGAATCAAACAAGTACAGGATCTGCTTCTTCTATCTAATCATCTCTTTGGTGGTGGGGCAGTTGGTCCCGTTCTGATCGGCGGATGTCGTCAGACTCGTTTTCTCCGGTGGTGGTGCTGTTGGTCTCGAGGCACTCTTGTTGATGGCTGGTTGCCAAGGCAACCCTGGTTTCGGCGATTCTCAGCGCTCAGGCAGGGAGCGCTTGATTCCGTCTCGGCGGAGTCTGGATTCTCTGCTATGAGGCGCTCCTCTGTCATCTGGTGTCAGTGGCTCTGTGCGTCTCCGGCTCGGCTCTCGAGTCTCCGGTTGTGCGTCTCCTCTCCGTCGGGGGGGTTCAGCGCTCCAGTCTCCAGCGCTCCAGTCCTCTTCTGTCTCCTTTCCTGCCGTTTAAAATGAGAGAGAGAAGACCTTGTCCCTGCCTGTCAGGTGACGTCACCCCAGAGATCGGCCTTTCCCATTGGCCCAATTCCTTCCAGAAGGAATTCCTTCTGTGAGTGACACGTCCTCCTGGTCTGGTCTGGTGGGGAGACTCCTACTTTCTACAGCCTATTCTAGTGGTCCTATTACCTTATTTGGGAAATCCTTACAGTTCTTTTCTCCGTGCACAGAGCACAGCATACGTCAACAAAACAGAAAATAGAATACTTGGTCTCTGACCAACCGACAAGAAGTCCTGTGTCATGGTTTCTTTTATCCCTATTATTTAAGAGTTATTCTTTATTGTGACTACCGTTTTCCTAATAGTTTTAAGAGTTATGCCTACATGTAACTTATGAAATTGCCTTATTAAATGTTTCCATCCTACTGATGGTTTTGTCTATTCTCTTAGTAATAACCTTTTCTTTAATCCTTATTTTAGCTTAAACCTTAATTTACTACCTATGTTTTATTATTTGGTTCACTTGTTGTCGACTTTTCATGCTTGCCAAACCTATTATCTCATGTGATTTTGTATGACAGCTCACTTGTAGTTAAGTATGCTAGAATGTATTTAACTCCACTTTGCTTTTCCAGCGTTCAATGTTAATCATGTTTGATACCTAACTGAATGTTTCTGAAACTCTCTTGCTTCTAAACTAACCTTTAATCTATATATGTGATAATTGTATTGTTTAATTTTCTATACTCTGAAGCAGTCTTTGACCAGCTGTCGTAACCTGAAATTACCCTCCAGTCCTTCCTGGGTTCCAACGGCTGCTCAGCTAGTGTCAACAAGACCTCTGACCTCCACAATAGCTGAGCCTTTTAAATGCTAGGTTTTCTCATCCTACAGAATGTATCCCCTTCCCCCCAGTCCTGTTCATGCCTGTTCTAAGATAATACGTTCCTCTTTAATCTCTTACCAAATAGGTTCGCCCGTGGGGGAAATGGGTCTTTTAAAGTAAGCTTTTGTTCTTGTTTAGCTAAAGTAAATACCACTCCTTCCTGCCCATCTCAAGATTGCCTGGAGGGGTGGTGATCATCTCTAGGTCAGTCATCTGGTTGGGTGAGTCAACTGTGTCCCACCATATTTAAGCCTGGTGCCAGATGACACCATGTCTCCCGGAGCCCCTGTGGCCCCGTCTGCCAAATGCTTTACAGTTTACCAACAGCAGTTCCGTCTAATATCATTTTGTACAGTTTCATTGATATTTTTACATGTTTGATCTAGATAATATACGACATGTATCCAGAAAAGATATGCGAAGGGCATAATTTAACTTTGTCTAAGACTAACTGATGTGATCATATATGTTTGATTTTCTTTCATTTCAGGCGGATGGGCTGTAGTAATGTGTCCCTGTGGCATTGTCTACACTACAGCATCAAATGCAATTTGCGAGCGGAGAGCCCTCGCGACTATGCCGATATGTTAGATCCTAATGTGAAAAACTGATTTTATATGTCTGAGGAGAAGCCTGGTACTCATCATCAGGTCCACAGACGGGCCTCCCATCTTCGTCTCCACAAAGTACTGGGGGGGGCTACTGTATGTGAGACATATTTCCTTTAGAGTGAAAGAAAAATGACATGTGAACAAGTATGTTGTGTGCCAGGTTAATGTGCAGTCATGGTAAAGTGACGGGTGGACCACCACTTATGTCATGTGTCCAGGCAGGCCTCAGGTACAAGTCATTTTAACTCCAGCAGCACATTACGTACCTACCAACCTGTTTCTTTCCCCATGAATCCCTGCACAGCCACAGACACTAAACCGAAAGAAGCTTTAGCTGCCATGCCAAAGATGCCAGACATCCATACATCTGCTTATAGATCTGTTTGATAATGTCTAGCTCAGGAAAGGCTGAGAAAGGCACCTACCCAACCTCTTCCAATCCTCCAATGCACAGTCCCCCCCACCCAACCCCCTCCAATGTACAGTTTTCCCCACCTACCCAACCTCTTCCAATGTACAGTTTATTCCCCCTCAAATGTATATACTCTCTTTTTAGACTATTTTTGTATCACAAACAGTGCTGTATATTTGTAGATCTGGTATGTCATAAATGTCTAGTATATTTGTATATCTGGTATGTCATAAATGTCTAGATGTAACAGTACTGTCTATCTGTATGTCATGTTATGATGAATTGAAAATGGGGGACCCTGATGTAAACAAGACGAAAGTTGTGTATGTCGTAAACGAGAGAGCGAGCGAGAGAGCCCCCCCCCCCTCATCCGCATGCGCAGTAGTGCAAAGCCAGGTACATGCCACAAGGCTAGTCCACGCCACGAAGCCCCACCTCAAGCCACGTCCACGCCACAAAGCCCCGCCCAGACGTTGGGCTCTGTGGCTCTGCAGATATATGCTATTGCCTGGATTACTGTAACTCCCTCCTCATTGGTCTTCCACACAAGTACCTCTATGAACTCCAACTGGTCCAAAATGTTGCCGCCCGCATTTTCACTACAACGCCACCAACTGGCTGCCTGTTAAGGGGCGGATGGATAAAGCCTGAGAGACTGCAACCACACGGGGCGTCTTTTGCCATTGTTGAGAATAGTCTCATTATTGTGTCGGCCTTGTTCCACTGTGGTGTGGAAGTGAGTATGTGAACGTGAGGTTCATATGCGTTGGTAAATAGCCTGTGGCGTGTGTATTGTGTTGCTGGGTGGTTTTCCAACCATACCTATATATATTTATTTGTTCTTGTGTTACTGTGACACTGGGTCACTTATATCTGTCCAGGGTTCCCCTTTGTTGGGGATAGTAGTATAGGGGTATTATTGACTGTGGTGTTTGTGTGGCACTGTGACGCTGGGCCCCACCCTTGTTTCTCCCCCCATTTGATGGGGTTAGTAGTGTGTAGGGTCATAATTTACTGTGCTTATTTGTGTTTGCTGTTATATCTGTTGTGTACTCCCCTCCCTTTGTGTCAATTTGTGTTGTGGGTTTCATTCCCCTTTTTGGGTACAAAATAAACACCACCATTTACTTTTGGAAACCATCTTTATTATTTCCTCCTACCGGGACCCGTGCTAAAAGCACCTGCTGGATGGGTTGATTTTCACAGCAACCCGGTTCAGCTACCGTTATAAGTTAAACTGATACGTCTGTAAACATTTACATCATAATAAACAACATTTATAGACCTTTGTATGTGACAACTGTACATGTACAAATCCAATTGTATGCACTACTTATATATATACACAGTGACACACAAATATTTCAACTACTAACGTTGTAAAAGATTTTCTTTCTCGGACAATTTGTCTCTGTGTGCACCACATTTCACGCCTGTCCGATATAAAAACCCTGTATTTTATCTTCATCAATCTGGAATTCAGCAGATCGACTATCACGTAGCTTTGAAATCCTTCTGTTGGGGAATGCCCCCCATTTTAAGAACTCATGTGTTTTTCCTGTGATTAGGACAGTTGAGTCAGTGGACATGTACCACTAAGCACATAACAGTAGAAATCACAGAGAGAGAACCCTCTCTGAACCCTCCAAACTGGGATGTAAATTCTGGGGCTGCTCAATGGACAATGAATGGGGCTCTGACTTCATGATCTCTGTGTGAGCTCTTACACACAAATCAGATTTTATTCTGGCTCAGACCTAGAAACCTAATTTGGCTCACGGAAACATTTATGGCTTCATAAATTCAGAGCCTCATTCATCATCTATGGAGCAGCCCCAGATTTGACACCAATTGATTTATAGCATTAGGAGAGAGTGGTGCATGTTCACGAATACTGCCGGAACTCTCCTAGGGCACAGGTAGAACATATGTGAATTCTTAGAATAGGTGGCAATCCCCTTTAATGTTTTAATACCCAACTAAAGAAGCAAGCCAACAAATAGTCGTAGGATTTCTGTCAACTTATCAATTCAAATTGTGCTTCTTGCGTTGCTGTGCCCTTGCTAATAGATAGATAGATAGATACTTTATTAATCCCCTTCAGGGTATCTCACAGCTCACACAGAATACAGATGTTGACAGTTCACATTCAGTTTCACTTATGTCTGCATCATGGGTTCAAAATAAGCACATGATAAAATCCAACTAAATCATATCTATCAATGTCAATAAGAGCGTGGTGAGATAAAAGCAGGTGTATACAAAACAAGTGTGTAAAAACAGGTGTCTAAAAACCAGTGTATAAAAACAGGTGTAAAAAACAGGTATAAAAACAGGTGTGTGTGGGGAACAGGTCAGAGGTCAGGGTCCCCCGCACTATATTGCGCTGTTGTCCAGTCTGATGGCAGTGGGGACAAAGGACCTCCTATGCCGCTCAGTCCTCGAGTGCAGGGAGATTAGCCGTCCGCTGCGACTGCTGCTCTGCAGGGTGTGGTGGAGGGTGGCTGGTATTGTCCATAATGGCCAGCAGCTTGTTCTGTGTGCGGCTCTCCACCACGGTCCCCAGTGGGTCCAGTCTCCTCCCCACCACTGAGCCAGCCTTTTTCACCAACTTATCCAGCCGCCTGGCATCCCTGGCCGTGGTATTACCACCCCAGCAGACAGCGGCATAGAGGAGCACACTTGCCACCACTGCCTGATAGAACATGTACAACATTTCCCCACACACATTAAAATACCTGAGCCTCCTAAGAAAGAACAGCCGGCTCTGTCCTTTCTTGTAGAGCGCTTCCGCATTTGCAGCCCAGGCCAGCTTAATGAATGCAATAATGCAGGAAGACCTCTTCAAATCGAGTGCATGCTAAAGACTTATAAATACTCATGGTTATGCCAGAGATGTGCTCATCATTTTCCAGAATGTGATCAAAACTAAATAAATGTATAATCCACAAAGAAATGATAGTCCACTGAGACTCCAATGACCAATTAGTCCACTGACCTAAAATTAAACCTAAAATGATTTCCAAATGGTGGTTCGAGAGTCAACACACATAAAAGACTGTAAAACTGGGAGTATGGTATGGTATGGTATTTATTTTAGACAACAAACAGATTATTACATCATATATTTGCTTTTGTCAAGGATAGGAACGAAAAGGCGCAATGACTTATTTACATCGTTGTCCTTGGATGTCAAGGATGCTTGAAAAACAACACATACAACTCATTACAGTAAATCATTCACAATTATTACATTTGCATATTAATAATGGCACAACTCTTAATTAATACAAACATGCACATTTGTTGATACAGGTTCATTCCAGCCATGAGTCTGTGAGTCTCTGAAGCACCCCGAGGGGAGGGGTTGAGGGGAGGGAGGGAGGACGGTAAGAGATTCCGGTTTTGACTGATTACATTTGCCATCAGCTAGTGCCGGTGGGGGGGGGGGGGGGTTATTTTGACTACAGTTGCCGTCAATAGGGGAGGCATTGTGGCTTAGGAGTCATGAGGAGTTCACCTGCAATATTGTAAATAGCAATGTGCCAATGTGAGCGACGGACATCAGTTGGAAAACTATTTCAAAAGTTATGATAGAAGGAGCCAGGTGGAGGGGAGGAGGAGGAGGATGAGGAGGGAAGACTGAGCTCGGGAGGTGTCGGACGATAAGAGGAAACCGACTTGCTGCCTGATGAAGTTCTCGAAGCGGGACGTCCTGCTGAAGACAGTGGAAGTCGTTCTGCTGCCGATAGTTAACACGGCAGCCTGGATCCAAGAGCCGTCCTGCTTGCACATCAGAGGACCTCCGTTGTCCCCCTGCAGGAACAGTGAAGGACAACAGTTATAGCCTAAACCAGCAGAGGGTGTCAAGTAAATGAGCTCAGACCATGTATCCGCTTATAAAATCACGTTGTCTCGTTTTTACATTGTTATTTCGACACACAGTGTCAATAAGACAGTTGTTGGAAAGTGTATTTTGTCACTTTTGACGGAGCTAGGCGAACCGGCACTCCCCACTTCCAGTCACAGTGCTACGCTTGCTACAGTAGCAGTCAGTGGTCTCCATCTCTCTACTGTATGCACAGAGTGCTCTTCTTGTCTGACTCTGGGGAAGACCCCCCCCCTCCCCCCAAGTTCTTAGGCACATACATAAAAACACCAGCTGTTCTTAAATTTTATGCACGTGGCCATGTATTTGCGATTAGTATCATTAATGGCCCAGAGATACTATAGGGTCAGTTGTTGTGTCGTATGGCGTACACACAGAAGATTTCACTTGATAGTCCACGTTATTCCATCCCCAATCGTGCCGTTTAAAAAGTGAAAGTAGAACTTTAGGTGCTGCAGTGACAGTAACAGCACAGTGCTGCAGTGACATCACAGTGCTTCAGTGACATCACAGGACCCGTAAAAACGACACAAGTGGCAACAATTATTTGTTGTCAGGAAAATAAATGGTGCGACGCAACACTGATGCGTGTGAGTGCCAGTCGATCATAGCGGCAACGGGATGAAGACAGGACCAAGTCTCCATCCCATGAAATGGATGAAAGAGTTGGCAAGTCGACCTACAGCTTTTTCTGCATCTCCAATGACAATACATTAAAAGATTAGGCATCCAGAAAACATTTTATGAAAAGAATCTCCAATTTTCTCTCCAATTTAGTCATTATGAATTCAAGCCACTATGTCAATCAATCAATCACAAGCCTATCATGCCTTTTTCATCTGCATCACTAACATAGTCTTGAAGTGGGGGATGGTTTCATCACTAAGCCCTTGGATATTGAAAATTATTTCAATAACTATTTCACAAATAAAGTAAATACTATAAGAGACAACATGCCACCTGTAAAGGGTAACTTATCAGATTCAATTATAAAAAGTCAGATCATGAAGGACAAAGAATGTGAATTTGAATTTTTGGTCACAAATCTTTCAGAAATTGAAAAGCTATTGTCTGAATTAAAATGTGACAAACCCTCTGGTCACGACAATCTGGACAGTAGACTTGTGAAGCTATCAGCTGGAAGTATTGCTGGTCCGATATGTCATATATTCAATTAGAGTCTTAAGGAAGGAATTTATCCGCAAATATGGAAGGTAGCTAAGGTCACTCCTCTACCAAAAAATAGAAAAGAATCATTCACTGGACCAAATAGTAGGCCAATCAGTATTTTACCTGTTTTAGGTATACTTATGGAAAGAATTGCATTCAAACAAATTCAAAATTACTTCTCCCTTAATAACATAAATTCTGACTTTCAACATGCTTACAAACCTGGCTATTCAACATGCACAGCACTTACACAATTGGCTGATGATTGGCTAAGAAATATTGACTGTAAATTATTAGTTGGTACAGTACTGTTTAGCGCAGCTTTTGATCTCATTGATCATGAACTGCTGCTTACAAAACTAGCTGATTATGGTTTCAAACACTACTAACTGGATGAAAAGTTATTTATTCATGAGACAACAATGTGTCCTGTTTAATGGAACTTTATCAAGCTTTAAAACGCTACAATGTGGCATTCCTCAAGGAAGTTGCCTTGGACCATTATTATATTCAATATTTGTAAATGATATGCCACAAAGTTTAAGAAATGCAAGCAGTTCCATTTATGCAGATGACACTACAATATATGCTTCGGCAAGCAATGCCAAAGACCTCAGCAGTCTTCTTCAAAGTGAGTTAATGCAGATTTCTGAATGGGTCATGGTAAATAAGCTGAAACTGAATGCATCCAAAACGAAATGTCTAATTATTTGTTCAAAGCATGCTCAGAGAGAGAATCACAGATTAAATATTTCTTTGCAGGGTGCAGATATTGAGCAAGTTAAGGAGGCCAGATTGCTTGGAGTTATAATAGATGAAACACTCTCTTGGTCAACTCACATTAACAATATTGTAACAAAAATGAGCAGAAGTATTTCAATTATTAGACGGAATGCCTATTTTTTAACAGACACAGCTACCAAGCAAGTCATACAATCACTAGTTTTGTCACATCTGGACTACTGTCTGGTCAAATGCATCCAAACAAGACTTAAATAAAATACAGCTTACTCAAAATAGAGCTGCAAGACTTGCATTGCATAGCTCAATTAGAAACAGTGTTGAGAAAATGCACAAGGAACTGTCATGGATGAGAGTCAATGAGAGACTAGTGTGTAGTCTTATTTTGTTTATGAGAAATATTTATACTTTACATAAACCTGTGTGCCTCTTTTTGCAGCTGGTGCTTATTAGTGATGGTCATGGCTATGGCACTAGACATCTGTAAGGTTTCTTTCAAAAAAATTCATTGTTTTATATTTCTAATCAAGTACTCAAAACCATCATTTTCCAGCTTCAAGATTTCAGGCTGTTATGGCCTGGCTCCGCCCACTTTCGTCTTGTTTCCATCAGGGTCCCCCATTTTCAATTCATCATATGACACACACGACATACAGATAGACAGTACTGCTACATCTATACATTTATGACATACCAGATTTTCAAATACAGTACTGTTTGTGATACTAAAAAAATCCAGAAAAAGAGTGTATATACATTTGACATAGAAACTGTGCATTGGAGGAGGTTGGGTAGGTGGGGTGGGGCTGTACATTGGAGGTGGGGGGGGGGGGGGGGGGTTGGATAGGGGGGGGACACACTGTACATTGGAATACTGACATACATTTGGCATAGAAACTGTACATTGGAGGAGGTTGGGTAGGTGGGGTGGGGTTGGGTGGGGCTGTACATTGGAGGTGGGGGGGGGGGGGGGGGTTGGGTACATTGGAATACTGACAAAGCCATGCTTGGACTGAGAGAGATAGAGAGAGAGAGAGAGAGATAGGGGGGTGGGAGAGAGAGAGAGAGAGAGAGAGAGAGAGAGAGGGGTGGGAGAGAGAGAGAGAGCTTCTTCCAGAGCGAAACCCGACACCTCTGCAGTGCACACACTCGGAGAGTCGGAGGGAGAGAGAGAGAGAGAGAGAGAGGGGGGGTGGGTGGGAGAGAGAGAGAGAGAGAGAGCTTCTTCCAGAGCGAAAGCCGACACCTCTGCAGTGCACACACTCCGGAGAGGGTGCCGCGCAGCAGGTGTACCCCCCCCCCCCCCCCCCAGTGCCCCCTCTCTCTCCATCTCTCTCTCCCTCTCTCCCTCCAGAGCGCACGGGCCCCACTCCGCCACAGAGCCAATCGCATCACCCAGCGGCCGTATGACGTATATCAGCCGTTCAAATCAAAATGGCCTGATTTACTGGAGGAGGAAAGGGGCTGAGCTGAATCAGAGCAATCCGCCAATATGGTATTTAGACACTAAAACACATTGATACGAACTCCTCCTATTACTATAATACAATGCTAGAGACTGAAAAATTACATTTATAGTACATGTCACCTTTAAAGAAAACTGTAATGTACAGGGCAATGTCCTACTGGAATAGACTTCCACAATATTTGGTTTCAATTACCAGTAAGGTGGGATTCAAGAGGAGACTACGAGTGGCTGTAATGCAGAAAGAGATTGATTTTGGTTTGGTCTAATCTGTGTCTAATGAATGGGTTCTTGTTCAAGTTTCAAGTTCAAGTTTCTTTAATAGTTGTCATACAGAAGTACAGAATACTTTTATACAAAATGCTTCTTACTGTTATGCTCCAGAGACTGTGCTAGACAAGATAAGTATCAAATAACATAGTATAGCATGTAAATTAGAAGTAGAAAATGAGGTCACAGTGTTCAGTATAGACATATGTACAATGTTCGATGCAGAATAGACGTAACTGAGTTACCATATAATATACAATACTATGCAGTGTACTAATATACAATATTATATAGTGCAAAGCAGAAATGGGATGAGGTACAATTTAGGTACAATTTACAGTAAGGTGTACGAGTTGTAGTGCAATCCTTTATCAATAAATATAAAGTGTGGGGAGTGGGTGCTACAGTGTGTTTGTTTAAAGTGAGTGTGTGCTATAAAGTGTGGGGAGTGGGTGCTACAGTGTGTTTGTTTAAAGTGAGTGTGTGCGTGTGGATGTGTGTGCTATGTGCGTTTGATGGTTGTTGTGTAGTGTTCATTGTTCTTGTGTTGGGTTATGTGTTTCAAGTTTCAAGTTTCAAGTTTCTTTAATAGTTGTCATACAGAAGTACAGAATACTTTCATACAAAATGCTTCTTACTGTTACGCTCCAGAGACTGTGCTAGACAAGATAGTATCAAATAACATAGTATAGCATGTAATTTAGAAGTAGAAAATGAGGTCACAGTGTTCAGTATAGACATATGTACAATGTTCGATGCAGAATAGACGTAACTGAGTTACCATATAATATACAATACTATGCAGTGTACTAATGTACAATACTATATAGTGCAAAGCAGAAATGGGATGAGGTACAATTTAGGTACAATTTACAGTAAGGTGTACGAGTTGTAGTGCAATCCTTCATCAATAAATATAAAGTGTGGGGAGTGGGTGCTACAGTGTGTTTGTTTAAAGTGAGTGTGTGCTATAAAGTGTGTGGAGTGGGTGCTACAGTGTGTTTGTTTAAAGTGAGTGTGTGCGTGTGGATGTGTGTGCTATGTGCGTTTGATGGTTGTTGTTGTGTAGTGTTCATTGTTCGTTTAGCAGCCTGATGGCCTGGGGATAGAAGCTTCTTCTGAGTCTTTCTGTGCTCGCCTTGAGACTCCGGTATCGCTTGCCTGACCGCAGCAGTTCAAAGAGGCAGTTGTTCGGGTGACTGGAGTCTTTAATGATTCTCTTAGCCTTGCCCCTGCACCGCTTGTTGTAAATGTTCTGGAGGGTGGGGAGCCCCCCTCCAATTGTGCGTTCGGCTGAACGTGTCACTCTTTGTAGTCTGCTTCGGTCTTGTGCAGTGCTATTCCCAAACCAGGAGGTGATGTTGCCAGTCAGGATGCTCTCTATTGTACATGAGTAGAAGTTCTTAAGGATCTTCTGACTGACTTGGAACTTCCTTAGGCGCCTGAGGAAGTAGAGGCGTTGTCGTGCCTTCTTCACAACACTGTCAATGTGTGTGGTCCATGTCAAGTCCTCGGATATGTAGGCTCCGAGGTACTTAAAGCTGTTGACTCTCTCAACCGGTTGTTTTGGAATGTGTTTGTCTAGTGGTTATGAGGAGTATTAGAGTATGAGTGTATGGAATGTTGTGCTATTTTTGAGCACGTTTTAGTTTTCTCTGAGATGTCTTTGTTTGTTGTTTTATTGATATTTGTTATTGTTCTATATTAGAAAATGTGGCATACATATTTGTTTGTATGTCTGATTTTGATTGGTTTAATGTTATATAATTGTTTGTATATTTTTGGTGTTTTATTGATATTTGTTTTGTTTTTATGTTGTTTTATTGATTATTCTTGTTTAATTTTATATGTTTGGATCCAGACCCCAGGAAGAATAGTCGCTGCTGAGGCAGTGACTAATGGGGATCTGAAATAAAGAAATAAAAAAATAGTCTAAATGCAGTATTGATATGCATTATATGTATTTGTAATGATGTATTTTTAAAGTTCACTAATACTATAACTACTGTTTCCAATGGCAAGGCAAATGATTTATTAACTTTCTCTTTGAACCGCAGGACTGTTATGAACAAATCCACAACAAGAGACAAATTGGTGAATTCCACAAAATAGCTTAAACTGTTTGTACGCACAATTTAAGATCATATCTGTATGTATACACAGTTCTTGCACAAGGCCAAATGTGTCAAATAGATGTTGCATCATTTATTTGCATACACTATAGGATAGATGTTTCAAACGGATAATAATAATAATAATAATAATAATAATAATAATAATAATAATAATAATAATTCATTTAATTTATATAGCGCTTCTCAATAACCCGAAGTCGCTGACAGTAGTCGGGAGCAGGGGTACAAACAAAGAAACAAAAGCAAAGAAACAAAAACAAAACAACAAAGAAACAAAAACAAAAGGAACATGAGACCATGGGGGGAATGGGGGAGACAGCCTGATGGCACAAAAAAAAGACTGGACATATCAATCAGGTTGGAGGGGAGGGGGGGTTTAGGGGTGGGGGGGGGGTTGAAGGCAAGGGAGAACAGGTGGGTTTTGAGGCGAGCTTTGAAGGTGGAGAGTGTAGGGGAGCCTCTGATGGACTGGGGGAGGGAGTTCCAGAGTCGGGGTGCAGTGCGAGAGAAGGCCCGATCTCTGAAGTTTTTAAGCTTGGATGTCGGGACAGTGAGGGAGGCAGTGGAGGAGGACCGGAGGGAACGGGTGTGGCGGTAGGGGAGAAGGAGATCAGTCAGGTAGGGGGGGGCCAGGCTGTGGAGGGCTTTGAAGGTGAGGAGTAGTGTTTTAAAGTTAATGCGGTGTTTGATCGGGAGCCAGTGGAGGGAGTGGAGGACAGGAGTGATGTGTTCGCGGGACCGGGTGTTAGTGAGGAGGCGGGCGGCTGAATTTTGGACCATTTGCAGTTTATGGAGGGAGCGGGAGGTGATACCAGTGAGGAGGGAGTTGCAGTAGTCCAGTCACACACTAGCAGCCACTTTAACACTCATGCCGCACACACGCACACTTATGGCCAGAGGAAAGGCCACTTGAATTAGTATAACATCAGGAACAGTGTATTGTACTACTAAAGCTACCTAGCATGTCCTATATGCTCTGTAAATACTATGTACAGATACCGAGATGGCACACCATGTACCTGTTTATTGCACTGTTGTTTTTTATTGGATTCTATTATATGTTGTACCACTGTATTTTTATTGGACTCTATTATATGTTGTACCACTGTATTGCACATCGTCGCGGGCAAGACCAGCCGCATTTCATTGTATACCTGTATGCCGTGACAATTAAAACTCTTGACTTGACTTGACTTGAAGGCGTGAATGAGGGATTCAGCAGCGGGGGGGGAGAGGCAGTGACGGATTTTTGCGATGTTGCGGAGGTGAAAGTAGGATGTTTTCACGATGGAGCGGACGTGGGGGTCAAATGAGAGGGTGGGGTCAAGGAGGACACCAAGGTTGCGGACTAGGGGGGAGGGGGTGATGGTGGAGTCGTTGATGGTGAGTGTGATGGGTCCGGATCTGGTGAGGGTGGTTTTGGTGCCAATGATGAGAAGTTCAGTCTTGTCACTGTTCAGTTTGAGGAAGTTGTGGGTCATCCAAGTTTGGAGTTCGGTGATGCATGATTCGATGTGACTGATGTGTTATTAATCTCTACCTGCTGCAACGTTACAGCTTCTGTGCAGATGATGTCACTTGATGACCCGTTCCCACAATCCACCACAGTGGTCTGGAGCTCCTGCAGGACTTGTTCCGCTGAGGATCCAGAACCAAGAGGAAGAAAATGGGATGAGCATTTTCTATGCAACCCCTACTACCCGTCTGCCAATAATCATATTTCTATTTGTTTACTTTATGTGCTACAGAGATTTTTTTTTATAAATAATAATACATCCACATAGCCTTTAGAAAAGTGCTAAATAAATGTAATGATTTCATCATAAAAATTTTAAAATAAAGATTGTGTGTCCAAAATTAATGTTGTTGTTTACATGTTGCATGTACCCCCTCCCTACTTCCCATTTCCCCACATGTAATGCACCTGATTGGATTACATGCTTGTGCTCTAGTGCGACATCTAGTGGCTGATTGGCATCTATAGCACCTTTAATACATACATTTTACATGTTAAATAAACAACTATTTGTCTATGAGAAGGCCTCCTGCAACTGAACAACCCTATCTGAAAAGGATAAAATATTTTCTGATTATTAGTTTCAGATTATTACTGATCAATGTGATCAAATTGTGTATTTTCTTGTAAATGTGTAGTTCTGGCTTACAGTAACAATTATTAATGTAAAATCATCTCAGTATTAATCATAATCATCTAGACCTTGATTAGTCAAGGGAATATAAAGTGTAAACAACAAACCCTAGAGACACAACATCTGTATTGGCTGGCCAGCCTTGAAACGCCAATAATCGGCACTGCATGACCATAAAAGTTAAATATCACTGTCTCCAATTCAAGTAGTGGTATTTCATTTAGGAAGTTATTTAGGAGTTTACGCAAAGGGGCTAGTATTATGTGGTTTCAATCTTGTTACATTGATAAAGTTGGCCAATTTGCAATGTCAGATTCATTGTCTACAAACGCATCAACTGACCACCCTACAGAGCACCTAAAAAAGCATTTTTATTTACATTTTCCACTTGTATTTACATTTTCTGATGTTCACATTCCCCTCACAAAAACCTAGTCCAGCTTTAATTAAAGGATGAATTAACTCATTAAAAAGTCTATCTTTGCCTTTTTGGTGAACACTGACCCCAGCCATGGTTATGGACCTACCCCCTCCTTGTCCCTGACCCCAGCCATGGTTATGGACCTACCCCCTCCTTGTCCCTGACCCCAGCCATGGTTATGGACCTACCCCCTCCTTGTCCCTGACCCCAGCCATGGTTATGGACCTACCCCCAACTTGTCCCTGACCCCAGCCATGGTTATGGACCTACCCCCTCCTTGTCCCTGACCTCAGCCATGGTTATGGACCTACCCCCTCCTTGTCCCTGACCCCAGCCATGGTTATGGACTCACCCCCAACTTGTCCCTGACCTCAGCCATGGTTATGGACTCACACCCTCCTTGTCCCTGACCTCAGCCATGGTTATGGACCTACCCCCAACTTGTCCCTGACCTCAGCCATGGTTATGGACTCACCCTCTCCTTGTCCCTGACCTCAGCCATGGTTATGGACTCACCCCCTCCTTGTCCCTGACCTCAGCCATGGTTATGGACTCACCCCCTCCTTGTCCCTGACCTCAGCCATGGTTACGGACCTACCCCCAACTTGTCCCTGACCCCAGCCATGGTTATGGACTCACCCCCAACTTGTCCCTGACCTCAGCCATGGTTATGGACTCACCCCCTCCTTGTCCCTGACCCCAGCCAGCCAGTCAGCAAGTAGAGCCAACTGTGATGGGCCTATCACCTGCGTCTATGCAGATTGGTTGGATATAGTCAGACAGCATAGGTTTGGTTGTCAGGCGTAGAATTGCCACATTGTTGCCGGTCAGCTCACTAAGGCTGATCCTTTCCACTGTCAGTGTAACTTCGAAGGGGTTGGATCCATTCTGCTTCAGGCGACCAAGGATTACAGTCCACTCAGAAGCATCGGGCGTACTGGGGACATGGGGAATCAATTGGATCAGGGCCACTCAACCTATATACATGTCTGTGATTTATGATAGTTGGGGGTTTCATACATGCATAACATAACGTGAAAGTTAAATGAATTATTACATTCTAAATGTACATGTAAAATGATCATGCTATTGTGGAATTACATTTCAATTATCAAATTAACATTATCATTTTAATATAGTTCACTAAACACATTATTAACTTTGACAGCCCTAATTAAATTCATTACAATAAAATACATCACAATATACTGTAATTTTAGCTACACAATAAGCTTTTTTAAGCATTTATAAAACACCTAGTCCTAGTCCTGTGTCCTGTGCAGTGTAAAACAGCACTTTGGTATTGTGTGTGTGATGCAGTAACTCTAGATGTGGTTACCTGGAGAAGCAGGCAGCATCGCTCAAGACATAGTCCTCCGCCATCAGAGTCCCTCCACAGACATGTGATCCATTCTTGTGTAAATTAGCCATCCAGGGCCACAAGCCTGCCGACGCCACCGAGCTGTTTCCACCAATACGTGAGTTCATAGGGGCCGTGCCGCAGACCACAGCTAGACAAGGATGGAACACGTTGATGGGGCAGTTAAAAAATGTAAAGGTGCTATACATACATTCAGCCACTAGATGTTAGACTAGAGCACCAGCATGTCATTATTCGATCAGGTGCATTCCACGTGGGGAAATGGGAAGACAAAATGTTTAATGATAAATGCATTCATCAATAATCTTTGGGGGGGGGGGGGGTACTTTTATTCCACACCTTTCTATCTATAGAGTCTTTAAAAAAGATATCTATCTATCCATCCAGATTGTTTCTGTGTCATTTGCCAAGTTTTGGAGATATCTGCCGGAGAGATATCTGCCGGAGAGATGTCTGCCGTAGTCGAGATGTCTGCCGTCTCTCCAATACAATGGAGATGAATGGCACTGCATTTGTGGCTCTCAAAGCGCCCAAATAAATACTCTTGAAAATCTCAACAGCAAAGTCTCTTTCCAGAAATCATGACACAATTACTCAGGATAACCCACTGATCTTGTTGTGAACAGTTTCATTAAGATCTGTTATGGTAGATACTTAGGTATTAAAATAGCCTTGCACTGTATGCAAGGTCCTGTTTACTCGTTCCATGTGTGTAGAAGTACAGTGTAACATTCTAAACTTGCTGATGCATCTCTTCACCAAATCAAATTCCTATACTGTACATTTATTGCATTTGTTGAGTAAAATGATTCTCATTCTGGTTAGTTCCTCACGTTTGGGTGTGGCAGGTGCAGGAGTTGTTGGGACCGTGGTCGGGGGTGCTGACAGTCCAGTACATGAGACACTGAGGTCTCCATCAGTCCCAGCAGAGTTGAATGTAATAAAGCCTGGCTGGTCACTGGTGATCTGACTCTCGATCCATGACTGATACCGGGACACTCTGGTATAGACTCCAGGGAAGTCAGGTTCGGCGCAACCTCGACCAAAACTCACCACTCCAGATAGGATCCAGCGAGTGCCCTGCTTGCTCACCATTGGGCCACCTGAGTCTCCCTGTGGAAAGAGGAATTCACTGTGTCAGCAGAGATAGATCTTTGCAGGGAATAAAACCTAAGGACTGTGTGTTAAAATGATCACCTGACAGGTGTCCTTCCCTCCAGCAGCCAAACCAGCGCAGATCATGTTATCTGTGATTGAGCCCACTCCATATAGTTGCAGTTACACCGTCTGTTCCCTACAATCGGCACCTCAACCTCCTGAAGAATTTGTGGGGACGGGAGCGATACTGCGAAGACACAAAGTCAGTTTGAGAAACATCATACATGGTGATATGTTTTAGAATATATTTCCAATCACAGACTGTCTGCTTAAAGATGGCCATCTCCAAGATTTACATCATTAGCCACCCCACAATGCAAAGCATCCAAACATCAACATATCCAAGTCGAATAATTTTTCCATACTGAAAGTATTTTTATATACTACCCATTTTATATATTTCTACCCATATGTACTTCTCTGAGAGTAAACATTAAATTCTGGAGATTAGAGGAGCAGCACATGCTGGATCCTTAGAATGAACTAAGAATTGAGGAGCTCACTCCTCACCACTAGGGGGCAGACCTACAGAAGCTTATACATGAGACGACAGCGTTTATTATATTTTGAAACTGGAGGCAAGGTATGGAAGATACTACACGCACACACACACACACACGCACACACACACACACACACACACACGCACACGCACGCACACACACACACACACGGTCAGAAACAAACATAGTATCAATGAGAGTATCAATAATACACCTGAGTGAAGTCTACTAAAAAAAAATTATAATAATAAATACTTAAAAAAAAATATATATATATTTAAGCGTTAATCTTGCACTAAAAAAATAGTGGCGTTAAAATAATGTAATTATTAGGTAATAATTAATAACACGTTAACTTTGACAGCCTTATAAATACTTAACTGACAACAGAAATTATTACTCCAAACTCTATGGTACTGTAAACAATGCACATGAGGTGCATTTGACATTTTATTTGGAGGCTACAGTCTCCCTAGAGTCAGTTGGGTTGATAGGGATGTGATTGATGCCCCTGTTACACAGGCTGAGATTGAGATTGCAATCATTGTGGTGGCTTTGGGGGAAAACTCCAGGGAACAACGGCCTGGGAATGGAATTCTACAAGTGTTTTAAATAGCAGCTTTCTCCATACTTACTGTTGTTATTTAATGAAATATTAGAATTTGAATACATCCATGTTACCAGGTAGAGATCCAACTATGATGAGTAACCATAGTGATGTGATTATAAGATCCTGGCTAAGATACTCACACTTGAGAAGGTAGTGCCAGATATAGTCCATCTAGGCCTTGGGCCTTTGCTCTACACCATATTTACAAATGACATGCCTCTTGTCCTAAATAAGTCCTATATTTCAATGTATGCGGATGATTCAACGATTTAAAAAATTAGCTCATTTGTTACCACTAAATTCTATCAAACAGGTAATTCAAGCTCTGGTTTTGTCAAATCTTGACTATTGTCCTGTAGTATGGTCGAATGTAACGATGAATAAACTGAAAAAATTGCAAATAATACAAAACAAAGCAGCACGTATAGCGCTTCGCTGTGAGTACAGAACTAATGTCGCAGTGATGCACAGTTGTTTAACTTGGTTACTTGTCAAACATAAGTTACTCTGCTCACTCCTTGTATTCACTAGGAATATTCTTGTTACAAAGATCCCCTATATTTTATATAACAATTTATAAGTCTTGACAGACACAACCATTCCACCAGACATGCTTCTGCACAAGGTTTTACACTTCTAAAAGTGAGGTCGAATGCAATGAAGCGAACTGTCATGTTCCGTGGTATGCAGGAATGGAACTCTCTTCCCAGATATGTTAAGCAGGAGAATAGTAAATGTCGTTTCAGAATCTTGGTCAAACTAAATTTTCAACCAAAGAAATTGACATTCCCTAATAGATAGTGTGTACGTAAATGAAAATGTATGTGTCTGATAAAGAGATAGGGATATACATAGATGTATGTGAAAAGGTATGTATCTGATATGGATATATTATTAGAAGATTGTATAATTGGTTGATATGAACATAGATAATGTATGTAAAAGCTAAATAGTATATTATGCTGTATTGTATTATGAATTAATTATGAGTAGGTAATGTATTGTTGTATTGTATTATGAATTGATTAGGAGTATGTATTGTTGTATTGTATTATGAATTTGATTAGGAGTATTTATTGTTGTTTTAATTGTCTGTATGCCATGTGAATGTTGTGAGTGTATAAAGTCTGTAACTGTATTTTACGTGTTATGGACCCCAGGAAGAATATGGGGGATAATGGGGATCCAAATAAACTTAAACTTAGACCAAGTGGGTTTCACCCCAGGTCATCTGTCATCGGATAATATGTGGATGGTTTTCCAGGTTGTTAGAGGCAGGTTCCAGTAAGTCTCCACTTATTGCTGCATCATTAGATGCTGGAAAAGCTTTTGACCAGATAGAATGGCGCTATTTATTTTATTTGGTTTCGGTCCCAAGTTTACTAGCTGGGTTAGAGCCCTTTACAGTGCCCCACTTTCCACTGGTAGAACCAGTGGATTAGTCTCAGAACCCTTTCCTCTCCCCCGAGGCATCAGGCAGGGTTGTCCGGTCAGCCCCTATACTCTTCATCATTGCACTAGAACTATTAGCATGTGCAATCTGCTCTAGTAGTGACATACTATTCTATCAGCCATGTTGGTAGGTAAATTACCATGGTTATTTACTAGAGAGCATACTGTCCTGTGATCTAATCGAATCTGTCATTACCCACCGTCATTATCAATTGTGCCCCAGCCAGTGACCCAGCTATCAATGCCAGCATGGAAGGAGCTGGCTGGAGCTGCCAGGCAGACTGGGAGAATGTAGTCAGTAAACGTCACTGGTGAGGAGAGCTTCAGAAGACATATGTCATTGTCACTTGTAGAGCTGTCGTAGTTCAAGTTCAAGTTCAAGTTCAAGTTCTTTAATAGTTGTCATACAGAAGTACAGAATACTTTCATACAAAATGCTTCTTACTGTTACGCTCCAGAGACTGTGCTAGACAAGATAGTATCAAATAACATAATAACATAATATAGCATGAATTTAGAAGAAGAAAATGAGGTCACAGTGTTCGGTATAGACATATGTACAATGTTCTGAGTTACCATATAATATACAATACACAATACTATGCAGTGTACTAATGTACAGTACTATCTAGTGCAAAGCAGAAATGGGATGAGGTACAATTTTAGGTACAATTTACAGTAAGGTGTACGAGTTGTAGTGCAATCCCTCATCCATAAATATAAAGTGTGGGGAGTGGGTGCTACAGTGTGTTTGTTTAAAGTGGGTGTGTGCTATAAGTGTGTGGAGTGGGTGCTACAGTGTGTTTGTTTAAAGTGAGTGTGTGCGTGTGGATGTGTGTGCTATGTGCGTTTGGTGGTTGTTGTTGTGTAGTGTTCATTCATTGTTCGTTTAGCAGCCTGATGGCCTGGGGATAGAAGCTTCTTCTGAGTCTTTCTGTGCTCGCCTTGAGACTCCTGTATCGCTTGCCTGACCGCAGCAGTTCAAAGAGGCAGTTGTTCGGGTGACTGGAGTCTTTAATGATTCTCTTAGCCTTGCCCTTGCAACGCTTGTAGTAAATGTTCTGGAGGGTGGGGAGCCCCCCTCCAATTGTGCGTTCGGCTGAACGTGTCACTCTTTGTAGTCTGCTTTGGTCTTGTGCAGTGCTATTCCCAAACCAGGAGGTGATGTTGCCGGTCAAGATGCTCTCTATTGTAGTTGGGATGTCGAATGATCTCTGTAACCGTCCGAGACAGCTCATTGGGGTTGGATCCCTCTTGGCTTTGACAACCCAAATAAATGATCAAATTTGCTGTACTGGTGCTGAAGGGAAGGCAGAATTTATCAAGAGAGCAGGTCCTGCCTATTCAGGGGTCCCTTGGCTCTCTGGCTAGCCAGCAGTCTAATATTCTCCTCCAATTACAAGCGCTGAGTGAAACCGTTAACCCCACTTACTTCAGGAGCTTCGGCCGGAGCATCACCCGCAGCCCTGGCTGGCCCCGCGCCTCCCGATCCCGCACCTCGGGAGCCCCGTCTCTCCGAACCACGGTTGTTCGATGGTAACTTCGAGGATTGTGCCACATTCATCATGCAATGTGAGTTGGTTTTTCGTCATCAACCCAGCCGATTCACTTCAAGGGGAGCCCAAGTGGCTTACATGACTAACTTGCTCTCAGGCCGGGCAGCCCAGTGGGTCACTGCCTCCTGGGCAATGGGGGCAGATTTCTGTTTTTCCTACCCAGACTTCGTGGCTGAGCTCCGCAGGGTTTTCCACCACCCAGCCCGTGGCCAGGACTCTGGAGCCCGGTTGGGTACCTTCCGGCAGGGCAGTGGCGGGGTCACCGACTACGTGCTGGAGTTCAGACTGGCAGCAACGGAGAGCGGTTGGAACGATCAAGCACTTCGTCTCACCTTCATGAGGGGGCTCAACGACGCTGTCAGGGACCCGTGAGAAACCTGAGTCCCTCGAGGACCTGTTCAGCCTCGCCATTCGCATCGACGGACGCCTCCAGGAGAGAAGACGTGAGAGAACCCGACAGGGACCTCCAGAGGTACTCCAGACCCCCCGTACTTGTGACGGTACTGCGGGCCGCCCTGCTCCCAACACGACTGGTGGCTCTTTCCCCTCCCGTTCGGTGCCCGGGGAGGAACCCATGCAGCTGGGACGTTCTCATCTTAGCCAAGCTGAACGGGAGGCGAGGTTCAGGTCCGGCCTTTGCCTCTACTGCGGTCGGGATGGACACCGTATCGCCAACTGCCCCACCCGGCCAAAAGACCAGGCTCGCCGGGACCCCGGGAGATCCTGGTGAGCCGTTTTTCTCGTTCCCAGAGCCGTGCACCACCTAGCCGTCTGATGAGCGTCACCCTGGCCTGGGCGGACCAACGGGCCACGGTGGAGACACTCATTGACTCGGGGATTGACGAGAGTTTCCTAGACTTCGAGTTTGCTACCCGGGCCAACATTCCACTTGAGGACCTAGTGAGGCCATTGGAGGTATTCGCATTGGACCAACACCGCCTGGCTGACATCACTCAACGCACCTGCCCTGTCCTGCTCACCATTGCTGGTAACCACGTTGAGAGACTCCAGTTTTTTATCACCAGATCCCCTCTTGTCCCAGTAGTCCTGGGCCGGCCCTGGCTCGCGCTGCACGAGCCCCACATCGCCTGGTCCTTTGGTACCATCAGGGGGTGGAGCTCCTCCTGTCATGCCCAGTGTCTTCAGGCGGCGTCCTGTCCCTCGCCTCGGAGATCCGTTTGTGAGCCGCCTCCGGACCTCTCGACCATACCCCCCGAGTACCACGACCTCATGGAGGTTTTCAGTAAGTCCAGGGCTCAGGCCCTTCCGCCTCACCGGCCTTACGACTGTGCCATCGACCTCCGCTCAGGGGCTCCCCTTCCCGGCAGCCGCCTCTACAGTCTGACCGTCCCTGAGAAGGCAGCGATGGATCAATACATCTCTGAGTCCTTGGAAGCAGGACTCATTCGGCCTTCCTCCTCTCCTGTGGCGGCCGGCTTCTTCTTTGTTGGGAAGAAGGACGGAGACCTTCGACCCTGCATCGACTATCGCCAGCTCAACGAGATCACCATTAAGAACAAGTACCCTCTTCCTCTCATGAACTCCACCTTCGAGCCTCTCACCCAGGCTACCGTCTTTACCAAGCTGGACCTCCGGAGTGCCTACAATCTAGTCCGTATCCGAGAGGGCGATGAGTGGAAGACCGCCTTCAAGACTCCCAGGGGCCACTACGAGTACCTGGTTATGCCGTTCGGCCTCACCAACGCTCCGGCGGTATTCCAGGCGCTCATGAACGACGTCCTTCGTGACATGCTGGAGGAGTTTGTGGTAGTATACCTAGACGACATCCTCATCTTCTCCAAGACCCTCGAGGAACACATCCAGCATGTCCGCTGTGTGCTGGAGCGCCTCCTCCACAATCGGCTCTTCGTCAAGGCGGAGAAGTGCCGATTCCACTCCGACTCCGTCGATTACCTGGGCTTCATCGTGGAGAGAGGCTTGACCCGAGCTGATCCTCGCAAGATCCGGGCCGTGGAGGAGTGGCCGGAACCCACCTCTCGGAAGGAGTTACAGAGCTTCCTCGGGTTCGCCAACTTCTACCGAAGGTTCATCCGGAACTAGTCAGGTGGCGGAACCGCTTACCAGGCTGACCTCTCCCGCCCTGCCGTTCGACTGGTCCCCAGCGGCGTGTGCTGCGTTCCGCTCCCTCAAGAAGAGGTTCACTTCCGCCCCGATCTTGCTCCATCCAGACCCACTGGAACTTAAAATAGCTAAGATCATCCCTATTTATAAAGATGATGACCCAGCCGTCTTCAACCATTACAGACCTATATCCATCCTTCCTACCTTGTCAAAAATACTTGAAAAGCTGGTCTATAAAAGATTAATTGAACATCTTAATAAGCACAATATTATTTACACTCACCAGTACGGGTTCAGAAAGAAACATGCAACATATATGGCAATAACACATCTAATTAATGAAATATACAAAGCTAAAGACAGAAAGGAAAACACTATAGGTATTTTTTTAGACTTATCAAAGGCATTTGATACAGTCAATCACAATATCCTCCTGCAGAAGCTCTCACATCTTGGAATAAAAAACAATGCACTGCTATGGTTCACCAGTTACCTTAAAGATAGACGTCAGTCTGTATCCTATAATGGGATAAATTCTCCTTTTCTTCCTTTACTTTGCGGTCTGCCCCAAGGTTCAATTATTGGGCCTTTGTTATTTTTGTTATATATCAATGACCTCCCTAACGTCTCAGACAGGCTGTCGAAAATTTTATTTGCAGATGACACGTGTGTATTCTATTCACATAAAGATCCTGATACCATCATTAGGGTCATAAATGAAGAACTTAACAAACTATCAATTTGGTTTAAATGCAACAAATTATCACTAAACATTAAAAAAACGAATTTCATTTTTTTTGGTCTCAAATCTGTGATTTTTAACTCTTCATCTAAAGTAGTGATCAATGACATCCCCATAGCTAGGGTGTGTTTTACACGATTCCTTGGTGTTCTGCTTGATGAATCCCTATCATGGAAACCTCATATCACAGCCATAACTACAAAAATGGCCAAGAGTATTGGTATTCTTGGAAAAACACGTCACTTGCTGAGCACCGAGGTTGCCACAATGTTATATTACTCTATGGTTTACCCATATATCAATTACTGTAATTTAGTTTGGGGTAGTACGCATCAGACCAAACTTGAGCCCATATACCGTCTGCAGAAACGAGCTCTAAAAATAATCAGCTGTGTACATCGAAGTCATTCTTCTCAGCCTCTATTCCAGGGGTGGCCAACCAGTCAGAGACTAAGAGCCACAAAAATGACTGTGGTACCACAAAGAGCCACACCATATACCAGCGTTTCTCAACCTTTTTTTTCAGTCACGGCACCCTTCATGTGTTTATAGGTCTCACCCTCTGGCCTCTGAAGTTGCTAATGTCTTTTTTATTTGGGCCTCACAGGGTTAAAAGTACCCTGTGAGACCCACGGTTGCAAAATTACAAAATCACTTTTAGCCATTTAAAAAAATAATGTTTATTTAAAAAATGTTAAAGGGAAACTATTTTACTATTTCTTTCACTATTTGGGCACTTTTACACAATTCCTGTGAGTCTATGGAACACCTAGGTTTTTTTCAAAAAGAAATGCATTGTTTTGTATTTCTAATCAAGTACTAAAAACCGCATTTTTCTACCTCAAGATCTTAAGCCGTTTTTGAGGCTGGGCGCCAACCACTGTGTGGCCTGGTGCCAACTGCCACATCAACTGCCACATTATTATGCAGCTGAGAAATCTCTGACATCACAGATATGCACATTTTCAGATGACTCAGTTCAGTGAGGGTGAATATTGTGAGAGGAGAATTGGAAGAATGCGCCAATATGAGAATTAGAGACATATCCTATTAATATAAGTCCACATAGCTAAGAAACAATGGTAAACACTGAAAAAGGCCATTTATAAGATAGTTCCCCTTTAAGCACATGTATAGTCAATTGGTCCTGTTGTTCAGCCTCACAATGCTATTTTATAGTAAATGTGTTTATATGTCCCACCCTCTGGCCTCTGAAGTTGCTAATTTCTTTTTAATTTGGGCCTCACAGGGTTAACCTCTTAAGCCCGAGATATACAGTAAAAGTGTATATTTTCAGCATTACGTTTGTTTACCAATTATTTTAACTGTTATTAGTGAAATATAAGATTATAGAAATCTCAGGGCATTGAGTCGGAAACCGACGCATATTGACAGGAGGAAGTGGCACAGCCAAAAGTGAGTGTAGTCTTTTGAAGGAAGAGACTCAGGGCTTTCAAATTTCGAAAAACTACCCTACCCAGCTCACACCAGCCCCTGTCAATCATCTGACTTCTGGATTTACCTTTTAATTTCTCTTATTTTTTCGGATTATCTCCCACAAACCTGAACGTTATTGCCATAAAACAGAACGCAGTTAGTTTCTCTACCTTTCTGTGAACGTCTTGCAAAAAACGGTGTTGCAATATGTTGAAAAATGGTGGAGAAATTTACATTATAAAAAAGATGGCAGAATTCAGTACTGTATCTACAAAACCTTCTGTTTAATCATCTTCCCTTTATTCATTTGCTTAGATTTTTCAGGTCTGGTGAATTTTAGCATGGTGTTATTCACAGTCAAAGATAAAAAAAAAAATTAAATGGAATTGATATTCTCCTTTGGTTCATTACAATTTTCTCAAGCCTAGTAACAGACACACTATTTCTGACACTGATCCATATATGTCCCTAGATTCAGATACCAAGAACATGCAAATGGACAATAAAAAAAAAAAAATTAAATGTTTATTCTACGTCCTTATGGAATGAGTGACATAAAAAAAAAGTAAAAAAAAAAAAAAAAGTAAAAGAAAAATAAAAAAAAATATTTTTTTATAATTTTTTATAATTTTTTTTATGGATGGAAGAGCCGCACATTGACGGGCAAAGAGCCGCATGCGGCTCGCGAGCCGCGGGTTGGCCACCCCTGCTATATTCCATAAGTTAGGTATCCTCAGTGTTTATCAAGTGAATCATCTTCAGACTGGTTTATTTGTGCATAGTTCTTTAAACAGAGCCCTTCCCCCTTTTTTCATGACATGTTTGCCCACAATCACCAAATTCATAATTACCCCACACGTAGTTCCTGTTTGCTTAGACCACCCTTTTCCCGCACTTCCCAATCTCAGTTTTGTTTGCTCTACCGAGGGTCAAAGTTGTGGAACTCTTTGCCTCCACATATTTTGGAATTTTCTTTTCTGAAATTCAAAAGAGCACTGAAATATCATCTCCTAGATCACCAATATTTCCCATATGGACTTCCTTTACAAACTGTAGTCTGATGGCTTGATGTATTTTGTTATTGTATTTTCGTTTTATTATATATTCTTACTGTTAGTGATTGTTTTCTCTATACCAGAAATCAAGGTACCAAGGTACCCATGTACATGTCAAAATACTTCCCAAAGGTCAGTGAATACCACGATCACAACACCAGAGGGAGCTCCACAAATCATGTAAAACCCAGATTCGGCTCAAACAAGGGACTAAACACGTTTCGCAATTATGCCACATCAATGTGGAACGCCCTGCCTAAAGCTGTAAAGGAATGTGAATCACTACCCACCTTCAAAAACACTCTCAAAAAACACCTACGTGAGACTGCAATTCGAAACTGGCCCCTACAAATGTCCTAACCTAGTTGTACAGTAAATGACCAAGTAAGGCTTTGTCAATATTCCAATGTACAGTGTAAAATGTGTGTGTGTCCCCTACCCAACCCCCCCCCCCCCCCACCTCCAATGTACAGCCCTCACCCAACCCACCCAACCCCACCCCACCAACCTCCTCCAATGTACAGTTTCTACGCCAAATGTATATACACTCCTTTTCTGGACACTTTTGTATCACAAACAGTACTGTATTTGCAAATCTGATATGTCATAAATGTATAGATGTAGCAGTACTGTCTATCTGTATGTCATGTATGTCATATATGTTATGATGAATTGAAAATGGGGGACCCTGGTGGAAACAAGACGAAAGTCTTTCTCTGGTCTGCATCCCCTTAACAATTGTATGTATTGAGATGTACTGTACTGTACCCATTCTGCAATCTGTTAATAAACTTTTCAATCAATCAATCAATCAATCAATCGTATGGCATGGGGTGCCTACTTCGGTGTCTATGTAGGCCTGCTTGTGTGTGTCTGTTTGTTCAGGGGGGGGGGGGGGGGGATTTTATTTTATATTTTATATTTATCTTGATATAATGTAATTTTGCTTCCTGGTGAATGCCACATGCAAGCCCCTTGAGGGTTTTTAGGCAATTCTCCTACACATCCCTTGTGGACTATATTGTATTATATATGTAACTGTTTTTATATGTGTAAATAAACAAACAAACAAACAAAACAAACAACGCACCTGCCCTGTCCTGCTCACCATTGCTGGTAACCACGTTGAGAGACTCCAGTTTTTTATCACCAGATCCCCTCTTGTCCCAGTAGTCCTGGGCCGGCCCTGGCTCGCGCTGCACGAGCCCCACATCGCCTGGTCCTCCGGTACCATCAGGGGGTGGAGCTCCTCCTGTCATGCCCAGTGTCTTCAGGCGGCGTCCTGTCCCTCGCCCCGGAGATCCGTTTGTGAGCCGCCTCCGGACCTCTCGACCATACCCCCCGAGTACCACAACCTCATGGAGGTTTTCAGTAAGTCCAGGGCTCAGGCCCTTCCGCCTCACCGGCCTTACGACTGTGCCATCGACCTCCGCTCAGGGGCTCCCCTTCCCGGCAGCCGCCTCTACAGTCTGACCGTCCATGAGAAGGCAGCGATGGATCAATACATCTCTGAGTCCTTGGAAGCAGGACTCATTCGGCCTTCCTCCTCTCCTGTGGCGGCCGGCTTCTTCTTTGTTGGGAAGAAGGACGGAGACCTTCGACCCTGCATCGACTATCGCCAGCTCAACGAGATCACCATTAAGAACAAGTACCCTCTTCCTCTCATGAACTCCACCTTCGAGCCTCTCACCCAGGCTACCGTCTTTACCAAGCTGGACCTCCGGAGTGCCTACAATCTAGTCCGTATCCGAGAGGGCGATGAGTGGAAGACCGCCTTCAAGACTCCCAGGGGCCACTACGAGTACCTGGTTATGCCGTTCGGCCTCACCAACGCTCCGGCGGTATTCCAGGCGCTCATGAACGACGTCCTTCGTGACATGCTGGAGGAGTTTGTGGTAGTATACCTAGACGACATCCTCATCTTCTCCAAGACCCTCGAGGAACACATCCAGCATGTCCGCCGTGTGCTGGAGCGCCTCCTCCACAACCGGCTCTTCGTCAAGGCGGAGAAGTGCCGATTCCACTCCGACTCCGTCGATTACCTGGGCTTCATCGTGGAGAGAGGCTTGACCCGAGCTGATCCTCGCAAGATCCGGGCCGTGGAGGAGTGGCCGGAACCCACCTCTCGGAAGGAGTTACAGAGCTTCCTCGGGTTCGCCAACTTCTACCGAAGGTTCATCCGGAACTACAGTCAGGTGGCGGAACCGCTTACCAGGCTGACCTCTCCCGCCCTGCCGTTCGACTGGTCCCCAGCGGCGTGTGCTGCGTTCCGCTCCCTCAAGAAGAGGTTCACTTCCGCCCCGATCTTGCTCCATCCAGACCCCAAGAGACAGTTCATCGTAGAGGTGGACGCCTTGGATACTGGACTGGGAGCTATCTTATCCCAGCGGTCGGCAACAGACCAGAAGGTACATCCGTGCGCCTTCTACTCGCGTCGTTTCCTCCCTGCCGAGAGGAACTATGACATTGGCAATCGGGAGCTGCTGGCGGTTGTGGCTGCCTTGGAGGAGTGGCGTCATTGGCTAGAGGGGGCCGAGGAGCCATTTACCATTTGGACGGACCACAAGAACCTGACGTACATCCGTGCTTCCAAGCGCCTCAATGGCCGGCAGGCAAGATGGGCCAGCTTCCTCAGTCGGTTCGACTTCTCGCTGACGTTTCGCCCTGGTTCCCGCAACACAAAGGCCGACTCCCTATCCTGGTTACACTCCAAGGGGGCTCCAACCACTGAGGACCTGACTCCCATCCTCCCAGAGGCCAGGGTGGTAGGAGTAGTCACCTTGGGCATCGAGGGGGTGGTAAGGCGTGCCCTACGCTTCCATCGCGCTCCAGGCAATGTACCGGTTCATCGTCTCTTCGTCCCCGACTCTGTCCGGTCCCGGGTCCTCCAATGGGGCCATACCAGCCGGTTCGCCTGCCACCCGGGCGTTCATCGCACGTTCTCCTTCCTGGCTCGTCGATTCTGGTGGCCCACCATGAGGAACGACGTCAAGGAGTTCGTACTGGCCTGCGCAGTCTGCGCCCGCAGCAAGGCCTCCCACCAGGCACCCTCCGGGCTATTGCAGCCGCTTCCCATCCCGAGCCGTCCTTGGTCACATGTGGCGCTGGACTTCGTCACGGGTCTTCCTTCTTCCCAGGGGAACACGTGCCTACTGACCGTGGTGGATCGGTTCAGCAAGGGGGTTCACCTCGTGGCCCTTCCCAAGCTTCCCTCGGCGGCCGAGACGGCGGACCTCCTGACACGCCACGTGTTTCGCCTCCATGGTTTTCCCCAGGACGTCGTCTCGGACCGGGGGCCCCAGTTCACTTGCCAGGTATGGCGGGGTTTTTGCAAGGGATTGGGGGCAACGGTCAGTCTTTCCTCTGGTTATCATCCCCAGACTAACGGACAAACGGAGAGGATGAACCAGAGTGTGGAGTCTGCTCTTCGGTGTGTGGCTGCCGAGAGACCAGCTTCTTGGAGCCGTTTCCTTCCCTGGGTCGAGTACTCCATCAACTCCATGGTCAGTTCCGCCACCGGCCTCTCACCTTTTGAGGTATCCCTGGGCTACCAACCCCCTCTTTTCCCTGCACAGGAGTCGGAGGTGGCAGTTCCCTCCGTACAGGACCACCTCGACCGGTGCCGTCGGGTCTGGGAGATCACCAGGACCGCGCTGCTCCGGTCATCGGAGCGCGCCAGTCGTGGGGCTGACCGACGCCGGGTTCCTGCGCCGACGTACCACCCTGGGCAGAGGGTGTGGCTTTCCGCAAGGGACCTTCCACTTCGGTCCTCGGCCAAGAAGCTTAACCCCCGGTTCGTCGGTCCTTTTGAGGTTCTGAAGGTACTCAGTCCGGCGGCGGTGAGTCTTAAGCTTCCTGCGTCCATGCACATTCACCCCGTTTTCCATGTGTCCCGGGTTAAGCCTGTCTCTCTCAGTCCCCTGATGCCTCCTGCTCCGGAACCACCTCCTCCCGAGATGGTGGACAGTCACCCCCAGTGGCAGGTCCGCCGGTTGATGGGCGTTCGACGGCGGGGTCGGGGGTTCCAGTACCTGGTGGACTGGGAGGGGTACGGTCCGGAGGAACGGAGCTGGGTCTCCCGCCAGCTCATCGCGGATCCCGGCCTGATCACCGACTTCCATCGTGCCCATCCGGGCGAGCCGGGTCGGGCTGGTCGCCGGGTGGCTCCCGTGGAGGGGGGGGGTACTGTGAGGTTTTGGTCCGCTCCCTGCCACACGCTCCGTTCCTTTAAGGTACTATGTGATTAATGCATTCCCCGCCACGCGCTCCGTTCCTTTAAGGTGCCGTGTTTGATTGGTGCTTTCCCCGCCACACGCTTTTGGAGCAAGTATCAATCTCATCCCGCAGCTGTCACAGCTTGTAATTAGCGCCCCTGAAGGCTTTATATGCTCAGACCCCCTTACTATCGACGTTGGGTCGTTCTGAATTACACCTGCATATACCTGCTTTCCCCGTCGCTGTTGCTGTTTTTTTGCTCTCCAGGATCTTTTGTGGAGAACTGCTGTGGAGAACCTGGTTCCCCGTTCGGAGCTACGCCTCGTAATCTGCCCACTTCTCGCGTTGTGCTCTGGTGAGTTTTTGGAAACTGTCTTTTGGATTATCAGTTTTTTGTGTGTTTGGTGAACACCGAAGAGATCACGTTTTTGTTTGTACTGGACTCACCTAATTTTTGTGTTAGTTTAACACTGAAGATACCGTATTGTTTTTTCTCTGGACTCTGCTAACTTGTGTGTGGTACACCGAAGATCAAGTCACTTGGATTTATACTGGATCAGTCACCTCTCTGCCTCTGTGTGTGCGTTGGGCTAACTCTGATTTCTCTCTCTCTCCGTTTCCACCGGGAGTGAAAGCTGGGAGAATCTGCAGAGCCGCTTCAACGTCACTAGCCAATTCCTCACCACTACCTACTGGGAGTATCTGCAGAGCCGCAACATCTTCAAATGCCAGATTCCCCGTTTGTTCGATTGCTGTACTTCATTCCATCTTGTGACTCTGTAAATAAATACGCCCTTGCTTTGGCTAACTCTGAACTTCCTCTCTGTGCCGTTGCGTTTGAGGTCGGTTACAAACCATAACAGTTCTACAGACAGTCCAGAGCTTCCCTCCATCCAGGACATATACAACAGACAGTGTGTCAGCAAAGCCTGCAGGATTATCAAATACCCCAACCGTGGCTGATGCCGTCTGGTAAACTGGTAAACGGTACCGGAGTCTCAGGGCCCGGAGCAGCAGGCTCTGGGATAGTTGGCAGTAAGGCTCATGAACAAAATTACCTAATGGTCTGCCTGTCTGCCCACCACTCACTCACTGTACAGAGTCACAATACTGTGACTATTGTATCACAATTTAGTGCTTTGTTTATGCTGCCACTTGCATACACTACACCCGTACTGTGGTTATTATACTGTGATTATTATATTATAACTTGGTGCTACTTTATTGTTGTTTCAGCTGCTACTTTGCACACACTACACCCATGCTGTGAGTGTTATGTTATAGTCTAGTTTCGTTGCCACTTTGCACACACTACATCCACATTAGTGTATTGTAAATTTGAGCTTTTTTATTGTGTTTCTGCAGATTTCTTCTATGCTATTCCTATAGCTTTTTTTGTCATCCTATTTTATTGATGTCGCTGCTACGAGGCAGAGGTGCCAAGACACAAATGATTTCACTCCTGTATGCTGTACAGTATGGAAGATGTGACAATACAAATCTAAATCTGAATCTGAAGACTAAACTCTATCTATCCTATATTCTGATTAAGGTTCAATGAGGCAATGCATTGCTACATGTTTTGTAGTATTGCTACAATACTACATGTATTCCTGACCACTTCTTTGTGCATTTCCTTGTGCTCAAGTATCTTGTTTTTTGTTATAAATTCCCTCTTGTGGCATCAGAAACAGCTATAATTTAACCCTTCAGGCGAAGAACCAACTCCTTTCTTCAATTTATTGGACAGCCAATGTATTTGCAGTTGTAAGGTCAAGCCAAATCACTTGGAGTGTGACTGTAACTCAACCTCTACTGTCTAACAGTGAATGTACACAATGCTCTAGTAACATTTTGAAATCATTGTTCATCTGAAAACAGAGTTATATGCTTCTTTGTCTGAGGTGCTCAATTCTGAACCGTTTGTTTATGGTTGTTAATCTGAAGACTTCAAACCCTGGCCAAACAGCAAGAAGTACATATTATGTATGTTTTTTGTTGTTGTGTGAATTTCTTTCTTTAAATTGTTTTATTTAAATTTTTTTCTTCTCTAGCCATTGGCATCCGTTCCCAATAAACATTGTCCTCTTTCTGATTTAACCTTCACAATCAGATAAGGTTGATTGTGCACACTTAATCTTTTTCAGCAATACCATGACAGTATAAACACACTCCAAAGAGCATCTTCATCTTTCTGTTGTTAAGCTGAAAATAAGGCTGTTTCAAGTCCATTCACTTTGTCACCACCTTGATAATGTGGGGACTAACAAGACCTGACCCCTACAGTATCTCTTTGAATGGGGAGTCCATAGATCCATAAGAATCTTTCATACATATCATCGTCTTCTCTCAATTTGAAGTCACTAGTTAATTACTGACAATACATCTTTAAAACTCACATTTCAACTCAAAATGTATTAGTTTCAAGTTCAAGTTTCTTTAATAGTTGTCATACAGAAGTACAGAATACTTTTATACAAAATGCTTCTTACTGTTACGCTCCAGAGACTGTGCTAGACAAGATAAGTATGAAATAAAATAGTATAGCATGTAAAATAGAAGTAAAAATAGAGGTCACAGTGTTTAGTATAGACATATGTACAATGTTCGATGCAGAATAGAAGTAACTGAGTTACCATACAATATACAATATACTATGCAATGTACTAATATACAATACTATATAGGGCAGAGCAGAAATGGGATGAGGTACAGTTTAGGTACAATTTACAGTAAGGTGTACGAGTTGTAGTGCAAATCCTTTACCAATAAATATAAAGTGTAAAGTGTGTTTAGGTGATCTAAAGTGTGGAGAGTGGGTGCTGCAGTGTGTTGTTTGTTTAAGTGAGTGTGTGCGTGTGGGTGTGTGTGCTGTGTGCATTTGATGGTTGTTGCATAGTGTTTATTGTTCGTTGAGCAGCCTGATTGTGAGGTTTCTGTCCTTGCTCACTTACTCGCTCTGTTCCTTTAAACCACCTCGCTCTGTTTTCCATTTGTTTCTGTTAATCATTTCATTCCCCCATTCACACGCTTCTTCCCAGAGACGTCGTTGATTGGTTCTCTCCCGTCCACACGCTTTTCAATCACATCCCCCAGCTGTCACTGCTTGTCAATCAATCAATCCCGTATTATTTATACCCCGTTTCCCCACTCAAGTTTTGTTGGATCGTTTTGATATTTTCTGTTTGCATTCGCCGTTCCTGCTGCTGCTGTTGTTCCCTGTGCTTTACCTCCAGGATATTCCAAGAAGCCTTCCTCTTGGACACCTTTTCCCCGTGGCGACGCGCTCGCTCCGCTGCTGTTCCAGCGCTCTTTACGCACAACGCCTGGGTGAGTTTTTAATGACTGTCTTTGATCAAATTCCGTTTTCGTGTGTTTTTATAACACTGAAGATTACCACCTTTTTATCAGACAGTCACTCACCCAGCGGTTGCCTTTTTTGATTGTTTCTCTGGGATAATATTTTGACCTAACATCTCCCACTGTGTGTTTTTCACACCGAAGATATTATCACATTGGATTGTAGTTTGGACTTCGCTCTCAGTGTCTATTTTTTGCACCGAAGATATTTTTCACTTGGGATTGTGTTTTTGGAACATTGCTCACTGTGTGTGTTTACACAAAGATTAGTTCACTTGGATAACTTTTGTTTTTGGGTACAAGTCACCTCTCCTGTTCTCCTGCTCGTTCTACCTGCACCCTGTGTTGACTCGCTCCCTCTCTCTCTCTCTCGGTCCCGCATCACCTCGGAGATTCTGCCGAGAGAGGTCTGCAGAGCGGCTCTGACGTCAGCATCTGCTACCCCCTACTACCACCTCGGGAGAAGCTGCAGAGCAGCAGAACTATTCATCCTTGCTTGAAGTCCAGTCTTGTTTAGACTCTTCCTATTCTATGCTGTTTAATTAGTCTCAATAAACAAGCCCCTGTTTTTGGCAACTCTGAATCCTACTGCAATTTGCATACCGCCCCAACAGGTCCACGGAGGACGCCATATCCCATGTGCTGCACACAGCAGCATCACACCTGGACAAGAGGCAGGGGAACTATGTGAGAATGCTATTCATCGACTACAGCTCGGCATTCAATACCATAGTCCCCTCCATACTCATAGCCAAGCTCAGGGACCTGGGCTTGGGCTATGACCTCTGCCAGTGGGTCTTGGACTTCCTGACTGGCAGACCCCAGGTGGTGAGAGCAGGCAACTGCACCTCCTCATCCATCACCCTCAACATAGGGGCCCCCCAGGGCTGTGTTCTGAGTCCCCTCCTCTACTCCCTGTACACACACGACTGTGTGGCTCAGCGGAGTAGCAATACAATCGTCAAATTTGCTGACGACACAGTGGTGGTGGGCCTGATCTCTGCCAACGACGAGAGGGCCTACCTGGAAGAGGTCAAGGTCCTGGCGGGATGGTGCCAGGAAAACAGCCTCTCCCTGAACGTCAGCAAAACAAAGGAGATGATTGTGGACTTCAGGAGGTCGGGGGTCAAGGACTACAGCCCCCTCAGCATCGACGGGGCACCGGTTGAGAGAGTCAACAGCTTCAAGTACCTCGGAGCCCACATATCCGAGGACTTGACATGGACCATACACATTAACAGTGTGGTGAAGAAGGCACGACAACGCCTCTACTTCCTCAGGCGCCTAAGGAAGTTCCAAGTCAGCCAGAAGATCCTTAAGAACTTCTACTCATGTACAATAGAGAGCATCTTGACCGGCAACATCACCTCCTGGTTTGGGAATAGCACTGCAAAAGACCAAAGCAGACTACAAAGAGTGACACGTTCAGCCGAACGCACAATTGGAGGGGGGCTCCCCACCCTCCAGAACATTTACTACAAGCGTTGCAAGGGGAAGGCTAAGAGAATTATTAAGGACTCGAGCCACCCGAACAACTGCCTCTTTGAACTGCTGCCGTCAGGCAAGCGATACAGGAGTCTCAAGGCGAGCACAGAAAGACTCAGAAGTAGCTTCTATCCCCAGGCCATCAGGCTGCTAAACGAACAATGAATGAACACTACACAACAACAACCACCAAACACACATAGCACACACATCCACACGCACACACTCACTTTAAACAAACACACTGTAGCACCCACTACACACACTTTATAGCACACACCCACTTTAAACAAACACACTGTAGCACCCACTCCCCACACTTTATATTTATGGATGAAGGATTGCACTACAACTCGTACACCTTACTGTAAATTGTACCTAAAATTGTACCTCATCCCATTTCTGCTTTGCACTAGATAGTACTGTACATTAGTACACTGCATAGTATTGTGTATTGTATATTATATGGTAACTCAGAACATTGTACATATGTCTATACCGAACAACTGTGACCTCATTTTCTTCTTCTAAATTCATGCTATATTATGTTATTATGTTATTTGATACTATCTTGTCTAGCACAGTCTCTGGAGCGTAACAGTAAGAAGCATTTTGTATGAAAGTATTCTGTACTTCTGTATGACAACTATTAAAGAACTTAACTTAACTTACTCTCTTGTGTCGTTGCGTTTGGGGTCGGTGTCAAACCATAACATTACGATCCAACCAAAATGACGACCCCAGCCGACACAGAGAGGGTCAGAACCGCACTTGCTAATCAAGTCGAGTTGACCAGGGATCACAGTCTCCAACTAGAGAGGGCTGCGGCTGCGGTGCAGGATCTCAGGGAACAGGTCCTGCCTATTCAGGGGTCAATGGCCGCTCTGGCGGGACAATAATCCGGTATTCTCGCTCAGCTTCACTCGCTGAGCGACACCGTTAATGCTTTACTTCCTTCACATCCTTCAGGAGCATTCACCGCAGCCCCAGCAGATCCCGCACCTCGGGAACCCCGTCTCTCCGTCCCACGGCTGTTCGACGGCAATCCCGAGGAGTGTGCCACATTCATCATGCAATGTGAGTTGGTTTTCCGTCATCAACCAAGCCGTTTTACTGCTCGAGGGTCCCAAGTGGCTTATATGACGAACTTGCTTTCAGGCCATGCTGCCCAGTGGGTCACTTCCTCCTGGGCAATGGATGCAGATTTTGTTTTCTCCTATCCAGACTTCGTGGCGGAGCTCCGCAGAGTGTTCCACCATCCAGCCCGAGGTCTGGACCCCGGAGCCCGGTTGGGGACTTTCCGACAGGGGAGCGGCAGGGTGACGGACTATGTCCTGGAGTTTCGACTGGCGGCGGTGGAGAGTGGATGGAACGACCCTGCACTTCGCCTAACCTTCTTGAGGGGACTCAGTGACGCAGTCCGGGACCAGCTCGCTACCCGGGAGTTGCCCGACTCCCTCGAGGACCTGTTTAGCCTCGTCATCCGCATCGACGGACGCCTCCTGGAGAGAAGGCGCGAGAGGACCCGACTGTTACCTCCTGAGGTACCCCGGATTCCCCGGACGCATGACGTCACTCCTGGACGCCCTGTCCTCAACACTACTGGTGGTAGCAGGCCTCCCCGTTCGGTTCGCGAGGAGGAACCCATGCAGCTGGGACGCTCTCATCTGAGCCAGGCGGAGCGTGAGGCAAGGCTCAGGTCCGGTCTCTGCCTCTACTGCGGAGGTGCGGGACACCGAATCGCAGACTGCCCCACCCGGCCAAAAGATCAGGCTCGCCGAGACCCCGGGAGATCCTGGTGAGCCGTTTTTCCCATTCCCAGCGCCGCGCACCACCTGACCATCTGATGAGCGTCACCCTGGCCTGGGGGGACCAACGTGCCACGGTGGAGGCCCTCATCGACTCTGGGGCAGACGAGAATTTCCTCGACTTCGAGTTCGCTACCCGAGCCAACATTCCACTTGAGGACCTTGTGAGGCCCTTGGAGATCTTCTCGTTGGACCAACACCGCCTGGCCGACATCTCTCAACGCACCGGCCCAGTCGTGCTGACCATCGCTGGTAACCACGTCGAGAGAATCCAGTTCCTCATCACCCAATCCCCCCTTGTCCCGGTGGTCCTGGGTAGGCCCTGGCTCGCGCTGCACGAGCCCCACATCGCCTGGTCCTCCGGTACCATCAAGGGCTGGAGCTCCTCCTGTCACGCCCTGTGTCTGCAGGCGGCGTCCTGTCCCCCGCCCCGGAGGCCCGCTGGTGAGTTGCCTCCGGACCTCTCGTCCATACCTCCCGAGTACCACGACCTCTTGGAGGTTTTCAGTAAATCCAGGGCTCAGGCCCTTCCACCCCGCCCCTATGACTGCGCCATCGACCTCCGCCAAGGGGCTCCCCTTCCCGGCAGCCGCCTCTACAGTCTGACCGTTCCGGAGAAGAAGGCGATGGATCTCTACATCTCTGAGTCATTGGAAGCAGGACTCATTCGGCCTTCCTCCTCCCCGGTGGCGGCCGGTTTCTTCTTTGTTGGTAAGAAGGATGGGGACCTGCGACCCTGCATCGACTATCGTCAGCTCAACGAGATCACCATCAAGAACAAGTACCCTCTACCTCTCATGAGCTCCACCTTCGAGCCACTGACCCAGGCCTCGTTCTTCACCAAGCTGGACCTCCGGAGTGCCTACCATCTTGTCCGTATCCGTGAGGGCGATGAATGGAAGACCGCCTTCAAGACCCCCAGGGGCCACTACGAGTACCTAGTGATGCCGTTCGGCCTCACCAACGCCCCGGCGGTATTCCAGGCACTCATGAACGACGTCCTTCGTGACATGCTGGAGGTGTTCGTGGTGGTGTACCTGGACGACATTCTCATCTTCTCCAGGACCCTCGAGGAACACATCCAGCATGTCCGCCGTGTGCTGGAGCGCCTCCTCCACAATCGGCTCTTCGTCAAGGCGGAGAAGTGCCGTTTCCACTCCGACTCCGTCGACTACCTGGGCTTCATCGTTGAGAAGGGCTTGACCCGAGCGGATCCTCGCAAGATCCAAGCTGTGGAGGATTGGCCTGAACCCACCACTCGGAAGGAGTTACAGAGTTTCCTCGGGTTCGCCAACTTCTACCGAAGGTTCATCCGGAACTACAGTCAAGTGGCGGAGCCACTTACCAAGCTGACCTCCCCCGCTCTGCCGTTCGACTGGTCCCCAGCGGCATGCGCTGCGTTCCGCTCCCTCAAGAAGAGGTTCACTTCCGCCCCTATCCTGCTCCACCCTGACCCCAAGAGACAGTTCATTGTGGAGGTGGACGCCTCGGAGACTGGCCTGGGCGCTGTCCTATCCCAACGTTCTCTTTCGGACCAGAAGGTGCATCCTTGCGCCTTCTACTCGCGTCGCTTCCTCCCTGCCGAGAGGAACTACGACACCGGCAATCGGGAGCTGCTGGCGGTCGTGGCTGCGTTGGAGGAGTGGCGTTATTGGCTAGAGGGTGCCGAGGAGCCTTTTACCATCTGGACGGACCACAAGAACCTGACGTTCATCCGTGCTTCCAGGCGCCTCAACGGTCGGCAGGCGAGATGGGCCAGTTTCCTCAGTCGGTTCGACTTCTCGCTGACCTTCCGCCCCGGTTCCCGCAACACGAAGGCCGACTCCCTGTCCCGGTTACACTCCAAGGGGGCTCCACCCTCTGAGGACGAGTGGTTGGAGCCATCACCTTGGGCATCGAGGGTGTGGTTAGGCGTGCCCTACGCTTCCAGCGTGCTCCTAGCAACGTCCCTATGCATCGTCTCTTCGTCCCCGACTCTGCCCGGTCCCGGGTACTGCTTTGGGGCCACACCAGCCGGTTCGCCTGCCACCCTGGCGTCCATCGCACGTTCTCCTTCCTGGCTCGTCGTTTCTGGTGGCCCACCATGCGGAACGACGTCAAGGAGTTCGTATTGGCCTGCGCGGTCTGTGCCCGCAGCAAGGCCTCTCACCAGGCACCCTCCGGGCTCTTGCAGCCACTTCCCGTTCCGAGCCGTCCGTGGTCACATGTGGCGCTGGACTTCGTCACAGGTCTGCCCTCCTCCCAGGGGAACACCTGCCTTCTGACCGTGGTGGATCGATTCAGCAAGGGGGTTCACCTCGTGGCCCTTTCCAAGCTTCCCTCGGCGGCCGAGACGGCGGACCTCCTGACTCACCACGTGTTCCGCCTTCATGGGTTTCCCCAGGACATCGTCTCTGACCGGGGGCCCCAGTTCACCTCCCAGGTATGGCGGGCCTTTTGCAAGGGATTGGGGGCAACGGTCAGTCTTTCCTCTGGTTATCATCCCCAGACTAACGGGCAGACGGAGAGGATGAACCAGAGCGTGGAGTCTGCTCTTCGGTGTGTGGCAGCCGAGAGACCGGCATCCTGGAGCCGTTTCCTTCCCTGGGTTGAATACTCCATCAATTCAATGGTCAGTTCCGCCACCGGCCTCTCACCCTTTGAGGTTTCCCTGGGCTACCAACCCCCTCTTTTCCCCGCACAGGAGGCGGAAGTGGCAGTTCCCTCCGTGCAGGTCCACCTCGACCGCTGCCGACGAGTTTGGGAGATCACCAGGACCGCGCTGCTCCGGACATCTGAGCGCGCCTGTCGTGGTGCCGACCGGCGCCGGGTTCCTGCGCCGACTTACCGCCCTGGGCAGAGGGTGTGGCTCTCCGCAAAGGACCTGCCGCTACGGTCCTCGGCCAAGAAACTCAACCCCCGTTTCGTCGGACCTTTCGAGGTCCTGAAGGTACTCAGTCCGGCGGCCCTGCGCCTGAAACTTCCTGCGTCCATGCACATCCACCCCGTGTTCCATGTCTCCCGGGTTAAGCCCGTCTCCCTCAGTCCCCTTATGCCTCCAGCTCCTGATCCTCCGCCTCCCGTGTTGGTGGATGGTCACCCCCAGTGGCAGGTCCGCCGGTTGATGGGCGTTCGTCGGCGGGGCCGGGGGTTCCAGTACCTGGCGGACTGGGAGGGTTACGGTCCTGAGGAGCGTAGCTGGGTCTCCCGGCAGCTCATCGTGGATCCCAGCTTGATCACTGACTTCCATCGTGCCCATCCTGACGAGCCGGGTCGGCCTGGTCGCCGGGTGGCTCCCGTGGAGGAGGGGGTACTGTGAGGTTTCTGTCCTTGCTCACTTACTCGCTCTGTTCCTTTAAACCACCTCGCTCTGTTTTCCATTTGTTTCTGTTAATCATTTCATTCCCCCATTCACACGCTTCTTCCCAGAGACGTCGTTGATTGGTTCTCTCCCGTCCACACGCTTTTCAATCACATCCCCCAGCTGTCACTGCTTGTCAATCAATCAATCTCGTATTATTTATACCCCGTTTCCCCACTCAAGTTTTGTTGTATCGTTTTGATATTTTCTGTTTGCATTCGCCGTTCCTGCTGCTGCTGTTGTTCCCTGTGCTTTACCTCCAGGATATTCCAAGAAGCCTTCCTCTTGGACACCTTTTCCCCGTGGCGACGCGCTCGCTCCGCTGCTGTTCCAGCGCTCTTTACGCACAACGCATGGGTGAGTTTTTAATGACTGTCTTTGATCAAATTCCGTTTTCGTGTGTTTTTATAACACTGAAGATTACCACCTTTTTATGAGACAGTCACTCACCCAGCGGTTGCCTTTTTTGATTGTTTCTCTGGGATAATATTTTGACCTAACATCTCCCACTGTGTGTTTTTCACACCGAAGATATTATCACATTGGATTGTAGTTTGGACTTCGCTCTCAGTGTCAATTTTTTGCACCGAAGATATTTTTCACTTGGGATTGTGTTTTTGGAACATTGCTCACTGTGTGTGTTTACACGAAGATTAGTTCACTTGGATAACTTTTGTTTTTGGGTACAAGTCACCTCTCCTGTTCTCCTGCTCGTTCTACCTGCACCCTGTGTTGACTCGCTCCCTCTCTCTCTCTCTCGGTCCCGCATCACCTCGGAGATTCTGCCGAGAGAGGTCTGCAGAGCGGCTCTGACGTCAGCATCTGCTACCCCCTACTACCACCTCGGGAGAAGCTGCAGAGCAGCAGAACTATTCATCCTTGCTTGAAGTCCAGTCTTGTTTAGACTCTTCCTATTCTATGCTGTTTAATTAGTCTCAATAAACAAGCCCCTGTTTTTGGCAACTCTGAATCCTACTCTCTTGTGTCATTGCGTTTGGGGTCGGTGTCAAACCATAACACTGATGGCCTGGGGATAGAAGCTTCTTCTGAGTCTTTCTGTGCTCGCCTTAAAGGGGAACTATTTTACTATTTCTTTCACTATTTGGGCACTTTTACACAATTCCTGTGAGTCTATGGAACACCTCTGTAATTTTTAATTTTTTTTATTCATTGTTTTGTATGTCTAATCAAGTCCTCAAAAACAGCATTTTTCTACCTCAAGATCTCGAGCCGTTTTGAGCCTGAGCTGGTCTCTGACAAGAACAAGTTACAGGTTGAAAAAACCCTCAGCTCGGAACTAGGCAGAATCTGCATATGGCTCGCTGATAACAAACTATCATTACACATGGGCAAAACAGAGTCCATTCTCTTCGGTTCAAATAACAAACTCAGCAAGACCGACGGCTTCTCAGTTACAGTGGGTGACAATATTGTCACAAGGAAAGATGAAATTACCTACCTGGGTTCCATCCTAGAGGCTAATCTCTCCTGTGACAAAATGGCATCCAATGTAATAAAAAAAGTCAACCAACGAACTCGATTCTTGTACCGGATCTCCTCTCTGGTAAACAAGAACACCCTGAAGACTCTGGCAGGAGCACTCATTCAGGGGTACTACGACTATGCTTGCACCTCATGGTACCAAAGCACCTCAAAGGCGCTAAAAACAAAATTACAAACATCTCAAAACAAACTGGTCAGACTACTGCTTGACCTTACTCCTAGAACCCACCTCACCCCTGCCCACTTTGACAACCTAGGATGGCTTAGAGTAGACGACAGAGTACAACAACTTGCAATGGGCCTGGTCTACAAGATACACTACACGACCAAGGTACCCATGTACATGTCAAAATACTTCCCAAAGGTCAGTGAATACCACGATCACAACACCAGAGGGAGCTCCACAAATCATGTTAAACCCAGATTCGGCTCAAATAAGGGACTAAACACGTTTCGCAATTATGCCACATCAATGTGGAACGCCCTACCCAAAGCTGTAAAGGAATGTGGATCACTACCCACTTTCAAAACCTCTCTCAAGGGACACCTACGGGAGACTGCAATTCAACACTGGCCCCTGTAAATATCCTAACCCAACCCCCTCCAATGTACAGTCATTTACCTAGTATGGTTTTGTCAATAGTTCAATGTACAATTGTGTTTGTTTGTACAGTGTCTCCTCCCCCCCCCCCCCTCAATGTACAGTGTTACTTGTTTATACAGTGTGCCCCCCGGCCCCCCCCCCCCCCAACCACCTCCAATGTAAATTACCCAGTATGGTTGTCAATATCCCAATGTACCCAACCCCCCCCACCCAACCTCCTCCAATGTACAGTTTCTACGTCAAATGTATATACTCCCTTTTCTTGACTCCTTTTGTATCACAAACAGTACTGTATTTGCAAATCTGGTATGTCATAAATGTATAGATGTAGCAGTACTGACTATCTGTATGTCATGTATGTCATATATGTCTATATGAATTGAAAATGGGGGACCCTGATGGAAACAAGACAAACGTCTTTCTCAGGTCTGCATCCCCTTAACAATTGTATGTATTGAGCCGTACTGTATTGTACCCATTCTGCAATCTGTTAAATAAAGTTTTCATTCATTCATTCATTCAACCACTGTGTGCAGCGCATCATGTACCTGATGCCACACAGCCACATTATCATGCAGCGGTGTCTCTCTGATATCACAAATCAGCACATTTTCAGATGACTCAGTTCAGTGAGGGTGAATATTGTGAGAGGAGAATTGGAAGAATGCGCCAATATGAGATTTCTAGACATAGATCATATTAATATAAGTTCACATAACTAGGAAACAATGCTAAACACGCAAAAAGGCCATTTATAAGATAGTTCCCCTTTAAGACTCCGGTATCGCTTGCCTGACCGCAGCTGTTCAAAGAGGCAGTTGTTCGGGTGGCTGGAGTCCTTGATGATTCTCTTAGCCTTCCCCCTGCACCGCTTGTTGTAAATGTTCTGGAGGGTGGGAAGCCCCCCTCCAATTGTGCGTTCGGCTGAACGTGTCACTCTTTGTAGTCTGCTACGGTCTTGTGCAGTGCTATTCCCAAACCAGGAGGTGATGTTGCCAGTCAGGATGCTCTCTATTGTACATGAGTAGAAGTTCCTAAGTATATAATTATAATTATAATACTCAACATAAAATTAGATAACATTTAATTATTTCCTCTGAATATGTTTGTTTTGTAGTAAGTATTTTCTGTTGTTGCCGCCATCTTTAGTGTTGGTTGCCTTCTCTTAATCCCTAATAAAAAATACTTTTTGGACATATTTTTTATATAGAATAAAGCAGTAACCCTATTTGATTCATATTCATGTTTCGTCATACTTCGGTATGTTTGAGGACAGGAGCAAGGAGCATAAGTAGTGAACTAAATTAACATGATGGAGCAAACTCACCTAGTAGCATTCCTATGGTGGAGCCTGAGAGGAATCTCAAGATTAACAACACAAACAAACAAAGAAATTCTGGATTTTAAGCAATAAATCTGGTTGTAAAAAGTAGCATGCAAGATTAGAATTAGATTAGATTAGAATTCCTGAAAACCTGGCTCTCCTGTTTCTGGTTAAAAAACAAACCGTCTTCTTCTACTTGTTCACAAACTAGATACTGACATTTATCAATGTGATTCAAACAAACTCATTGTCAATGTATCAAGCATTTTCATCCAAGCTAAGATCGCTCTTTACGTGCGATTTCTAAGAATGTATTATTTTGTCAGTAAACTCGAATCAGCATCCAAAGCTGAATGGATAGGCATAATTTTGGCCGGACCAAGCCATCAAATAGGGAGGGAGGCCAGACCTATGTTGCTTTGTGAAATCATGCAAGATTCATCTGGCTTGTGAAGCTAATTGTGTTGACTGTTGATGAAACCACACTTGTATGACGCTGCTCATTTCCAAGGCCAGATTCGTTGCTTCACAAAGGCCTGTCTGCTGCATAAAGAAATGTGACACTAGAGCAGTGAAGGTGAGTGCTGTGTTAAAGCAGGTGGTTTCAATTGGCTCTGTACTCTCTCCAAAACGTGATTTATTAATAGACAATTAAATTGCTTTCTCTTAATCACTAAATAAAAAATACTTTTTTTTTATCAACAATGTTTTATCTGACAGCAGAGCTAAACTACCAGTATTTTCTCCCTTGGCATTCAATTGATTGATTGATTGAAAACGTTATTAACAGATTGCAAAATGGGTACAATACAGTACAGCTCAATACTAACAACTGCTAAAAGACTTTCGTCTTGTTTACATAAGGGTCCTCCATTTTCAATACATCAAGACATTTATGACATACAAGACATACAAATATACAGTACTGTGTAAGAAAAAGAGATCATAAAAAAATATATACATCCAAAGGGGAAGAAACTGTGGCGGGGGTTGGGTGGGTGGGTGGGTGGGTTGCCCTTTACCGGGGCCAGTTTCTAATTGCAGCCACCCGTAGGTGCTCTTTGAGAGCGGTTTTGAAGGAATGTTGGGAATCACATTCCTTTACGGCTGTGGGTAGGGCGTTCCACATTATTGTGGCATAATTGCGAAACGTGTTTAGTCCCTTGTTTGAGCCGAATCTGGGTTGAACGTGATTTGTGGAACTCCCTCTGGTGTTGTGGTCGTGGACTTCACTGACCTTTAGAAAGAATTTCACAAGTACATGGGTATTTTAGTGGTGTAGTGTATCTTGTAGACCAGGCCCATTGCAAGTTGCTGTACAAGTTGCTGTCGTCTACTCTAAGCCATCCTAGATTGTCAAAATGGGCAGGGGTAAAGTGGGTTTTAGGAGTAAGGCCAAGAAGTAGTCTGACCAGTTTGTTTTGTGATGTTTATAGCCTTGTTTTTAGGGCCTTTGAGGTGCTTTGGTACCATGAGGTGCAAGCATAGTCGTATAACTTGAATGAGTGCTCCTGTTAGAGTCTTCAAGGTATTCTTATTTACCAGAGAGGAGATCCTGTACAAAATCTTATTAGTTGGTTGCCATTTTGTCACAGGAAAGATTTGCTTCTAGGATGGAACCCAGGTAGGTAATTTCATTTTTCCTTGTGACAATATTGTCACCCACTGTAAAGTATGGTTATTCTATAACCCTACATGATACTAGCTGAGCGTCCCGCTCTGCCTACTGAGATAACCCCTTATCTCCACGCACCTAGCGTGCACGAGAAACAAAAACAAATGCACCCACTTGCACGTGACCACGCCACTCCCATGTGCCCTATATTACACCGGAAGTGGTCACGCCTCACCCTTCCTTAGTTCGATTTCCATAAGCGGAAAAACATCCAAGGGACCTCAGGGCGCTAAGAGCGGGACGCTCAGCCAGTATCATGTAACTAGGGTTATAGAATAACCATACGTTACATATCAACTGGCCTCGCGTCCCGCTCTGCCTACTGAGATAAGGGCAGAGCAGACGAGTGGCCCAGACAAATGCACCCCCTGAGGGCCCGTAAGCCCCAGCCAGGGAGGAGGGGAGTCCCATCCACCCGCCCGTCCTAACGAAGGGGGGGAGGCAGTCAACTCCACCAAAGTGTGAAAAAAGGGGGAACCAGGCACCCCTGAACGCACAGCACAGGCGGGACCACGTGTGACACAGCACCCCGCGGTCCACACCCACACACCCCTGCTAGCCCACCTGATGGCGGGACGCAGGAGAGGTCCCGGTCCTCAGGACTGCCTGGGAGTTTCACAGAACCCCCAGTCACGTCCATGAGGTAAAACCTAACAAAAGGACTCTGGGAGGACCAGGAGGCCGCAGCACAAATGTCCTCCACCGAGGCCCCCCCTAACAGGGCAGCAGAGGCCGCCACACCACGAATGGAGCGCGCCCTGACGCCCCCGGGGGGGAACCTGTCCAGCCAACGTGTAGCAAAGGGCAATGCCCTTGCACAACCAATGTGACAGGCGCTGCTTGGACAGCGCCTCACCCGTGCAAAGGCCACCGTAACAAACAACAGTTGATCGGAAGCCCCGAGACCCTGCATGTGACTAAGGTAACACCCAGTGTACGGACAGGACATGACAGGTGAAGGCTCGACTCCAACCCACTAGCGTGAGGAGGAGGATGAAACGCCTGAATCACAATATCCCTGGAGCGAAAAGAGCTCCGGATATTATTTGGCACGAAGACCGGATTAGGCCTCAGAGTCGCCCCGTTATCGGCCCGAACAGACAGGCACTCAGGCCGCACCGAGAGAGCACATGGCTCACCCACGCATTTAGCGGAGGTGCTGGCCCAAAAAAGGAACGCAGTCGTAAGTGTCGAAAGCCTTTTGGAGGGCCAGCATGATCATGCCGCAGTATTTGCCCACGTCCACCTCGTGTTTTATGTGGTCGTTCAAATAGAGAAGGCATGTGTCAGTGGAATGGGATGTTCTGAAGCCAGATTGGAATTCGTAGATTAGCTTTTTTTCCGCAAGGTACTTTTCGACCTGTTCGTAGACAATTTTTGAGAGGCAGTTAAATCATTTTGTGTCCTGTACTGTGCAAGACAGTGATGCAACAGTAGCAGGACAGTGGATCACAGTGATTAAACAGTAGCAGGACAGTGATGTAGCAGGACAGTGGATCACAGTGATGTAGCAGGACAGTGGATCACAGTGATGTAGCAGGACAGTGGATCACAGTGATGTAGCAGGACAGTGGATCACAGTGATGTAGCATGACAGTGGATCACAGTGATGTAGCAGGACAGTACATCACAGTGATGTAGCAGGACAGTGGATCACAGTGATGTAGCAGGACAGTGGATCACAGTGATGTAGCAGGACAGTGGATCACAGTGATGTAGCAGGACAGTGGATCACAGTGATGTAGCAGGACAGTACATCACAGTGATGTAGCAGGACAGTGGATCACAGTGATGTAGTAGGACAGTACATCACAGTGATGTAGCAGGACAGTGGATCACAGTGATGTAGCAGGACAGTGGATCACAGTGATGTAGCAGGACAGTACATCACAGTGATGTAGCAGGACAGTACATCACAGTGATGTAGCAGGACAGTGGATCACAGTGATGTAGCAGGACAGTACATCACAGTGATGTAGCAGGACAGTACATCACAGTGATGTAGCAGGACAGTGGATCACAGTGATGTAGCAGGACAGTGGATCACAGTGATGTAGCAGGACAGTGGATCACAGTGATGTAGCAGGACAGTACATCACAGTGATGTAGCAGGACAGTGGATCACAGTGATGTAGCAGGACAGTGGATCACAGTGATGTAGCAGGACAGTACATCACAGTGATGTAGCAGGACAGTGGATCACAGTGATGTAGCAGGACAGTGGATCACAGTGATGTAGCAGGACAGTGGATCACAGTGATGTAGCAGGACAGTACATCACAGTGATGTAGCAGGACAGTACATCACAGTGATGTAGCAGGACAGTGGATCACAGTGATGTAGCAGGACAGTGGATCACAGTGATGTAGCAGGACAGTACATCACTGTGATGTAGCAGGACAGTGGATCACAGTGATGTAGCAGGACAGTACATCACAGTGATGTAGCAGGACAGTACATCACAGTGATGTAGCAGGACAGTACATCACAGTGATGTAGCAGGACAGTGGATCACAGTGATGTAGCAGGACAGTGGATCACAGTGATGTAGCAGGACAGTACATCACAGTGATGTAGCAGGACAGTACATCACAGTGATGTAGCAGGACAGTGGATCACAGTGATGTAGCAGGACAGTACATCACAGTGATGTAGCAGGACAGTACATCACAGTGATGTAGCAGGACAGTGCAGGACAGTGATGTAGCAGGACAGTACATCACAGTGATGTAGCAGGACAGTACATCACAGTGATGTAGCAGGACAGTGGATCACAGTGATGTAGCAGGACAGTGCAGGACAGTAATGTAGCAGGACAGTACATCACAGTGATGTAGCAGGACAGTACATCACAGTGATGTAGCAGGACAGTACATCACAGTGATGTAGCAGGACAGTACATCACAGTGATGTAGCAGGACAGTGCAGGACAGTGATGTAGCAGGACAGTACATCACAGTGATGTAGCAGGACAGTACATCACAGTGATGTAGCAGGACAGTACATCACAGTGATGTAGCAGGACAGTGGATCACAGTGATGTAGCAGGACAGTACATCACAGTGATGTAGCAGGACAGTACATCACAGTGATGTAGCAGGACAGTACATCACAGTGATGTAGCAGGACAGTGGATCACAGTGATGTAGCATGAGAGTGCAGGACAGTGATGTAGCAGGACAGTTAAAGGTGTATTCCACCCAAATAGTGTTAAAGGTTATAACCCAAATGTGTCTTCCCCGAATGATTTTAAAGGTGTATTCCATGCCATCTGGTAAGGCTCTGGGCCCGGACGGTTTCGGATGCGAGTTTTATAAAGAGTTCGGTCATATTCTATTAGATCCCCTGCTGGCAATGCTTAATCACTCCGCTGAGGTGGGGATACTGCCCCAGTCTCTACGGGAAGCTAATATTTGCCTTCTCCTTAAGAAGGGTAAATGCCCTGAGGAGTGCGCCTCCTATAGGCCTATAGCCCTACTCAATTCAGACCAAAAGTTGCTTTCCAAGATCCTGTCCACGCGCCTGGAAAAAGTACTCCCTTTTATTATTAACGAGGATCAGACCGGTTTTATTAAGGGTAGGAACTCTACCGACAACATGAGACGGCTCCTCAATATCATCCAAATGACTCGTGAGACAGACCACCCCGCGGTGGTTCTGTCTCTCGACGCGGAGAAGGCATTTGACCGAGTAGAATGGCCGTATCTATTTTTAACCCTCGCTGAATTTGGCTTAGGTGACACCTTTATTGACTGGGTCAAGGTTCTTTACAACTCGCGGATGTTGGCGGTCCTGACTAATGGACTTAGGTCTAGCAACTTTCCTCTGCAGCGGGGGAACCCCCAGGGGGATCCTCTTAGCCCTTTACTATTCGACATGGCCATAGAACCACTCGCACAGGCCGTAAGGCAGTCAGCCGAGATCTCAGGTATTAGAGTGGGCGGGAGGGAGCACAAAATCACTCTTTACGCGGACGACGTGCTGATCTTTGTGTCTAAGCCTGACTCTTCAATTCCATGTCTAACCCGCATGATTTCCACATTTGGAACCTTCTCGGGGTACAAAATAAACGTTTCCAAATCCGAAGCAATGCCACTTGGGACACTCAAATCTATCCCGATACTGCCCGAGCCCTTCCCATTTCGCTGGTCGCCCTCCGGCTTCGTTTACCTAGGAGTATTTGTGACACCCACCTATGATACGTTGGCTAAGGCCAATTTTCCCCCTCTTTTAGACACCATAAGGGCAGACTTAGTTAGATGGGCCCCTTTACCGATCTCCTGGCTGGGTAGGATTGCCCTCGTCAAGATGAACGTACTCCCCAGACTGTTGTACCCTCTCCAAATGATCCCAGTGCTGCTGACAAACAAGGTTATCAAGGTGCTGGAAGGCTGGCTAAGCTCATTCATTTGGAATGGGAAGAAACCGCGTCTGAAAATGGCCAAATTACAGATGGATAGTGAAGATGGGGGTCTAGACCTACCTAATATTAGACACTACCAGCTGGCGGCACACCTTAGGGTGCTGGTCGGCTGGTTCAGATCAGACCCACTGTCAATATGGCTGGACGTTGAATCCTCGCAATCTAAGTCCCCCCTGTGGAACCTACTATTTATCAAAGACTTTAGGTCTGTGAGGAAGATGTGCTCCAACCCCATCACATTATGTTCCGTCAAGGCCTGGAAGACTGTCCGTAAGGTGGAGGGCCGAGCCAAGCTGACCTCTCCTCTTACCCCGATTGTAGGCAATCCTGACTTTAAGCCAGACCAAATCGGCGGCGGCTTCAAGACCTGGTATAAGCAGGGCATAACCGATCTTGGCCACCTGTTTGATGGCCGGACCCTAATGTCCTTTACACAGCTGCAGCAGCGATATGGCCTATTGAAAGCGGAGTTTTTTAGGTACCTACAAATTAGGCAGTTTATCACCAAGGACACCTCACTTTTAACTGACATCTCCACCTCGCAGGTGGAGAAAGCCCTCTCCTTGCAGATCCCCAAAAAACAAATATCTATCTTCTATAGTACTCTGAACCTTAATTCATCTTTATCTTCCTATGTTACTAAACAGTCCTGGGAAGAGGATTTGGACATAGAAATCACAGATGCAGACTGGCAGGATACGTGGACCTACGCAAAAAAAATCTCGGTTTGTAACCGCACCAAGGCCATCCAAATTAGAATATTGCATCGCATTCATATTACCCCCGCCCGTAAAAGTAAAATGGATCCCAATACGTCCCCACTTTGCTTTAAATGCAAGATAGAGATTGGAAATCACGTCCACTGTTTTTGGACCTGTGTAAAACTACAGAGCTACTGGTACGACGTTGTAGAAGAACTGCCTGACATATTTCACACCCCCATCGAGCTGGATCCCCTCTGCCTTTTGCTGGGCCTCCCAGATATTCATGTTACCAATTCCAAGCATAAGAGACTGTTCAATTTGTTGACATTTGCTGCTAGAAAGAACATCCTATTGTTTTGGATCAAGGACGAGGTCCCGTCAATAAGGTCATGGCACAATATCATAATGGAATGTATCCCCTGTGAATATATTACGTGTATGCTGCATTCCAAGTTGGACACTTTTTATGAGATCTGGGACCCCTATCTGTCACATATTGGGCCTGCACTATCCACCACTGTACTCACCGGATTTCCCCATTACCAGTAACCTCCCACTGCTGCCTTGTTTTGTCTGACGGTACTGGCATTGTAAATACTGTACATGTCCTAATGTCCTATTGACTACAGTGGTACTATACATGTTCTCTTGACTGCGGTAATACTGTACATGTTCTCTTGACTACAGTAGTGCTGTACATGTACCCTTGACTACAGTAATACTGTACATATCAACTTGACTACAGTAGTACTGTACATGCCCACTTGACTACAATGATACTGTACATGTCCTCTTGGCTACAGTAGTGCGGTACATGTTCTCTTGACTACAGTAATGCTGTACATATACCTTTGACTACAGTAATGCGGTACATGCCCACCTGACTACAGTGATACTGTACATGCCCTCTTGACTACAATAATACTGTACATGCCCACTTGACTACATTGATACTGTACGTGTCCTCTTGGCTGCAGTAGTACTGTACATGCACTCTGGGCTACTAGGGAATACACGGTCATATGCACACGTTCACAACACACATATATGCATGTACACATAAAACATATACATAGGTAAAGCACACGCACATATGGGTAGGTAGAACACACATAGCACACGAGATAATGTGCACATGTGAAAGCCACACTTATTTTATTTTATTTATTTTATTTTCTATTGTCATTTCCTTATTTAATTTTTATTGTCTTTTTTCTTTTTTGTTTGCCTGTCTTGTGATGTTATTACTGTTGTTAGTGTCATTATTTTTATTTTTATTATTGTTAACGGTATTGTATTGTGATGTCTTGTTCTATGTTGAAAATTGAAAATAAAAACATTTATAAAAAAAGAAAAAAAAGGTGTATTCCACCCAAATTGTTTTAAAGGTTATAATACAGTAGCAGGACAGTGGATCACAGTGATGCAACAGTAGCAGGATAGTTTTTTTGTATCCACTTTTTCTCCCATTTTTCTATATTTTCTCCCATCCCAATTTCGTATCATCCAATTCAACCCTCCCCTGTCACGAACGCTGTTTCTTGCCTCCCACAAGCCGGCTGCAATGTGGACTAAGTCATACATAGCACAAGTCCCCTCCGGTACTTGAGGTAACAGCAGTCACATCTTTTCACCTGCGCAGCTCGATCTCTCAGTGGCGAGGAGTAACGCGTGGGAGGCTCACGCTGCCCCCGACACTTCCTGATTCTACTGCGCAGGCGCACCAACCGACCTGTAGGAGTCGCTGTCCACAACGCCCGATCGATCCCCACCCATCAGTTTCCCACCCCCTAATACGGCCAATGTGTATTAGTATGAACGACCAGCTAAACTGAAAGCAATGTGGATCGCTGGGCTCGAACAGGCGAGCCCAGCGTCTCCGCATTCGTGGCGAGCGCCTTGCCCACTACGCCACGTAGCCGCCCACAGTAGCAGGATAGTTAAAGGTGTATTCCACCCAAATGGTTAGCAGGACAGCCCCATCACAATGTGCAGGAGGTGTGTACAGTAGCAGTACAGTAGGTGTACAGTAGCAGTACATTAGCAGTAGCAGTACAGTAGGTGTACAGTGGCAGTCCATTAGCAGTACAGTAGGTGTACAGTAGCAGTACAGTAGGTGTACAGTAGCAGTACAGTAGCAGTACAGTAGGTGTACATTAGCAGTACAGTAGCAGTACAGTAGCAGTACAGTAAGTGTACATTAGCAGTACAGTAGCAGTACAGTAGGTGTACAGTAGCAGTACAGTATGTGTACAGTCGCAGTACAGTAGGTGTACAGTCGCAGTACAGTAGGCGTACATTAGCAGTACAGTAGGTGTACAATAGCAGTACAGTAGGTGTACAGTCACAGTACAGTAGGTGTACAGTAGCAGTACAGTAGCAGTACAGTAGGTGTACATTAGCAGTGCAGTCACAGTACAGTATGTGTACAGTAGCAGTACAGTATCAGTACAGTCACAGTACAGTAGGTGTACATTAGCAGTACAGTAGCAGTACAGTAGGTGTACAGTATCAGTACAGTAGCAGTACAGTAGGTGTACATTAGCAGTACAGTAGCAGTACAGTAGGTGTACATTAGCAGTACAGTAGCAGTACAGTAGGTGTACAGTGGCAGTACAGTAGCAGTACAGTAGGTGTACATTAGCAGTACAGTGGCAGTACAGTAGGTGTGCAGTAGCAGTACAGTAGCAGTACAGTAGGTGTACAGTAGCAGTACAGTAGCAGTACAGTAGGTGTACATTAGCAGTACAGTAGGTGTACATTAGCAGTACAGTAGCAGTACAGTAGGTGTACAGTAGCAGTACAGTAGCAGTACATTATGTGTACAGTAGCAGTACAGTAGGTGTACAGTCACAGTACAGTAGGTGTACAGTAGCAGTACAGCAGGACAGTGCAGGACAGTGATGTAGCAGGACAGTACATCACAGTGATGTAGCAGGACAGTGGATCACAGTGATGTAGCAGGACATTGCACTGCAGGATTGATTGATTGATTGAAAACTTTATTAACAGATTGCAGAATGGGTACACGTGACCGTCACAAGCCCGGATTGATTGATTGATTGAAAACTTTATTAACAGATTGCAGAATGGGTACAGTACAGCTCAATACACACAATTGTTAAGGGGATGCAGACCAGAGAAAGACCTCAATGCAGTACCGTTACATTTGTGACCAGGCACGTGCACACATAGAGGCCATGGGGTGCTTGAGCACCTGCCTTTTTCAGCCTCATCCAAAAAGTGCCCTTTTTGAAAAAAATTAAAAAAAAAAATTTACCGTTACGCATATAGACTGCCCTTCCAACTGAAAAATGTCAGGATAGAATCAAAATATTAGGTAAAGAGAGAGAGATGCCCCATATTCCATTGCAGTTTGCACGGCCTCCTCAGCGTGCCTCTCCGCGGACCTATATATTTTATGCATAGCGTGGGTGGTGATGATGATGATGATGATGATAGAAACCGCTGTGGCCCATACAGTTGAATGCTGGTATTACACTCATTGAGGGACACGAAGAAGTCAAGTCCGATGGGATTTGGGAATCTCAAATACAAATCGGGATTGGAATAAAAATTGCATTTATATTAAACAATACAGAATATACAGCACTTCTTGGGGTCTGTAGGGTAAGCACTTATTCCCTCCCCCCTGAACATTTATGGAGATGTATGGGCTTTTTAAGTCAGTGATAAAAGTGTCTTTCAAGGATAAGTGAACTCCTGCACTGATTATTATAGTTCAATATTCAATATTTGATCACCAAAACCCCCCAAAAAGCATAAAAATGGGCCCCCCTGCCCGAAAAGGGCCCTTAAAAATCGGTTAATATATACATACAAGTGTAGTGCCCTTTTCAGCCTTTGAGCACCTGCCCCTCCCTCTAAAGTCCTGTGCACGTCCATGTTTGTGACATACAGTAAATATATACAAGGGTGAGGCTTGGTCTCTCTGTGTTCTCTCTTTCTCTCTCTCTCTCTCTCTCTCTCTCTCTCTCTCTCTCTCTCTCTCTCTCTCTCTCTCTCTCTCTCTCTCTCTCTCTCTCTCTCTCTCTCTCTCTCTCTCTCTCTCTCTCTCTCTCTCTCTCTCCCTCTGTCTGTCTGTCTGTCTGTCTGTCTGTCTGTCTGTCTGTCTGTCTGTCTGTCTCTCTCTCTCTCTCTCTCTCTCTCTCTCTCTCTCTCTCTCTCTCTCTCTCTCTCTCCCTCTGTCTGTCTGTCTGTCTCTCTCTCTCTCTCTCTCTTTCTCCCTCTCTCTCCCATGGCTCCCACGGGCCGAATATTACCCCGATCCTTGCGAGATTAAATCCACGGGTACCTCTCGGTGTGCCGAAGCTTTTCCTAAATCACTTCCATCATCGAAAACGAGGGGGAAAGGTCGGCTCGCGACCCTGAAAATGTCGCGTGATTTTAAAAACGCTGTATTAAGTGAGCCTATTATAGGCTCCATGCGAGCTTTTTACCGTGGGTACATCTGGGCATCCCGCAACTTTTACCCATTCACATGTAGCCCCGAAAACGCTTAGAAAAGGAAAGTTGAAAGCGTGGAATAAACTCGCCAAAACGGTAAAGTGTCCCACGGGCGCGCCGTGATTCCGATCCGCGTGAAAATATTCACGGCCATAGAGGAGACCGTGGGACACCTTTTTGCAACCGAATATGTGTCTCGAATTTGCTCCCACGCGGCGCGCAAAATCACGCGCCCAGCCCAGTGAATGAGAAAAGCCTGCCCCTAGTGAGCAGGACAGTCCCTACACAATTACAACTGTACAGGACACAAAATGATTTAACTCCTACTGCAATTTTTTCCATAACTTTCGAGATAGAGGTAAGAATGGAAACAGGGCGGTAGTTGCCTGGGTCTAATTTGCTGCCTTTTTTGTGCAGGGGGGTCACTCTCGCAATTTTGAAATCTTTGGGGATATTAAAATCTACGAAGCTAATCTACGAATTCCAATCTGGCTTCAGAACATAATGTCATGTATGTCCCTATGCCATAAATGTCATGATGTCATGTATGTTGTGTATGTCATAAATGTCGCTATGAATTGAAAATGGGGGACCCTGATGTAAATAAGACAAACGTCTTTCTCTGGTCTGCATCCCCTTAACAATTGTGTGTATTGAGCCATACTGTTTGTACCCATTCTGCAATCTATTAAATAAAGTTTTCATTCATTCATTCATTCATTCACATCCCATTCCACTGACACATACCTTCTCTATTTGAACAACCACATCAAACACGAGGTGGACGCGGGCAAATACTGCGGCATGGTCATGCTGGACCTCCAAAAGGCTTTCGACACTGTCAAGCACTCCATTCTGATTGATAAGCTAAAAGCAATTGGTTTTGGTAGTTCATCAGTGAGCTGGATGCAATCCTACCTGGAGAGGAGAGAACAGATGGTGGAGGTGAACGGTACACTGCCCCCCCCCTCCTCCCAGTGAGCTGTGGTGTTCCACAACCACAAGGAAGCATACTAGGACCTTTACTGTTCCTACTTGTGACTGCAACTTGTTCCTGTTCACAGACGACTCTGCCCTGCTGGTCTCTGACAGGGACAAGTTGCAGGTTGAAAAAGCCCTCAGCTCTGAACTCGGCAGAATCTGCACCTGGCTCGCTGATAACAAACTATCATTACACCTGGTAAAACAGAATCCATTCTCTTTGGATCAAATAGCAAACTCAGCAAGGCCAACGGCTTCTCAGTTACAGTGGGTGACAATATTGTCACAAGGAAAGATGAAATTAGTTACACCTGGGTTCCATCCTAGAGGCTGTGACAAAATGGCAACCAACTAACAAGTGTCCCTCCCACGCTGACCCCCGCCGCTGAGAGATCGCGCTGTACAGGTGAAAAGATGCAACAGCTGCCTCCTCGTGTACCGGAGGGGACACGTGATGCAAGGCTTGGTCCACATTGCAGCCGGCCTGTGGGAGGCATGGCCTAACAGCGTTCGAGACAAGGGAGGGTAGAATTGGACAATACGAAATTGGGGATGGGAGAAAAATTGAAAATGGGAGAAAAAGTTGATAAAAAAAAAAGACTCTAACAGGAGCACTCATTCAAGTTCTACGACTATGCTTGCACCTCATGGTACCCAATCACCTCAAAGGCCCTAAAAACAAGGCTACAAACATCACAAAACAAACTCAGACTACTTCTTGGCCTTACTCATAAAACCCACCTTACCCCTGCCCATTTTGACAATCTAGGATGGCTTAGAGTAGAAGACAGAGTACAGCAACTTGCAATGGGCCTGGTCTACAAGATACACTACACCACTAAGATACCCATGTACCTGTCGAAATACTTCCTAAAGGTCAGTGAAGTACACGACCACAACACCAGAGGGAGTTCCACAAATCACGTTCAACCCAGATTCGGCACAAACAAGGGACTAAACACGTTTCGCAATTATGCCACAATAATGTGGAACGCCCTACCCACAGCCGTAAAGGAATGTGAATCCCTACCTTCCTTCAAAACACCTACGGGTGGCTGCAATTAGAAACTGGCCCCGGTAGTCAGGTGGCGTAACGGAGATTGCGTTTGTCACCAACCCCGGAGCGGCTGGATTCGCCTGTTCGAATCCAGCTCACAGCTCCGGGGTTGTCACCAGCTTGGCTGGCCGTTCTCACTAATACAATTGGCAGTATTAGAGGGTGGGAGAAGCTGGCGGGGTGGGTCCGGGTCATTGTAAACAGCGACTCCTACAGTTCGGTCGGGGCGCCTGCTAAGCGCGGATAGGATCTAAGTGGGATAGTGTGATCCTTCCACACGCTACGCCCTCTCAGTGAGAATCCGCGCTGCCAGGTGAAAAGAAGCGGTTGATTGGTTGGACGTGTGTCGGAGGAAGCACGTGGTAGCCTCCACTCTCCCAGACCGACTGTGGGGGGTAAGTGCGCAGCGACCAGGAAGGGGATTGGGAATTGGCATAACGACTAACATTGGGATGGGAGAAAATCGGAGGAAAAAGGAGGGGGAAAAGATCAATAATAAAAATAAAATAAAAAGAAACTGGCCCCGGTAAAGGGCAACCCACCCAACCACCCACCCAACCCAACCCCCGCCAATGTACAGTTTCTTTCCCTTCGGATGTATATATTTTTTTTATGATCTCTTTTTCTTACACAGTACCGTATATTTGTATGTCATGTATGTCATATATGTTATGATGAATTGAAAATGGGGGACCCTGATGTAAACAAGACGAAAGTCTTTCTCTGGTCTGCATCCCCTTAACAATTGTATGTATTGAGCTGTACTGTACTGTACCCATTCTGCAATCTGTTAATAAACTTTTCAATCAATCAATCAAAAACCCATTCTGCAATCTGTTAATAACGTTTTCAATCAATCAATCAATCAATCAATCAATCAATCAATCAATCAATCAATCAATCAATCAATCAATCAATCAATTGAATGCCAGGGGAGAAAATACTTGTAGTTTAGCTCTGCTGTCAGATAAAAACATTGTTGACTATTTTTTATTTAGTGATTTAAAGCAATTTAATTGTCTATTAATGAATCACGTTTTGGAGAGAGTACAGAGCCAATTGAAACCACCTGCTTTAACACAGCACTCACCTTCACTGCTCTAGTGTCACATTTCTTTAAGCAGCAGACAGGCCTTTGTGAAGCAACAAATCTGGCCTTGGAAATGAGCAGCGTCATACAAGTGTGGTTTCATCAACAGTCAACACAATTAGCTTCACAAGCCAGATGAATCTTGCATGATTTCACAAAGCAAGATAGGTCTGGCCTCCCTCCCTATTCGATGGCTTGGTCCGGCCAAAATTATGCCTATCCATTCAGCTTTGGATGCTGATTTGAGTTTACTGACAAAATAATACATTCTTAGAAATCGCACGTAAAGCGCGATCTTAGCTTGGATGAAAATGCTTGATACATTGACAATGAGTTGTTTGAATCACATTGATATATGTCAGTATCAAGTTTGTGAACAAGTAGAAGAAGACCGTTTATTTTTTAACCAGAAACAGGAGAGCCAGGTTTTCAGGAATTCTAATCTAATCTAATTCTAATCTTGCATGCTACTTTTTACAACCAGATTTATTGCTTAAAATCCAGAATTTCTTGTTTGTTTGTGTTGTTAATCTTGAGATTCCTCTCAGGCTCCACCATAGGAATGCTACTAGGTGAGTTTGCTCCATCATGTTAATTTAGTTCACTACTTATGCTCCTTGCTCCTGTCCTCAAACATACCGAAGTATGACAAGTAATAGGGTTACTGCTTTATTCTATATAAAAAATATGTCCAAAAAGTATTTTTTATTAGGGATTGTGCCTCAAATAGATTCGCTATCAGCTCTATCTTAAATCTCTCAAAATGTTCAGTTGCTATCGCTATCAGCTCTATCTTTAATTTTTCAAAATGTTCAGTTGCTATGCTATTGCATGCACTCATCTGTGCAATCAAGAATCAGTGAACACAAATGTGCTGTGAGAAATTCAGATGTCAAGTCGTCGGTAGCTCGACATTTCCCTAAGTGTAAACATACCGTCAACAATCTCAAATATATGGGACTAGAGTTAGTACTCAGGCCAGCGCGAGGTGGAGACAGACACAAGTTGCTGTTGCAACGTGAATGTTATTATATCCACCTGTTCAATTGCATCGAACCTAGAGGAATGAATGAAGAGAACGTTTTAACCTGTTTCCTCTAACCTCCTTACACCTACAGTGTTATTTCTGGTTTTATTAAAGTTGTTGTTTGTTGCTAAACAAGAGGCATGTTTCACAAGGATGCCCAATGTATAATTTGAAACTATTTAATTAAATATGTAAAGGGGCTCAATTAGCCATAGAAATGAATGGGCATGTTATATGTTATAATATCAAGTTTCTTGTAATTTTGTTTTGTTTTGTATTGTTTATAATATAGATTGGTGTTAGATATAGATATATCTATATATATGTATAATTTATGATTGGACTCTACTTTGATAGGTCATTCCTTTGGTCACATTGCACCGGCACACCTGCGTTGTGATGTCATTTCCTGCCGTGTCATGTCATGTAATTACCTGCCAGGTGTATTTAACTACCATCTTGAATGTATTTCCATTGCTAGCCATATCACTGAAGAAGGACATTGTCCGAAACATGTCTGCTATCTATTCAGGCTGCCATTAAAAACATTGAACCTGAGAGTGCTGGTCCGGCTGCCTATTCTTTATTCCCAGCGGAAGAGTGCTGCCGAGTGCTTCCGCGTTTTCCCTGATTGGCTGCGACACGCCCCGCGGCAGCGCGGCAGCCGCAGAGCTTGCGGCATTATGTAGCCGTAATCCCCAATGTTTTTCATTTGACGCTTAGCTCAACTGGTATGCCGCCGTGCTGTGGATCCTGCGGTCCGTTGGTGACAAGTTCAATTCCCTTCAATTTTTAAATTTTTTTTTAACATGCATTCTTTCGCCGGTTAAGTTTAGGCATGTTAACTTTAAGCATTGTTTCGGAGTTGGTTATGGTTAAGGTTAGGCATTGTTTCGGAGTTGGTTAAGGTTAGAAGGGTTAAGTTTAGGCGCTGTTAAGGAGCTGGTTAAGGTTAGAGTTTGTCTTAGAGAATGGCAATATTCTTTCGGAGTTGGTTATGGTTAAGGTTAAGGTTAGGCATTGTTTCGGAGTTGGTTAAGGTTAGAAGGGTTAAGTTTAGGCGCTGTTAAGGAGCTGGTTAAGGTTAGAGTTTGTCTTAGAGAATGGCAATAGACAGCCTATTTCCGCACTCTCGCGCTGCCGCGGTCACATGGGCGTCGCAGCCAATCAGGGAAAACGCGGAAGCACGCGACGCACTCTTCCGCTGGGAATAAGCTACACGCGGTCCGGCTACCCTGCTTTTTGATATACTACACACATGAGTGCATGCTTACCAACTGTTAGTCTGCAACACTACTATCACCGACATCTAAGAAGGGAGATCCCCCCCCAAGGTTTCTCTCCTCCACACTGCCTGTGGAGCATTTTTTCCCTATTGTTAGGTTTTAGTGAGTTTTTCCTTACCTTCGCATGGGATATGTCTGGGAGTGCTTGCATTCTATTATTTATTTGCATTTATTTTAAATGTGTTGGACCTTATGGTGTTCTTGTTTTGTTCTTGAATTATTGTTATGTTTCTTCTTGACTTGTTTAAAGAAGACGTGTCCGGCCCATGGGGACATTAACGTGTGTTGTCGGGCCTTACAAATACATTTTATTTGATTTGATTTGATTTGATGGCGACCGGCGCCCCACGCCGATTTAGGCCTCAGAGGGCAGAGGATTGTAAACAAACCGATGTACTTTCTAAGAGCTTTATATATCATTTATAGTATTGTTATCTGTCCATTCTCATTGTCACTTGAGTGCATAAACCGTGCCTTCATAATGGCTTAAAGAAAATAAAAATCCATCGGTTGGTTGTCATTTTATAGCGTCGTGAATATAAGGTATATCGCGCTTTTCGTCTAGGCTTTTCTGCAGGAGGCTGCAAAAAAGGCTAAACGTTGGCGCCGTTATATCAAACGCCATTTCTGCTGTATATATACGAATGAAATAAAACAAACTGCGTAGCATCCGGACTATTACAGAGCATCTATGGATGAAATGGGGGCGGCGGGGAACGCCGATCAGTATTATTGATTAGCAATAGAGTGTGCGTTCCGGTAGCCAATGTCAGTAGTCTATCACGTTAGGTTATAAAACAATGTCCAATCCAGCTGTAATTTGGGGTAATATTATCCTACCGTCAGGCCATGTGATTGCCGGCAGCATTTCCTCACCAGTCATCGGATTCTGGTAGATCGATATGCACATTGGCTAATCATAAATCCCATTATTCCACGCTGAAAAAAACGTTCGGCAAGCTGATAAAAGATGGAGGGGCTTCGTTTGGAATCAAGGCTCTATGATCCGCCCACAGGACTGTAAAAGCATTTTTTCTTTTTAAATCCCATCAATGATACTGCAGTGGAGCGATGGCGCCCCTAAGCGGATCTGGCCGGTACTGCATGTTTCGAAAATCAAATATGTGGAAAGATCCTGCTAGTGGATCGGGTACCTAATAAGCGTTATAAATATGGAATAAAACAATAACAACTCGTCACAAGTATACTCGTGGCTCTGGACCACAGCGCATGGAATCGAAACACGTATATACTCGTGAACAGACGCCATAGTGATTTATTAAGAGAAGGCAACCAACACTAAAGATGGCGGCAACAACAGAACGACTTACTACAAAACAAACATATTCAGAGGAAATAATTAAATGTTATCTAATTTTATGTTGAGTATTATAATTATAATTATATAATACATTTTGAGTTGAACTGTGAGTTTTAAAGATGTATTGTCAGTAATTAACTAGTGACTTCAAATTGAGAGAAGACAATGATATGTATGAAAGATTCTTATGGATCTATGGACTCCCCATTCAAAGAGATACTGTAGGGGTCAGGTCTTGTTAGTCCCCACATTATCAAGGTGGTGACAAAGTGAACGGACTTGAAAGAGCCTTATTTTCAGCTTAACAACAGAAAGATGAAGATGCTCTTTGGAGTGTGTTTATACTGTCAGGGTATTGCTGAAAAAGATTAAATGTGCACAATCAACCTTATCTGATTGTGAAGGTTAAATCAGAAAGAGGACAATGTTTATTGGGAACGGATGCCAGTGGCTAGAGAAGAAAAAAATTTAAATAAAAAAATTTAAAGAAAGAAATTCACGCAACAAAAAAAACATTTCATTAATTTTCTCCCAATTAGATTTTCCGACATGAGCCACCAACTGGCTGGGTCACATTTGTACTTGGTATGAATTTCCATTTTGTTGTCATTGATGGTCTCCTTTTGTATTCTGTCTTTATGTGAACCCTGGTTGCAAAACAAATATCCCATAGTGGGACAATAAACATAACCTTGAATCTTGAAAGCAATGGGACATCGATAATACTTTGAGTGACACTTCCTCCAAAGGTTGACTTGGTAGAGCAGAGATGACACAGGTGTTCTAGTTGGACTGAAGTGTGTGTGTGTGTGTGTGTGTGTGTGTGTGTGTGTGTGTGTGTGTGTGTGTGTGTGTGTGTGTGTGTGTGTGTGTGTGTGTGTGTGTGTGTGTGTTGTGTGTGTGTGTGTGTGTGTGTGTGTGTGTGTGTGTGTGTGTGTGTGTGTGTGTGTGTGTGTGTGTGTGTGTGTGTGTGTGTGTGTGAGTGAGTGAGTGAGGGGTGTTCCTGTTCAAAAGATAGACAATGAAGGGAGGAGTAGAGGGGGTTATTTAAAGAAGAACAATTTCACTGACAGACATGAGCTAGAGATGATGGCTGTCAACAAACTACTCCACGTAGCAACTCTGCTAACTCTACTACTGGTAAAGGGTAAGTAGCTCTTCCGTTGCCTCACATACTAGATAAAATATCAACATGTGCCTGACCTGCAGTATGACAGCTGTGCTTACTAAATAGGATTTGTTGACCGTATAAAGCATTTGGAACACAATCATTAGGTAGGGGTGTTAATCCTTATCTGGAGGGTATGGTGTAGCTCAGTCGGTAGAGCCACTAATGCTGACAGGGTCAGGGGTTTGATTCCCACTGGGACCACTTGTGTTTGCACGGCTGGTAAAGTGCTTTGAATACCTGTCCTCCAAATTACATACATTATCTTTTCTACCTGGGGTCTGAGTATCATCAAGGCTTTACATAGATCTGGTTTGATTGGTTGTAGACATTTCACAATAAATGTTGATGCCAGGTAGCCGTCAGTAACGTTGTGCGTGAACCTGTCTTACTGTTTTACACCCTGAGGGTTCTTCTTTTGGAAATACTTTCAAGACAGACCCATGGTAATTTTCTGTGGATTCCATTTCAGCTGAAGTTTACTTAACGGGGATATATTGTGGAAAATGGGTTTTGCCTAGTTTGTCTTTGTATGAATCAGACAGGCTGAAATGTTATTTGGGTGCTGGGGGAAAAGTACATAATATGTACTCCTTGCTGTTTGGCCAGGGTTTGAAGTCTTCAGATTAACAACCATAAACAAACTGTTCAGAATTGAGCACCTCAGACAAAGAAGCATATAACTCTGTTTTCAGATGAACAATGATTTCAAAATGTTACTGGAGCATTGTGTACATTCACTGTTAAACAGTAGAGGTTGAGTTACAGTCACACTCCAAGTGATTTGGCTTGACCTTACAACTGCAAATACATTAGCTGTCCAATAAATTGAAGAAAGGAGTTGGTTCTTCGCCTGAAGGGTTAAATTATAGCTGTTTCTGATGCCACAAGAGGGACACAAGCAGTACATTTGCTTTAATTAATTTATAACAAAAAACAAGATACTTGAGCACAAGGAAATGCACAAAGAAGTGGTCAGGAATACATGTAGTATTGTAGCAATACTACAAAACATGTAGCAATGCATTGCCTCATTGAACCTTAATCAGAATATAGGATAGATAGAGTTTAGTCTTCAGATTCAGATTTAGATTTGTATTGTCACATCTTCCATACTGTACAGCATACAGGAGTGAAATCATTTGTGTCTTGGCACCTCTGCCTCGTAGCAGCGACATCAATAAAATAGGATGACAAAAAAAGCTATAGGAATAGCATAGAAAAAATCTGCAGAAACACAATAAAAAAGCTCAAATTTACAATACACTAATGTGGATGTAGTGTGTGCAAAGTGGCAACGAAACTAGACTATAACATAACACTCACAGCATGGGTGTAGTGTGTGCAAAGTAGCAGCTGAAACAACAATAAAGTAGCACCAAGTTATAATATAATAATCACAGTATAATAACCACAGTACGGGTGTAGTGTATGCAAGTGGCAGCATAAACAAAGCACTAAATTGTGATACAATAGTCACAGTATTGTGACTCTGTACAGTGAGTGAGTGGTGGGCAGACAGGCAACAGACCATTAGGTAATTTTGTTCATGAGCCTTACTGCCAACTATCCCAGAGCCTGCTGCTCCGGGCCCTGAGACTCCGGTACCGTTTACCAGACGGCATCAGCCACGGTTGGGGTATTTGATAATCCTGCAGGCTTTGCTGACACACTGTCTGTTGTATATGTCCTGGATGGAGGGACGCTCTGGACTGTCTGTAGAACCCTCTGAAGCACTTTGCAGTTTAGAGCACAGCAGTTCCCCTGTCATCCAGTGATGCATCCAGTCAGTTCCCCTGTCATCCAGTGATGCATCCAGTCAGGATGCTCTCGGTTGTGGCTCAGCCTGTAGGATCTGGGGCCCCATGCTGAATGTCTTAATCAGCTGCCTGAGGTGAAAGAGGCGATGCTGCTTCTTCACCACCTGGCCGGTGAGCTCGTCCCAGGTGAGGGCCTTCTTCACCACCTGGCCGGTGAGCTCGTCCCAGGTGAGGGCCTTCTTCACCACCTGGCCGGTGAGCTCGTCCCAGGTGAGGGCCTTCTTCACCACCTGGCCGGTGAGCTCATCCCAGGTGAGGGCGTTCTTCACCACCTGGCCGGTGAGCTCGTCCCAGGTGAGGGCCTTCTTCATCACCTGGCCGGTGAGCTCATCCCAGGTGAGGGCCTTCTTCACCACCTGGCCGGTGAGCTCATCCGATTACTGTCAAGTGATAAAGTTTGAATATTTAAAACAATAAATAACAGTACAAAAAGGGGGACACCTGGTCACCCTACGGTGAGGCCCTTCTTCACCACCTGGCCGGTGAGCTCGTCCCAGGTGAGGGCCTTCTTCACCACCTGGCCGGTGAGCTCATCCCAGGTGAGGGCCTTCTTCACCACCTGGCCAGTGAGCTCGTCCCAGGTGACGTCCTCTGTGATGTGAACATCTCTCCCCCATCCTGTAGTCCACGACTAGCTCCTTGGTCTTGTCAATGTTGAGAGAGAGGTTTTTCATCTCGGCACCACTGTGCCAAGTGTTCAATCTCACTCCTGCCATTTTGTTATTGTTAGTGAATAAGCCAATCACTGTTGTGTCATCTGTGAATTGAATCACCATGTTGGAGCTGTGCATGGCTACACAGTCGTGGGTGTTTTTTGTAATGAGTATCATGTAGACTCGACACACAAATTACATCCAATAAGAACGTCATTGAATTTAGTCAGTGTGGTAAAGTGAGGGCCGTTTAGACTCAACCATTGAATTAGACACCCCCTGGTTACAATGTTTCCTAAGCTCTGTGTGTGTGCATTGTTAAATACTTATCACTAGAGAAATGATTCATAGAACAAAACGTATGCTATTTCATGCCTTTGTTGTGACAGCACCCATTGTTTTCCAAGCAACATGGAAACCTTTTCTTACTCTTGTCGAGAGTGAGAAATTGATTTCCCATCCAGCCAGAAAAACCCACTTTGGACAATGAAAATAGTCAGTGTTAGATGTGTGGGAGTTACTTTCTTGAACATCGCAGTAAATCACAGTTTCAGCACATGACATAATGTTGTGTCAGGGACTCGGAGCCAGACACCAAACAGGTTTGGGGTATCTGGACTTTTTCAGGGCCCCAGTCATTTCTGTGTTGGGGTATGATGACAGATATCTATTGTACAGGGAAACTACGAATCACACTGTATGTTGGCAAATTGATATCCTATCAATGACTGTCATTCCTCCAGATTCCTCCACACTGTCACCCACTAAGACTTGTTTTCTTCTGTGTTTTTTTCAGAGTCTCACACACAAGAAGATGGTGAGTCACAATCCCAATTGATCATCTTTCCCTCCCAGTGACATATTGCTGAATAGTTATGAATGAATTTCCTCAATGTTTTCCATGTCAGCATATCTGATGTGTGATTTTTACAATGACAATTTCGTCGTATTTTACTTGACTGTGGTTGGACACAAGATTAAAAAAAAGAAGTAATAATAAAATAATGTTCCCCGTTTTATTAGACAATGTCAGATATTGTAACCATAATGGGGGACTGCCCTCATGTTTGATGTCATTCAGTCCTCCTAATCTACCCCACATCAACTAACACTATCCTCTTTTGCTATTAGCTAGCATTAGCGCTAACATTAGCTACAAAGAATTCAGCTACCAAATGTTGCAACTAATGCTGGCTACTGTTAAGCAGCCACACCTGCCCTGGGTCAAGCTAATCAGACCTGGGATCAGCCACACCTGCCCACACCTGCTTGACCCAGGGCAGGTGTGACTGATCCCAGGTCTGATTAGCTTGACCCAGGGCAGGTGTGGCTGATCCCATGTCTGAGCTTGACCCAGGGCAGGTGTGGCTGATCCCAGGTCTGATTAGCTTGACCCAGGGCAGGAGTGGCTGTTCCCAGGTCTGATTAGCTTGACCCAGGGCAGTTGTGGCTGATCCCAGGTCTGATTAGCTTGACCCAGGGCAAGAGTGGCTGCTCAAACCAGCCATCCCCACACCACATCCCTTTCCGTCTCCGATCATAAACCTTTCTTCCTATTGATCATCAACACTGGAGTGGTGACTTTCTTACATCAATATCACTCGTCAGAATCTTTGATCAGTGATCAAATCAAGTTAGGGCATGGGAAGTCTGTCCTATCCAACAATGGGAATGCATGCTCTTTCATTAGCCAATAAACTATAGTGCCTGCCACATGTGAAATGGACTGAATTAAAATGTATTGTCCACAAACCCAAGTCAACCTCTATGTTGTTTTTCTCTATGTACCAGTGTGTGGTCAGCCTGCTTTGAACACCAGGATAGTGGGAGGAGAGGATGCTCCCTTAGGGAGTTGGCCCTGGCAGGCCAGCCTTAACAGGGGTTCCCAGTTCTGTGGAGGATCTCTCATCAACAACCAATGGGTGCTGACTGCTGCTCACTGCTTCCAAGGGTGAGGAAATATATCAACATAATGTCTTCTACGCCTCTGTTTATTATCAACTATAATTGATACACAAAAACAAGCATTGTCTTTCATGAATTTATTTGATCAATTCTGCATTCCCTTCAGCACCAGTACAGCAAATTTGATAATTTATTTGGGTCGTCAAAGCCAAGAGGGATCCAACCCCAATGAGGTGTCTCGGACGGTTACAGAGATCATTCGACATCCCAACTACGACAGCTCTACAAGTGACAATGACATATGTCTTCTGAAGCTCTCCTCACCAGTGACGTTTACTGATTACATTCTCCCAGTCTGCCTGGCAGCTCCAGCCAGCTCCTTCCATGCTGGCACTGATAGCTGGGTCACTGGCTGGGGCACAATTGATAATGACGGTGGGTAATGACAGATTCGATTTGATCACGGGACAGTATGCTTTCTAGTAAATAACCATGGTAATTTACCTACCAACATGGCTGATAGAATAGTATGTCACTACTAGAGCAGATTGCACATGCTAATAGTTCTAGTGCAATGATGAAGAGTATAGGGGCTGACCGGACAACCCTGCCTGATGCCTCGGGGGAGAGGAAAGGGTTCTGAGACTAATCCACTGGTTCTAACAGCTGAAAGTGGGGCACTGTAAAGGGCTCTAACCCAGCTAGTAAACTTGGGACCGAAACCAAATAAAATAAATAGCGCCATTCTATCTGGTCAAAAGCTTTTCCAGCATCTAATGATGCAGCAATAAGTGGAGACTTACTGGAACCTGCCTCTAACAACCTGGAAAACCCTCCACATATTATCCGATGACAGATGACCTGGGGTGAAACCCACTTGGTAAGTTTATTTGGATCCCCATTATCCCCCATATTCTTCCTGGGGTCCATAACACGTAAAATACAGTTACAGACTTTATACACTCACAACATTCACATGGCATACAGACAATTAAAACAACAATAAATACTCCTAATCAAATTCATAATACAATACAACAATACATACTCCTAATCAATTCATAATACAATACAACAATACATTACCTACTCATAATTAATTCATAATACAATACAGTAGGGCTGGGCGATATAACGATAACGATAAATATCGCGATATATTTTAATAATCGATATCGAATATCAAAATAAAAAAAAAATCGAAAAATCGTTTTTTTTTTATATACTTTTTTTTTTTTTTTTTTTTTTTTACCTGCAACAGGGCAGTTTTAAAACCAGAGACAGTGGACAGACTTGTCTTTCTTGCCTGCAACTTAAAGTAATGGCTTTGCTTGTCCAAATGACAATACTTACCAAATTCAGATTTCTTTTTCTCTTGTCCATTTATTTTGTTTGCTTTCTAATTTAAAATACATTTTGAAACAGTCTGTACACAGTAGGCTATGTGTGCTAGCAGAACTAGACTCCAGTCACGAGTCACAGTGCACATGTGCGGTGGTTTGTCCACCAAAAAAGCGCCAAAAGATCGAAAATAAACTAGCAGAGCCAGAACTGTTCAACTCCTCTGGAGCCACAGCCAGCAGAGAAGCCGGTTTACTTTAGCTTTTAAACCAGCTGCAGCCTGAGAACTGGAGTGTGAGGGGATGTAACACTAAAGATGGCGGCAATGACAAAGAATTGCTGCAAAATAAACATACATCTGTTGTTAAAAAAAAAAAAAAAAATAATACTTATAATTATCGATATCGAGAAATAAAATAAAATTATCATATCGTTATCGCGATATGATTTTTTTCCATATCGCCCAGCCCTACAATACAGCATAATATACTATTTAGCTTTTACATACATTATCTATGTTCATATCAACCAATTATACAATCTTCTAATAATATATCCATATCAGACACATACCTTTTCATCTACGTATATCCCTATCTCTTTATCAGACACATACATTTTCATTTACGTACACACTATCTATTAGGGAATGTCAATTTCGTTGGTTGAAAATTTAGTTTGACCAAGATTCTGAAACGACATTTACTATTCTCCTGCTTAACATGTCTGGGAAGAGAGTTCCATTCCTGCATACCACGGAACATGACAGTTCGCTTCATTGCATTCAACCTCACTTTTGGAAGTGTAAAACCTTGTGCAGAAGCATGTCTGGTGGAATGGTTGTGTCTGTCAAGACTTATAAATTGTTATATAAAATGTAGGGGATCTTTGTAACAAGAATATTCCTAGTGAATACAAGGAGTGAGCAGAGTCAGGGGTGTAGCTCCCGATTCTGGGCCCCATGAACGAATGTATTTGTAGGCCCCCAGTGAAAGCGAGCGCGCGTTAGCGCGCAAGCGGATTTTTTTGGGCCATTTTTTTATTGATTAAAACGCATAATATGGTTTTTACCTATACATTCGGATCAGCAGTTCAGCACCTGCACTGTTGGTGGGTGAGCCTAGTAAAGGATGTCGCATTGCGTTCATCTTCAATGCAATGCAATAGTCTACCAAAGCCCCCCCTCTCTCTCTATATATCTCTCACACACACACACACACACACACACACACACACACACACACACACACACACACACACACACACACACACACACACACACACACACACACACACACACACACACACACACACACACACACACACACACACTTAACAAACATAGTATCAATGAGAGCATCAATAATACACCTGAGTGATGTCTAGTAAACATTTTTTTTTTTTTTTTTTTTTTTTTGGGCCCCCTTCCAGTGCTGGGCCCTTGGAATCATCCTAAGCTACCCCCCCAGCTACGCCCCTGAGCAGAGTAACTTATGTTTGACAAGTAACCAAGTTAAACAACTGTGCATCGCTGCGACATTAGTTCTGTACTCACAGCGAATATATATATATATATATATATATATATATATATATATATATATATATATATATATATATATATATATATATATATATATATATATATCTGGCACTACCTTCTCAAGTGTGAGTATCTTAGCCAGGATCTTATAATCACATCACTATGGTTACTCATCATAGTTGGATCTCTACCTGGTAACATGGATGTATTCAAATTCTAATATTTCATTAAATAACAACAGTAAGTATGGAGAAAGCTGCTATTTAAAACACTTGTAGAATTCCATTCCCAGGCCGTTGTTCCCTGGAGTTTTCCCCCAAAGCCACCACAATGATTGCAATCTCAATCTCAGCCTGTGTAACAGGGGCATCAATCACATCCCTATCAACCCAACTGACTCTAGGGAGACTGTAGCCTCCAAATTAAATGTCAAATGCACCTCACGTGCATTGTTTACAGTACCATAGAGTTTGGAGTAATAATTTCTGTTGTCAGTTAAATATTTATAAGGCTGTCAAAGTTAACGTGTTATTAATTATTACCTAATAATTACATTATTTTAACGCCACTATTTTTTAGCGCAAGATTAACACTTAAATATATATATATATATTTTGAAGTATTTATTATTATAATATTTGTTTGTAGACTTCACTCAGGTGTATTGATACTCTCATTCAAGTTTCAAGTTTCTTTAATAGTTGTCATACAGAAGTACAGAATACTTTTGTACAAAATGCTTCTTACTGTTGCGCTCCAGAGACTGTGCATGACAAGATAAGTATGAAATAAAAACATAGTAAAAATTTGAAGAAAAAAAAGAGGTCACAGTGTTCAGTTTAGACATATGTACAATGTTCGTAGACGTGGTTACCATACAATATACAATACTGTGCAGTGTACTAATATACAATACTATATAGTGCAAGGCATAAATGGACGAGGTGCAGTTTAGGTACAATTCACAGTAGGTGTACGAGTTGTAGTGCAAATCCTTTATCAATAAATATAAAGTGTAAGTGTGTTTGTGTGATCTAAAGTGTGGAGAGTGGGTGCTGCAGTGTGTTGTTTGTTTGAGTGGGTGTGTGTGTGCGTGTGGGTGTGTGTGCTGTGTGCATTTGATGGTTGTTGCATAGTGATTATTGTTCGTTTAGCGATTATTGTTCGTTTAGCAGCCTGATGGCCTGGGGATAGAAGCTCCTTCTGAGTCTTTCTGTGCTCGCCATAAGACTCCGGTATCGCTTGCCTGACGGCAGCAGTTCAAAGAGGCAGTTGTTCGGGTGGCTCGAGTCCTTAATAATTCTCTTAGCCTTCCCCTTGCACCGCTTGTTGTAAATGTTCTGGAGGGTGGGAAGCCCCCCTCTAATTGTGCGTTCGGCTGAACGTGTCACTCTTTGTAGTCTGCTACGGTCTTGTGCAGTGCTATTCCCAAACCAGGAGGTGATGTTGCCGGTCAGGATGCTCTCTATTGTACATGAGTAGAAGTTCCTAAGGATCTTCTGACTGACTTGGAACTTCCTTAGGCGCCTGAGGAAGTAGAGGCGTTGTCGTGCCTTCTTCACAACACTGTCAATGTGTGTGGTCCATGTCAAGTCCTCGGATATGTGGGCTCCGAGGTACTTGAAACTGTTCACTCTCTCAACTGGTGCCCCGTCGATGCTGAGGGGGCTGTAGTCCTTGACCCCCGACCTCCTGAAGTCCACAATCATCTCTTTTGTTTTGCTGACGTTCAGGGAGAGGCAGTTCTCCTGACACCACTGTGACAGGTTCTCTACCTCTTCCAGGTAGGCCCTTTCGTCGTTGGCAGAGATCAGGCCCACCACTACTGTGTCATCAGCAAATTTGATGATGGTGTTGTTGTTCCGCTGTGCTACGCAGTCATGTGTGTACAGGGAGTAGAGGAGGGGGCTCAGAACACAGCCCTGGGGGGCCCCTATGTTGAGCGTGATGGATGAGGAGGTGCAGTTGCCGGCTCTTACCACCTGGGGTCTGCCCGTCAGGAAGTCCAGGACCCACTGGCACAGGTCATAGTTCAAGCCCAGGTCCCTGAGCTTGGCTATGAGTTTGGAGGGGACTATGGTATTGAATGCTGAGCTGTAGTCGATGAACAGCATTCTCACATAGTTCCCCTTCCTCTTGTCCAGATGTGATGCTGCTGTGTGCAGCACATGGGCTATGGCGTCCTCCGTGGACCTGTTGGGGCGATATGCAAATTGCAGAGGGTCCAGGTTGATTGGGAGGGAGGAACAGATGTAGCCCTTCACTAGCTTCTCAAAGCACTTCATGGCTATGGAGGTGAGGGCTACAGGGCGGTAGTCGTTGAGGCAAGCGGGCGTAGATTTTTTGGGTACAGGGATGATGGTGGACTTCTTCAGACAGGTGGGGATGACGGCCTGTTCCAAGGACAGGTTGAAGATGTCAGTGAATACCGGGGCCAGTTGGTCGGCACAGACTTTTAGGACGCGGCCGGGGATGCCGTCCGGTCCTGCTGCCTTCCTGATATCCACTTTTTTAAAGATCCGTCTCACCTCATGCTCTGTTACCCTGAACACTGAGTCTCCATCAGCAGACCCCCCCCCCCCCATTGCCGTGGTTTGTAGGCTGGTGTTGTTATTCACCACAAACATTGATACTATGTTTGTTTCTGACCGTGCGTGTGTGTGTGTGTGTGTAGTATCTTCCATACCGCGTCTCTACTTTTCGTAGCTCCATTTCTGCAGACCCCTCTCTGATTGGTTGAGCTCCATTTCTGCAGACCCCTCTCTGATTGGTTGAGCGAAGCCCCTCTCTGATTGGTTTAGCTCGTCACGCGGTAAAAGGCGGATGTAATGTTATCATATCAAGAAGATAAAAAGAAATGTACTACCAGATTCGCGTATAACGTTATTTCGCGTGACTTCGCGGTTTATTCATAACGTTATGCACATTTCACAACACAGCCAGCTGTCAGAAACTGTATATTACATTATATTATATAACGTTATGTTATTTCGCGGTTTATTCACATAACGTTATTTCACGTGACAAGTTCAACTTATTTACACTCCCCACTTACTGTAACTGTACCATGACGCACTCCCCACTTACTGTAACTGTACCATGTTCTACATATAACCTCATCTCATGCACCTTGTTGTGTATCCTGTTTATTTTTCCTCATTATTATATTCAGAGTTAATTATATTGTTTACACTGTCTTTCTTCTATTATAACCCTGCCCATTTGATGTTCCCAAATCATATTCAGAAAGTATCACAGAGACTTCTATTGACCAAGGAATTAGTTATTATTAGTAAGACACAACATTTCAATCAAACATATAATAACATGTGTTTCATCATACCAACTGATCCTGGTGTGACAATACCTAACATTTAGATTAACCCAGTTAATGCCTTAACTAGACAGTTACAATGTAACATTTAGATTAACCCAGTTAATGCTTTAGACAGTTACAATGTAACATTTAGATTAACACAGTTAATGCCTAACTAGACAGTTACAATATAACATTTAGATTAACACAGTTAATGCCTAACTAGACAGTTACAATATAACATTTAGATTAATTAACCCAGTTAATGCCTTAAGAGAGAGAGGCTGGTGGTCAAGTCAAGTCAAGAGTTTTATTTGTCACGGCATACAAGTTTACAATGAAATGTGGGTGGTCTTGCCCGCAACGATGTGCATAATACAATAGTAATAACATATAATAGAATCCAATAGAACGACATTGTGCAATAAAACAAGTAAACAGAGTAGGGCATATCGGTATATGTACATAAGTTATTTACAGAGCATGGTAGGACATGCTAGGTCCTGTCAATAGAACGACATTGTGCAATAAAACAAGTAAACAGAGTAGGGCATATCGGTATATGTACATAAGTTATTTACAGAGCATGGTAGGACATGCTATCTGTCTACCTGTATGTCATATATGTTATCATGAATTGAAAATGGGGGACCCTGATGTAAACAAGACGATGAATTGAAAATGGGGGACCCTGATGTAAACAAGACGAAAGTCTAGGCCTACCACAAGTTCAGGGTACGCATCCAGATTAGATTCACATGGCGGAGTACAGGGAAAACGCTCATCATTGCTAACGCGTCTTGTATGATTTGCTGCCATATTAATGTATTATACATTCAATATATACTTCAATATATCGAACATAACATAACATTATATTTGCGGCATTACATTTGCGGCATCTTTATGGAGCTCAACCAATCAGAGAGGGGTCTGCAGAAATGGAGCTACGAAAAGTAGAGACGCTTCCATACCTTGCCTCCAGTTTCAAAATATAATAAACGCTGTCGTCTCATGTATAAGCTTCTGTAGGTCTGCCCCCTAGTGGTGAGGAGTGAGCTCATCAATTCTTAGTTCATTCTAAGGATCCAGCATGTGCTGCTCCTCTAATCTCCAGAATTTAATGTTTACTCTCAGAAAAGTACATATGGGTAGAAATATACTTTTAACACACTTGATATTACTAAAAATACTTTCAGTATGGAAAAATTATTCGACTTGGATATGTTGATGTTTGGATGCTTTGCATTGTGGGGTGGCTAATGATGTAAATATTGGAGACAGATGGCCATCTTTAAGCAGACAGTCTGTGATTGGAAATATATTCTAAAACATATCACCATGTATGATGTTTCTCAAACTTACTTTGTGTCTTCGCAGTATCGCTCCCGTTCCCACAAATTCTTCAGGAGGTTGAGGTGCCGATTGTAGGGAACAGACGGTGTAACTGCAACTATGGAGTGGGCTCAATCACAGATAACATGATCTGCGCTGGTTTGGCTGCTGGAGGGAAGGACACCTGTCAGGTGATCATTTTAACACACAGTCCTTAGGTTTTATTCCCTGCAAAGATCTATCTCTGCTGACACAGTGAATTCCTCTTTCCACAGGGAGACTCAGGTGGCCCAATGGTGAGCAAGCAGGGCACTCGCTGGATCCTATCTGGAGTGGTGAGTTTTGGTCGAGGTTGCGCCGAACCTGACTTCCCTGGAGTCTATACCAGAGTGTCCCGGTATCAGTCATGGATCGAGAGTCAGATCACCAGTGACCAGCCAGGCTTTATTACATTCAACTCCGCTGGGACTGATGGAGACCTCAGTGTCTCATGTACTGGACTGTCAGCACCCCCGACCACGGTCCCAACAACTCCTGCACCTGCCACACCCAAACGTGAGGAACTAACCAGAATGAGAATAGTTTTACTCAACAAATGCAATAAATGTACAGTATAGGAATTTGATTTGGTGAAGAGATGCATCAGCATCAGCAAGTTTAGAATGTTACACTGTACTTCTACACACATGGAACGAGTAAACAGGACCTTGCATACAGTGCAAGGCTATTTTAATACCTAAGTACATCTACCATAACAGATTTTAATGAAACTGTTCACAACAAGATCAGTGGGTTATCCTGAGTAATTGTGTCATGATTTCTGGAAAGAGACTTTGCTGTTGAGATTTTCAAGAGTATTTATTTGGGCGCTTTGAGAGCCACAAACCCAGTGCCATTCATCTCCATTGTATTGGAGAGACGGCAGACATCTCTACGGCAGACATCTCTCTGGCAGATATCTCTCCGGCAGATATCTCCAAAACTTGGCAAATGACACAGAAACAATCTGGATGGATAGATAGATATCTTTTTTAAAGACTCTATAGATAGAAAGGTGTGGAATAAAAGTACCCCCCCCCCCCCAAAGATTATTGATGAATGCATTTATCATTAAACATTTTGTCTTCCCATTTCCCCACGTGGAATGCACCTGATCGAATAATGACATGCTGGTGCTCTAGTCTGACATCTAGTGGCTGAATGTATGTATAGCACCTTTACATTTTTTAACTGCCCCATCAACGTGTTCCATCCTTGTCTAGCTGTGGTCTGCGGCACGGCCCCTATGAACTCACGTATTGGTGGAAACAGCTCGGTGGCGTCGGCAGGCTTGTGGCCCTGGATGGCTAGTTTACACAAGAATGGATCACATGTCTGTGGAGGGACTCTGATGGCGGAGGACTATGTCTTGAGCGATGCTGCCTGCTTCTCCAGGTAACCACATCTAGAGTTACTGCATCACACACACAATACCAAAGTGCTGTTTTACACTGCACAGGACACAGGCAGGGGTGCAGTGCTGGGCAAACGCGGTCAAACGGCGTTTGGCCTTCGTCGCTGAGGCCGAAGTGCGCGCATCCTATTATTATGCAAAGTCTAGGTGATAAAATGACTCGTCGTTTGCATAATAATAGGATACCGACAACCAAATACAAGCCCTGTAGGTGTGGTGGGGGGTTGTTTGATCTCCCGACTTCACTGGAAGGATGAGACAAGGTGTATCATCTGTTTTGTGCGCAACAGAGGGAACATGTATGCGCGTGCGCGGGAGCGCGCTTGCGCAGGCGTTTGGCCTTCGCCCATATTACGACTGCACCCCTGGACACAGGACTAGGTGTTTTATAAATGCTTAAAAAAGCTTATTGTGTAGCTAAAACTACAGTAGATTGTGATGTATTTTATTGTAATGAATTTAATTAGGGCTATCAAAGTTAATAATGTGTTTAGTGAACTATATTAAAATGATAATGTTAATTTGATTGAAATGTATTTATTCCCCATGTCCCCAGTACGCCCGATGCTTCTGAGTGGACTGTAATCCTTGGTCGCCTGAAGCAGAATGGATCCAACCCCTTTGAAGTTACACTGACAGTGGAAAGGATCAGCCTTAGTGAGCTGACCGGCAACAATGTGGCAATTCTACGCCTGACAACCAAACCTATGCTGTCTGACTATATCCAACCAATCTGCATAGACACAGGTGATGGGCCCATCACAGTTGGCTCTACTTGCTGGCTGGCTGGCTGGGGTCAGGGACAAGGAGGGGGTGAGTCCATAACCATGGCTGAGGTCAGGGACAAGTTGGGGGTGAGTCCATAACCATGACTGGGGTCAGGGACAAGGAGGGGGTGAGTCCATAACCATGGCTGAGGTCAGGGACAAGGAGGGGGTAGGTCCATAACCATGGCTGAGGTCAGGGACAAGTTGGGGGTAGGTCCATAACCATGGCTGAGGTCAGGGACAAGGAGGGGGTGAGTCCATAACCATGGCTGAGGTCAGGGACAAGTTGGGGGTAGGTCCATAACCATGGCTGAGGTCAGGGACAAGGAGGGGGTAGGTCCATAACCATGGCTGAGGTCAGGGACAAGGAGGGGGTGAGTCCATAACCATGGCTGAGGTCAGGGACAAGGAGGGGGTAGGTCCATAACCATGGCTGAGGTCAGGGACAAGGAGGGGGTGAGTCCATAACCATGGCTGAGGTCAGGGACAAGGAGGGGGTAGGTCCATAACCATGGCTGAGGTCAGGGACAAGTTGGGGGTAGGTCCATAACCATGGCTGAGGTCAGGGACAAGGAGGGGGTAGATCCATAACCATGGCTGAGGTCAGGGACAAGTTGGGGGTAGGTCCATAACCATGGCTGGGGTCAGGGACAAGGAGGGGGTAGGTCCATAACCATGGCTGGGGTCAGTGTTCACCAAAAAGGCAAAGATAGACTTTTTAATGAGTTAATTCATCCTTTAATTAAAGCTCCACTAGGTTTTTGTGAGGGGAATGTGAACATCAGAAAATGTAAATAAAGTGTTTTTTAGGTGCTCTGTAGGGTGGTCAGTTGATGCGTTTGTAGACAATTAATCTGACATTGCAAATTGGCCAACTTCCTATCAATGTAACAAGATTGAAACCACATAATAGTAGCCCCTTTGTGTAAACTCCTAAATAACTTCCTAAATGAAATACCCCAGCTTCACTACTTGAATTGGAGACAGTGATATTTAACTTTTATGGTCATGCAGTGCCGATTATTGGCGTTTCAAGGCTGGCCAGCCAATACAGATGTTGAGTCTCTAGGGTTTGTTGTTTACACTTTATATTCCCTTGACTAATCAAGGTCTAGATGATTATGATTAATACTGAGATGATTTTACATTAATAATTGATAAGCCAGAACTACATATTTACAAGAAAATACACAATTTGATCACATTGATCAGTAATAATCTGAAACTAATAATCAGAAAATATTTGATCATTTTCGGATAGGGTTGTTCAGTTGCAGGAGGCCTTCTCATAGACAAAATGTATGTATTAAAGGTGTTATAGATGCCATTCAGCCACTAGACATCGCACTAGAGCACCAGCATGTAATCCAATCAGGTGCATTACATGTGGGGAAATGGGAAGTAGGGAGGGGGTACATATGCAACAAGTAAACAACAACATTAATTATGTACACACAATCTTTATTTAAATTTTTTTATGATGAATTCATTAAATTTATTTAGCACTTTTCTAAAGGCTATGTGGATGTATTATTATTTATAAAAAAAATTCTCTGTAGCACCTTTAACACATTGTGTGCTAGCCGGATATGACGATTTATCGCTTGGATGCCAGCACGTTAATCAATGGGAGGACGAGCACATTTGCGAGCGATTAAACTATATCTTAAATTATGGCTATGTGTCTAATACACCTGTCGCTTATCAATGACTTGCTTGCAGTCAACATGTACGAAACGGATTGTTTTTTCATCACTACATTTCCGTTTTATACCGTTTTGAATATGAGTATAGTTTTGGAGATTTCTAGAAAGAAAAAAAGATTCCGCGATAATAGCCATTTACTGGAATACACAAAACACGTCATTTTCCGGCTCATTTATTAATCGTTTTCAAATCAACGCTAGATTATCGAGAGTATTTGTGTTCTTATGCACGATACAAAAGTGGGCTGAAAAATAATTTATTCGTGCCGCGCTCAGTGCCTAACGCCACACACACACACACACACGTTGTGAACGCTGTGAAAAACAACTCTGATTAACCCAAAACTGGTAACATAGATTCCTTACCTCAGATCAGATGTTCTGCAAAAAGATGAATCCAATTCCTGATTGCCATTCCAAATATTGATCGCGTTTATTGATCCAACGTTATAGTCCGAAACGCATAATCGAAAGCTGCTCCGAGCCTCGCCAGTGAATCTGGTAACAGACACTGCTTGCCAGAGATGGGGAAACCCTGGACCGGAGTTTTTCTCTGATGCACTTTTTCACTCAATCCAATGATGTGCATTACCATCCGGGAGATGATAGGGGGCGGTATTTGCCCTTTTCGAGCTCAGAGCCATTCCCAATGATAACGTCAGGCTGGACGGATGAAAAATGTATGGATATCGCTAATAAAAGAAATAGCGATTAAATAACGAGAAATCTCGTTATTGGCAACCAACGCATGGCGGCCAATAACGAGAAATCTCGTTGTTGGCAACCAATGTGAGCAAGCAAGCACATAAAGTAAACAAATAGAAATATGATTATTGGCAGACGGGTAGGAGGGGTTGCATAGAAAATGCTCATCCCATTTTCTCCCTCTTGGTTCTGGATCCTCAGCGGAACAAGTCCTGCAGGAGCTCCAGACCACTGTGGTGGATTGTGGGAACGGGTCATCAAGTGACATCATCTGCACAGAAGCTGTAACGTTGCAGCAGGTAGAGATTATTATTATCCGTTTGAAACATCTATCCTATACTGTATATGCAAATAAATGATGCAACATTATCTATTTGACACATTTGGCCTTGTGCAAGAACTGTGTATACATACAGATATGATCTTAAATTGTGCGTACAAACAGTTTAAGCTATTTTGTGGAATTCACCAATTTGTCTCTTGTTGTGGATTTGTTCATAACAGTCCTGCGGTTCAAAGAGAAAGTTCATAAATCATTTGCCTTGCCTTTGGAAACAGTAGTTATAGTATTAGTGAACTTAAAAAATACATTCATTACAAATACATATAATGCATATCAATACTGAATCAAATCAAATCAAATCAAATTTATTTATAGGGCCCGACAACACACGTTAATGTCCCCATGGGCCGTACAGGTCTTCTTTAAACAAGTCAAGAAGAAAACATAACAATAAGTCAAGAACAGAACAAGAACACCATAAGGTCCAAACATTTTTAGATGAATGCAAATAAATGAAAGAATGCAAGCACTCCCAGACATACCCCACGCGAAGGTAAGGAAAAACTCACTAAAACCTAACAATAGGGGAAAAAGCTCCACAGGCAGAGTGGAGGAGAGAAACCTTAGAAGGGCCATTCAAGGAGGGATCTCCCTTCTTAGATGTTGCTGATAGTAGTGTTGCAGACGGACAGTTGGTAAGCATGCACTCATGTGTGTAGTGAAACACAGATGAGTGCATGCAATAGCAACTGTACATTTTGAAAGATTAAAGATAGAGCTAATAGTGATAGCAACTGAACATTTTGAAAGATTAAAGATAGAGTTGATAGCGGATCTATTTGAGGCACAGGGGCGGCGCAAAGAGGGTCACGTCCTCCCCGTCTTAGTCACGGGACATTCAACACTCCGGTCGTTGCTCAGGGACAGCCGGAGACAGGGAGATAGGGGGCGGCGGAGAGAGGGTCGCGAACTCCCCGACATCATCGCGGGACATCCGGCACTCCGGTCACCATTACGAGACCTCCGGAGACAGGGGGGCACGCAGAGGGGGTCGCAACCTCCCGGCCTTCGTCACGGGACGTCCAACACTCCGGTCAACACTCCAGGACAGAAAGTCATAGGGAGACAGGGAGACGGGACAGGCGTTAGACAGCTCATGAGATTGTAGTAGGCGGACATAGCAATAGATACAAGTGGTAGGCATATATGTGAATGGAGTAGATATATGAAGTAAGCGTATTATGTGAATAGAATAGAAGTACTTAACCCAGCAATGAAACCGCATTGACTGTTAATCTGTTAACAGTCTGTTAATACTGTTAATCAGTTGACAGGACCACGGACAGACGGCGGTGAATAACTGATCCAAGGCCTCGGAGGTGCATGTAGAGCAGTCACTACAATCTTGGCCAAGACCCCGAGGCATCCATCACCTTAGTCAGCGCCAGGAGACGGGCACTCAGAGAGAAGGGGGAGGGAGGGGGGGGGAGGGAGGGGGGGGGGGGGAGAGGGGGGGGGGGGGGGGGAAGAGTTAGAGAGTTCCCATGTTTGTGGTGCTGCAAAGGAGCAGACATGTAGTACCCTGTAGTGCCATGTAGTACCATGTAGTACCCCGTAGTGCCATGTAGTACCCTATAGTACCCTGTAGTGCCATGTAGTACCCTGTAGTACCCTGTAGTGCCATGTAGTACCCTGTAGTGCCCTGTGGTACCATGTAGTGCCATGTAGTACCCTGTAGTGCCCCGTGGTACCATGTAGTACCCTGTAGTGCCATGTAGTGCCATGTAGTGCCATGTAGAGCCATGTAGAGCCATGTAGTACCCTGTAGTGCCATGTAGTACCATGTAGTACTCCGTGGTACCATGTAGTACCCTGTACCCTAACTAAACTACCCTGTAGTACTGCATTTAGACTATGTTAGTGATGCAGATGAAAAAGGCATGATAGGCTTGTGATTGAATGATTGACATTATTGATAACGTGATTGATAGAGTGATAGTGGCTTGAATTCATAATGACTAAATTGGAGAGAAAATGGGAGATTCTTTTTATAAAATGTTTTATGGATACCTAATCTTTTAATGTATTGTCATTGGAGATGCAGAAAAAGCTGTAGGTCGACTTGGATCTCATGGGATGGAGACTTGGTCCTGTCTTCATCCCTTTGCTGCTATGATCGACTGGCACTCACACCCATCAGTGTTGCGTCGCACCATTTATTTTCCTGACAACAAATAATTTTTGCCACGTGTGTCCTTTTTATGGGTCCTGTGATGTCACTGCAGCACTGTGCTGTCACTGTCACTGCAGCACCTAAAGTTCTACTTTCACTTTTTAAACGGCACGATTGGGGATGGAATAACGTGGACTATCAAGTGAAATCTTCTGTACGCCATACGACACAACAACTGACCCTATATAGTATCTTTGGGCCATTAATGATACTAATGGCAAATACATGGCCACATGCATAAAATGTAAGAACAGCTGGTGTTTTTATGTATAGTGCCTAAGAACAACTTGGGGGGAGGGGGGGGGTCTTCCCCAGAGTCAGACAAGAAGAGCACTCTGTGCATACAGTAGAGAGATGGAGACCACTGACTGCTACTGTAGCAAGCGTAGCACTGTGACTGGAAGTAGGGAGTGCCGGTTCGCCTAGCTCCGTCAAAAGTGACAAAATACACTTTCCAATAACTGTCTTATTGACACTGTGTGTCGAAATAACAATGTAAAAACGAGACAACGTGATTTTATAAGCGGATACATGGTCTGAGCTAATTTACTTGACACCCTCCGCTGCTTTAGGCTATAACTGTTGTCCTTCACTGTTCCTGCAGGGGGACAACGGAGGTCCTCTGATGTGCAAGCAGGACGGCTCTTGGATCCAGGCTGCCATGTTGACTATCGGCAGCAGAACGACTTCCACTGTCTTCAGCAGGACGTCTCGCTTCGAGAGCTTCATCAGGCAGCAAGTCGGTTTCCTCTTATCGTCCGACACCTCCCGAGCTCAGTCTTCCCTCCTCATCCTCCTCCTCCTCCCCTCCACCTGGCTCCTTCTAACATAACTTTTGAAATAGTTTTCCAACTGATGTCCGTCGCTCACATTGGCACATTGCTATTTACAATATTGCAGGTGAACTCCTCATGACTCCCAGTTTTACAGTCTTTTATGTGTGTTGAGTTAGTTTCAAGACTCTCGAACCACCATTTGGAAATCATTTTATGTTTAATTTTAGGTCAGTGGACTAATTGGTCATTGGAGTCTCAGTGGACTATCATTTCTTTGTGGATTATACATTTATTTAGTTTTTATCACATTCTGGAAAATGATGAGCACATCTCCATGAGTATTTATAAGTCTTTAGCATGCACTCGATTTGAAGAGGTCTTCCTGCATTATTGCATTCATTAAGCTGGCCTGGGCTGCAAATGCGGAAGCGCTCTACAAGAAAGGACAGAGCCGGCTGTTCTTTCTTAGGAGGCTCAGGTATTTTAATGTGTGTGGGGAAATGTTGTACATGTTCTATCAGGCAGTGGTGGCAAGTGTGCTCCTCTATGCCGCTGTCTGCTGGGGTGGTAATACCACGGCCAGGGATGCCAGGCGGCTGGATAAATTGGTGAAAAAGGCTGGCTCAGTGGTGGGGAGGAGACTGGACCCACTGGGGACCGTGGTGGAGAGCCGCACGCAGAACAAGCTGCTGGCCATTATGGACAATACCAGCCACCCTCTCCACCACACCGTGGTGGGGCAGAGCAGCAGTCGCAGCCATAAATGTTTCGTGAGCCAAATTAGGTTTCTAGGTCTGAGCCAGAATAAAAGCTGATTTGTGTGTAAGAGCTCACACAGAGATCATGAAGTCAGAGCCCCATTCATTGTCCATTGAGCAGCCCCAGAATTTACATCCCAGTTTGGAGGGTTCAGAGAGGGTTCTCTCTCTGTGATTTCTACTGTTATGTGCTTAGTGGTACATGTCCACTGACTCAACTGTCCTAATCACAGGAAAAACACATGAGTTCTTAAAATGGGGGGCATTCCCCAACAGAAGGATTTCAAAGCTACGTGATAGTCGATCTGCTGAATTCCAGATTGATGAAGATAAAATACAGGGTTTTTATATCGGACAGGCGTGAAATGTGGTGCACACAGAGACAAATTGTCTGAGAAAGAAAATCTTTTACAACGTTAGTAGTTGAAATATTTGTGTGTGTATATATATATATATAAGTAGTGCATACAATTGGATTTGTACATGTACAGTTGTCACATACAAAGGTCTATAAATGTTGTTTATTATGATGTAAATGTTTACAGACGTATCAGGTTTAACTTATAACGGTAGCTGAACCGGGTTGCTGTGAAAATCAACCCGTCCCGGTAGGAGGAAATAATAAAGATGGTTTCCAAAAGTAAATGGTGGTGTTTATTTTGTACCCTAAAAGGGGAATGAAACCCACAACACAAATTGACACAAAGGGAGGGGAGTACACAACAGGTATAACAGCAAACACAAATAAGCACAGTAAATTATGACCTTACACACACTACTAACCCCATCAAATGGGGGGAGAAACAAGGGTGGGGCCCAGCGTCACAGTGCCACACAAACACCACACAGTCAATAATACCCCTATACTACTATCCCCAACAAAGGGGAACCCTGGACAGATATAAGTCACCCAGTGTCACAGTAACACAAGAACAAATAAATATATATAGGTATGGTTGGAAAACCACCCAGCAACACAATACACACAGGCTATTTACCAACGCATATGAACCTCACGTTCACATACTCACTTCCACACCACAGTGGAACAAGGCCGACACAATAATGAGACTATTCTCAACAATGGCAAAAGACGCCCCGTGTGGTTGCAGTCTCTCAGGCTTTATCCATCCGTCCCTTAACAGGCAGCAAGTTAAGTTGGTGGCGTTCTAGTGAAAATGCGGGCGGCTAAGTTTTGGACCAGTTGGAGTTCATAGAGGTACTTGTGTGGAAGACCAATGAGGAGGGAGTTACAGTAATCCAGGCGGGATGTGACCAGGGCGTGAACAAGAGTAGCGGTGCTGGTAGGTGTAAGTGAATGGCGGAGACAATTGATGTTGTGTGGAAGTAAGCAGACCGTGTGATGTTATTTATGTGGGATTTGAATGACAGTGTGCTATCGAGGATGACACCCAGACTCTTAGGCCATGGTTAGACTGGTGTTTTTGTGGCGTTTTTTTATACGTTTTTGAATACGTTTCATGTCCCTATTACACAGAAATGCGTTTTTTGGCGTTTTTTTGTGGATACGGCTGAAACGCTAAATTGTGTTTGCGTTTTGGAGAACCGCTAAAAAACGCGCCGACAACAGCGTGTAGTCTGCATAAGCCGTTGTTGCGAAAACGCCCATGCGCAGTAGATACCATCTGCGTGCCCTTCCGGTGACAACAGAGTGTGTGTGTGTGTGTGTTTGGGACAGAGGCAGAGCTGTCCCAAATAGCTGCAGCTACCATGTGTTGTCAAGTTATTGTTATAAGGATCCCAGTCCAAGCTACAACAGTCTGCATTCCCTTAACAATTGTTTGTATTGAGCCGTATTGTATTGTACCCATATGCAATATGTTAAATAAAGTTTACATCCATTCATTCTGCTAGCATTACCGATTGCATGAGCAGCTGGCTAACGTGAGCTATCAGATCCTGTTAGCTCAAAGCTCCTCTTTCAACTTAACAAGCATTAAACAAAATGGCCCAGTCATCTATTCACCTTTGTTTAATACACACAGCGTTGTCTCTAATGTTATCTAACTACTGATAGCTCTCGATATCATCAGTTTGGTGCTGGCTAAATAGTGTGAGCTAACGTTAGCTTCTAGCCACAATGCTATACTGTTATAATGGCATACTCCATTGACGTTAGCATGCAGCTAACAATGCTACCGATCTTTTTTTAGACTAAACTATCCGCTCTTGGTGGTCACTTGTGTTGATGTTAGTTTTGTTTCATCAACAAATGACAGGCAGAACACACAGTGAATGTATCCGTTTTGTTTATTGCACTTTTATTAGGCTTTGCTGAAAAAGAATTGCTGCATTGAGTAAATAGGCAAGATGGTGGCGCCCATAGGCGTCTGCCTTGTTGACATTTTCTTTGCTGGAGCTACCAGGAAGTGTATTGGCACATTCAAGTTCTGATTGGTTGAAATTGCCTTCATGTTCGCCACCTACTGCCACCTACTGCTTTGGCAGTGTACTACATCAGTGTGCTCAGGTGACAAAAACAAAACAAAAACGAAAGTGTGACTCGAGGCGCAGGACGTCGCGGCGAAACGCGTATGACAATGAAACTAAAATGAAACGAAAGGTGTAACCGCAGCCTTAACCTGAGGGGAAGGAAAGACTGTTGAGTTGTCAATGGTGAGGGGAAAACTGTCGGATTTGGCTATGGTAGATTTGGAACCAATGAGGAGTACCTCGGTTTTATCACTGTTTAGTTTTAGGTAGTTGACTGTGAACCATACATTTATTTCATGTAAACATTCAGTAAGGGAGGTGGCGGGGAGTGCAGAGTCAGGTTTAGAGGGAAAATAGAGCTGGGTGTCATCCGCATAGCAGTGAAACTGCAGACCCAATTTCCTGAAGATGTTGCAAGGGGTAGGAGATAGATTAGGAAAAGGAGAACAGAGCCCTGGGGGAGGGTCCTACTAATCACCCCAAAGTACCAGAAAATACCAGAAAATACCAGAAACTACCCCAAAATACCCCAAAGTATACCCCAAAATACCAGAAACTACCCCAAAATACCCCAAAGTATACCCCAAAATACCAGAAACTACCCCAAAATACCAGAAAATACCAGAAAATACCAGAAACTACCCCAAAATACCCCAAAGTATACCCCAAAATACCAGAAACTACCCCAAACTACCCCAAAATACCAGAAAATACCAGAAAATACCAGAAACTACCCCAAAATACCCCAAAGTATACCCCCAAATACCAGAAAATACCCCAAAATACTCCAAAGTATACCCCAAAATACCAGAAACTACCCAAAAATACCCCAAAATACCAGAAAATACCAGAAACTACCAGAAACTACCCCAAAATACCCCAAAGTATACCCCAAAATACCAGAAACTACCCCAAAATACCAGAAAATACCAGAAAATACCAGAAAATACCCCAAAATACCCCAAAGTATACCCCAAAATACCAGAAACTACCCCAAAATACCCCAAAATACCAGAAAATACCAGAAAATACCAGAAACTACCCCAAAATACACCAAAGTATACCCCAAAATACCAGAAACTACCCTAAAATACCCTAAAATACCCCAAAGTATACCCCAAAGTACCAGAAAATACCAGAAAATACCCCAAAATACCCCAAAGTATACCCCAAAGTACCAGAAAATACCCCAAAATACCCCAAAGTACCCCAAATAGTGTGTAATAGTGTATAGTGTGTAATAGTGTAATAGTGTGTAATAGTGTAATAGTGTGATAGTGTGTAATAGTGTAATAGTGTGTAATAGTGTAATAGTGTGTAATAGTGTGTAATAGTGTAATAGTGTGTAATAGTGTAATAGTGTAATAGTGTGTAATATTGTAATAGTGTGTAAAAGTGTAATAGTGTGCTAGTGTAATAGTGTAATAGTGTGTAATAGTGTAATAGTGTGTAATAGTGTGTAATAGTGTGTAAAAGTGTAATAGTGTGCTAGTGTAATAGTGTAATAGTGTGTAATAGTGTGTAATAGTGTAATAGTGTGTAATAGTGTAATAGTGTGTAATAGTGTAATAGTGTGTAATAGTGTAATAGTGTGTAATAGTGTAATAGTGTGTAATAGTGTGTAATAGTGTAATAGTGTGTAATAGTGTAATAGTGTAATAGTGTGTAATAGTGTAATAGTGTAATAGTGTAATAGTGTAATAGTGTGCTAGTGTAATAGTGTAATAGTGTGTAATAGTGTGTAATAGTGTAATAGTGTAATAGTGTAATAGTGTAATAGTGTGCTAGTGTAATAGTGTAATAGTGTAATAGTGTGTAATAGTGTAATAGTGTGATAGTGTAATAGTGTGTAATAGTGTGTAATAGTGTAATAGTGTGTAATAGTGTAATAGTGTGTAATAGTGTTTGTGTGTGTGCGTGTGCGTGTGTGTGTGTGCGCGTGTGCGTGTGTGTGTGTGTGTCTCCACATTATGGCTGTAGTGACTGAGGCGCGTCTCTACATTTCGTAGCCGCATTTCTGCAGACCCCTCTCTGATTGGTTGAACTCCATTTCTGCAGACCCCTCTCTGATTGGTTGAGCGAAGCCCCTCTATGATTGGTTGAGCGTCATGTGAGCGAAGCCCCTCTCTGATTGGTTTAGCTCGTCACGCGGTAAAAGGCGGATGTAATGTTATCATATCAAGAAGATAAGCAGAAATGTACTACCAGATTCGCGTATAACGTTATTTATTTCCCGTGACTTCGCGGTTTATTCATAACGTTATGCACATTTCACAACACAGCCAGCTGTTTGAAACTGTACATTGTAACATTATATAACATAACGTTATGTTATTTCGCGGTTATTTCGCCAGTTTATTCACATAACGTTATATTGTTTACATTGTCTTTCTTCTATTATAACCCTCCCAAATCATATTCAGAAAGTATCACAGAGACTTCTATTGACCAAGGAATTAGTTATTATTTCGCGGTTTATTCACATAATTTTATATTGTTTACACTGTCTTTCTTCTATTATAACCCTCCCAAATCATATTCAGAAAGTATCACAGAGACTTCTATTGACCAAGGAATTAGTTATTATTTCGCGGTTTATTCACATAATGTTATATTGTTTACACTGTCTTTCTTCTATTATAACCCTCCCAAATCATATTCAGAAAGGCACACACAACATATTCCAGTTAACGGTATATTTTTTTAATGATTCGTTATGGCGTAATCAATTCTTCCATGCGTATAAATTGCGTTCGCGACCTCCATGTTTTGGGAGTAGTCATCAGAAACCTCGGATCCGGGATTCGCTCCCATCCGTCGGGCAAGAACTGTGGGTTTTCAGCCTCTCTCTCTGGAGCTTAACGGAGTTTCCTCTGGAGTTTCTGGAGGAGCTTGTCGCGGCTCATGCGCATGCGCACGCTCAACCAATCAGAGAGGGGTCTGCAGAAATGGAGTTCAACCAATCAGAGAGGGGTCTGCAGAAATGCGGCTACGAAATGTAGAGACGCGACTGAGGCACTCTGTACTCTGGCTGCATCCAGGAAGGGATTAACGCAGTAAAGGTTTAGTGAGGCAAAGAGTGAGACATAAAAAACGTAGAGGGCTCAGGAGGTAGAGCCGAGCGCTCGTCTGGTTAATCAGAAGATTCCCGGTTCGATTCCGGCTCCTCCCGGCGGCGTGTCCGAGTGTCCTTGAGCAAGACACTTAAGCCCTGCTCCTCCCGGTGAGCAGATTGGCACTTGGCATGGTCGGTGTGTGAGTGAATGTGAGGCATAAATTGTAAAGCGCTTTGGATAAAAGAGCTATATAAATAGCTCCTTCTCCCCCTCTTCTCCCTCTCTCTCTCTCTCTCTCTATCCATCTTTCTCTCTCCCTCCCTCCCTCTCTCTCCCTTCTTCTCTCTCTCCCTCTCTCTTGAGTGCTAGAGACCCAGACACACACACACACACACACGTACACACACACACACACGCACACTATTACACACTATTACACTATTACACACTATTACACTATTACACTATTACACACTATTACACTATTACACAAAATTACACTATTACACTATTACACACTATTACACTATTACACACTATTACACACTATTACACTATTACACACTATTACACACTATTACACTATTACACTATTACACTAGCACACTATTACACTAGCACACTATTACACACTATTACACTATTACACACTATTACACTATTACACTATTACACTAGCACACTATTACACTTTTACACACTATTACACACTATTACACTATTACACACTATTACACTATTACACACTATTACACTATTACACTATTACACTATTACACACTATTACACTATTACACACTATTACACACTATTACACTATTACACACTATTACACTATTACACTATTACACTATTACACTACTATTACACACTATTACACTATTACACACTATTACACTATTACACACTATTTGGGGTACTTTGGGGTATTTTGGGGTATTTTCTGGTACTTTGGGGTATACTTTGGGGTATTTTAGGGTATTTTTGGGTAGTTTCTGGTATTTTGGGGTATACTTTGGGGTATTTTGGGGTAGTTTCTGGTATTTTCTGGTATTTTCTGGTATTTTGGGGTATTTTGGGGTAGTTTCTGGTATTTTGGGGTATACTTTGGGGTATTTTGGGGTAGTTTCTGGTATTGTATTTTCTGGTATTTTGGGGTAGTTTCTGGTATTTTGGGGTATACTTTGGGGTATGTTGGGGTAGTTTCTGGTAGTTTCTGGTATTTTCTGGTATTTTGGGGTATTTTGGGGTAGTTTCTGGTATTTTGGGGTATACTTTGGGGTAGTTTCTGGTATTTTGGGGTATACTTTGGGGTATTTTCTGGTATTTTCTGGTATTTTGGGGTATTTTGGGGTAGTTTCTGGTATTTTGGGGTATACTTTGGGGTATTTTGGGGTAGTTTCTGGTATTTTGGGGTAGTTTCTGGTATTCTGGGGTATACTTTGGGGTATTTTGGGGTCGTTTCTGGTATTTTCTGGTATTTTCTGGTATTTTGGGGTAGTTCCTGGTATTTTGGCGTATACTTTGGGGTATTTTGGGGTAGTTTCTGGTATTTAGGGGTATTTTGGGGTAGTTTCTGGTATTTTGGGGTATACTTTGGGGTATTTTGGGGTAGTTTCTGGTATTTTGGGGTATACTTTGGGGTATTTTGGGGTAGTTTCTGGTATTTTCTGGTATTTTGGGGTAGTTTCTGGTATTTTGGGGTATTTTGGGGTAGTTTCTGGTATTTTCTGGTATTTTCTGGTATTTTGGGGTAGTTTCTGGTATTTTGGGGTATACTTTGGGGTAGTTTCTGGTATTTTCTGGTATTCTCTGGTATTTTGGGGTATTTTGGGGTAGTTTCTGGTATTTTGGGGTATACTTTGGGGTATTTTGGGGTATTTTGTTGTATTTTCTGGTATTTTCTGGTATTTTGGGGTAGTTTCTGGTATTTTGGGGTATACTTTGGGGTATTTTGGGGTAGTTTCTGGTATTTTCTGGTATTTTGGGGTAGTTTCTGGTATTTTGGGGTATACTTTGGGGTATTTTGGGGTAGTTTCTGGTATTTTTGGGTATACTTTGGGGTATTTTGGGGTAGTTTCTGGTATTTTCTGGTATTTTCTGGTACTTTGGGGTGATTAGTAGGACCCCTGGGGGACAGCGGTGGTAACTGAAGTGGAGTGTGATTTGACATCTTTCAGTTGTACATATTGAGTGCGGCCTTTGAGGTATGAGTTGAACCAGTGAAGAGGGGTGCCAGTGATGCCAATGGAGGTTAGTCTGTCTAGACCAGTGGTCACCAACCCGTCGATCTTGATCGACTGGTCGATCTTTGAGACTGTCCCTGTAGATCTTTCCATGAAAATGAAAAAAAAAAAAAAAAGGTTTTTTTTTTTTCTTACCCTGAGAGTCCACATTACAGTTCTACTTTTGTTTTGATGTGAAAAGTGATGCTGCACTTAGCACTGACGGAGAAAGTACACATACTGTTCTACTTTTGTTTTGATGTGAAAATGATGCTGCACTTAGCACTGACTGCACTTAGCACTGACTGCACTTAGCAGTGCACTGACTGAGAAAGTACACATTACAGTTCTACTTTTGTTTTGATGTGAAAAGTGATGCTGCACTTAGCACTGACTGAGAAAGTACACATTACAGTTCTACTTTAAAAAATTCTAATTGTAAATATGTTTGTCAATGTTAATAATATGAGAAAGTCCACATTACAGTTCTACTTTTGTTTTGATGTGAAAAGTGATGCTGCACTTAGCACTGACGGAGAAAGTACACATACTGTTCTACTTTTGTTTTGATGTGAAAATGATGCTGCACTTAGCACTGACTGCACTTAGCACTGACTGCACTTAGCAGTGCACTGACTGAGAAAGTACACATTACAGTTCTACTTTTGTTTTGATGTGAAAAGTGATGCTGCACTTAGCACTGACTGAGAAAGTACACATTACAGTTCTACTTTAAAAAATTCTAATTGTAAATATGTTTGTCAATGTTAATAATATGAGAAAGTCCACATTACAGTTCTACTTTTGTTTTGATGTGAAAAGTGATGCTGCACTTAGCACTGACGGAGAAAGTACACATACTGTTCTACTTTTGTTTTGATGTGAAAATGATGCTGCACTTAGCACTGACTGCACTTAGCACTGACTGCACTTAGCAGTGCACTGACTGAGAAAGTACACATTACAGTTCTACTTTTGTTTTGATGTGAAAAGTGATGCTGCACTTAGCACTGACTGAGAAAGTACACATTACAGTTCTACTTTAAAAAATTCTAATTGTAAATATGTTTGTCAATGTTAATAATATGAGAAAGTCCACATTACAGTTCTACTTTTGTTTTGATGTGAAAAGTGATGCTGCATAAGATGACTGCACTTAGCACTGACTGAGAAAGTACATAATAGTTCTACTTTGACGTTTTAATGTTGGACCAAAGCATTGCATGTAATTAGAATACAGGCAAATAAAAGTAATTTAGTTTAAAGTACAATCTTGGCTGTCTTTTTCTCTCAACGCTTCAATAGGTAGATCTTGCCTTCACCAACAAAAAAAAAGTGATCTTGGGCTTAAAAAGGTTGGTGACCACTGGTCTAGACGAATAGAATGTGAAATGGTGTCAAATGCTGCAGAGAGATCCAGAAGTATGAGTATAGTGAGGAGACCAGAATCGGCAGCCACTAGTAAGTTGTTTGTGATTTTAACTACGGCTGTTTTAGTGCTATGGAGAGATCGAAAACCAGATTGAAATTTCTCAAACAGATTGTTGCTGGAGAAGTGAGTGTGAACCTGTCACAGTTTTTTTCCAGTATTTTGGCAAGAAATGGGAGATTAGAAATAGGCCGGAAATTATTCAGAATATTGGGGTCTGCACCAGGTTTATTTAATATGGGAGTAATAACGGCTGTTTTGAGGGCAGATGGAACAAGACCAAATGTAAGGCAGGAGTGTATGATGGCGGAGGAGTGTATTACAATGTAATAAGAGACAGACAACATTGTAACATATCATTGTTTGATAGATCAAGTACATTTCAGCATTCGACCATAACATTTATATGACCAGACTGTCATAAAACATAATTGGGCCCACACTTCAGTTATCAACATATTTCATATTGTTTTCTTACATTGATATTTTCCTCTTGGTGAACGAAGGTTATCCTATAACCCTAGTTACACAGTTATTGCAAGCGTTCTGCTCACTATTGGGATTTACCACGTTACTTTGAAAGATTCCGTATATGCATATATGAGAGGGTTGTGACTGTACATCCGCCTTCCCGAGTCTTGACTTTCATTAGGAAGACAGTCAGGGGTCCTCAGTGAGTTGAGAGCAGAATGCTCGCAAGAACTCATGTACTGTAATTTTCTGACTATAAGGCGCACCTGAATATAAGCCGCAGCAGCTAAATTGAATGATGTGTATATAAGCCGCACTGGACTATAAGTGTCACCTGACCCCCACGGGAAGCATCCAGGTCTAAGGCTAAGGTGTGCACATGCACGGATACTCTTCCCAAAGGGGCCAGCCGACCTACCACCATGAATTTCCCCAGGACCACAAACAGACACGGGAGAATGCGCCGAGAAACAGTAAGAAAGCTTTTATTGCATAAAAATAGATAGTTTAATACAAGGTTATATTTTGATATAAATAACTGGTCGGTTAGCCTATTTAAAAGACCCACGCCTCTTAAGCCTAGGGTAGTTTAAAAGGAGGAAGTGCTCCATGCCCCGTAAACCCACCCCCAGACTGTTACTCCCACCCACGTCACCTATCCCCGCCCCTGAGACACTACACACGTGAAGGAAAAAGAGTCTACCCTGCACACGGGTCTATGACTTATCAAACGTCACCTTATAATCACACTATACCACACGGTTCACTGCAAACATCCTGAAATAAGCATCGATATCACACTATCCCTCGGGGAGCCACGGCAAATGATTTAGGGAGAATATAGGTAGATAAATACACACTAAGTGTTCACACGGTAAATTAAGGGGGTTTGGATAGGATAGTGGGTGTTGTTCACCGCTAGGGGTTGTGACCAGGCCTAGAATACTCCTCCCATATCCTAACCTAGGTCTGGGGCAGTGGAAGCGCTGAGTTACAAACAATACGAAAAAGGTTAATGATAACCGGGGCCCGAAGCTGAGGGCCGGAAGGACGCCACCTCCTTCCGCTCCCGTAGCCCCTCTCGGCTTCGGGCTAAAAACTGTTCGGTCTGTACTGGGGTGTTTTAGGCCCTCCAAGCACCAGGCGTGCAATAATGTCCTTCCGCCTGTAATGAAAGGCACAGTCAGTAAGAGCAAGGTTCCCCCCGTTCACGGGTTCGTCACAATGCACAATGGATTAGATATCCTCCATATGATTTAGAAAAGAGAGAAAAGGTAGTTCACAGAGGATGGAGAATCCACAATACTAGGTTCCAGTCTTCGACAGTATTACTGGCTTTACTGTATGCCGTTCCGATAATCTTCAGCTTCACGCCACTAATAATATTCCTAATTCAAATGCAGTCACCGTTCGTCTATGTCTTCATTTACCACTCGGGAAAATAGTTCGTTTGTTTAGGCACGTATTCCACTGTCTTGCGTTCTTTACTCACGGCGCCCGGTGTGGCGATAATGTCCCTCCGGTCTGAAGCTCCACTCGTTTCCACTCTGGAGGAAACACTGCAGTCGCCGCTATGAACTGGTTCCACTGGAGGAAAGGTAAAAACACAAAAAGAGCCGTGTGTCCTCGCAGCCCTGCGTCCTCTGCTAGCGTCCTCTCGACTCCCCTTTTCGTTCTGCCATTGTCCGTCATTGATTCTCCTTTCAGTAGCGCCAGCACTTCCGGGCACCGCCCCCGTCACGCCAGCCAGCCAATCACCTCGCGCTCCCTCCAACGACGCTCCCCAGCTGCGTAAGAAGAAGAAGGCACACATGTGTAGCCTGTATAATGTTTACATATGCTACCCCCCCCTGGTGGTCCTGCACTCGCCTGCTGTAGCTGTCGTCTGCACAAAATCACCATCCTCCCAAGATGGCTCTCTCCGCTCCCGTCAGGACCTCCTGGACTCCACTCCGTCTAAACAAAACAACAGGGACAGCATGGTGCAGTACAGCGACGGTACTTCACATATCATTATCAGCTGATATTCACTTGTCTTTTCCATCAGCCAGGTATGCCTTTAGGTCCTCTTCCAGACCATCCCGGGACACGTCCTCCTCTTTGGCTCCCGCAGGTATATACACCCCCCATACAGATACCCCTATACCCCCACCCGCGACATTTCCCCCCCCCTATTTCGATGGCTGTCCCGGCCATCACAGCTGGACCAAGCGGATGGGGGGTTTGCCCAAGTTGCTGCGCCGGGATCGTCGAGGCGGTCTGGCCTCCAGGGGGACCACTGCAGGCCCGGCTTCGGCCCTTCCATTCCCTCGGCTGCTCCCTCCTTCCTCAGGATTGACAGGTACCTCCACCTCTCCAGGACCTCCTTCCTCAGGACCGACAGGTCCCCCACTTGACTCCAGGCGCCGGGATCGTCGAGGCGGTATCACCTCCAGGGGGACTACTGCAGCCTCGGCTGCCTCCAGCTGTACAGGTAACGGGGGTTCCTCCGCAGGTCTCGGTACAGCGGGGCCAAAGTGAAGCTCTGGGACCGGGAGGATGTAACCGCCCTGGCCGGTCGCTGGGAGCGGCAGGAAGGGGAAGTGGAGACCCTGGGTTTCAAGGGGGGCCCTACCTTCTGCCGGTCCCTCCAGCACTTCATCAGGGTATGAGGGCACCCCCGCTGGACAGGGCCGGAGATTGTTCCGATGCAGGGTGCGACCAGGCCCTTCCTGACCCTCCGGCCGAACCAGATACACGGGTTGGTCGGGTCGGGGCTGTCCGATAATCACATGGGGTCTGGGTACCCACCGGGGTGCCAACTTCCCCTGGGCCCGCCGACGAAAGTTCCTTATCAAGACCCGTTCTCCCGGCAGCAAGGGTACTGCTCGCGCCCCTCGGTCATAACGAGCCTGGTCCCACCGCTGCCTCTTGGTCACATTTGCCTGTACCCGCTCGTAGGCCTCCGTCAGTGTCTGGTGATGGCCCTGAACCCATCCCTCCAGGGTGGCTCTCCGTTGCGGGGGTGAGACATCGTGTATCAAGTCCACTGGCAACCTGGCATGGCGACCAAATACTACAAAATGAGGAGTCATACCGGTACTTGCGTGTATGGCATTATTGTAGGCTTGGACGAGGTATGGAAGCTGATGGTGCCAGTTTGGTTGGATGTCGGTGTCGAGGGAGCCCAGTAGAGAGAGCAGCGTTTGGTTAAAGCGCTCACAGGCCCCATTGCCCTGAGGGTGGTACGGAGTCGTGCGGCTCTTCACGCACCCATACATGTCACACAACTGCTGCATCAGCCGGGACTCAAACGCAGCCCCCTGATCCATCAAAAACCGTTCCGGACACCCAAAGGGTTGGATCAGCGTTGTCCATAGCGCCTTGACTGTGCTGGACGCCGTCTGATCTTTGGTGGGAACGGCAAAGGCGTAGCGAGAGAACAGGTCAGTCATCACCAGGATGTAGGGATAGACATCGGCCGGCCGGCCCAAGGATAAATAGTCCAAACCCACCACCTCAAACGGGTAGCTACTCCGGATAGAGCTCAGAGGCGCCCGTTGTTCTGGTCCGGCCTTGCTGACTGCACACGTGGGGCACTCCTTGGTCCAGAGCTGCACTGTCTTGCTCATGCCTGTCCAGAAGAACCGTCGCCGCAGCAAGGAGAGTACCTTCTCGGCACTAGAATGGCCAGCGGCCTGATGATAGTCTTTCCAGAGACCCTTGGCCCGACTGAGAGGTACAACCAGCTGGTCAGTGGTCAGATGGGTATCAGGCTCCACCCCTCTCCTCACAATAAGCCCTCTGTGGAGGTTCAGGCACTCCCACTCGGCCAGCAGACCTCGTAGGCCCGGACACAAGGGATGGCGGTGGTCTGGAGGTGGCGGTGCCCCCTGGGTCAGCCACTGATGGACTTGTCGCAGGTCCGGGTCCCCCTGCTGGCTCTGTTTCCAGTCCCGTGCCTCCGTGGCTGCCGCCTCCGTGTCCGCAGCTTCCTCCGCCTCCTTCTCCAGCGGGTCCCGTCCTTCCACTGCCTGGACCGCCGTGTTCCCCGTCTCTGGCAACCGAGACAATAGATCGGCATTCTGATTGACAGCCCCTGGCCGGTACTTGATTACATAGGAGTAGTTCGCGAGCTGGGCCGCCCAGCGCTGCTCGTGTGCCCCCAGCCGGGCCGTTTCCAGATGCACCAGCGGATTGTTGTCCGTGAAGATAGTAAACTGGGCCCCCCAGAGGTAATCTTTGAATTTTTCGGTCACTGCCCACTTCAATGCCAGCAGTTCCAATTTGAAGGAGCTGTAATTCTGGTCGTTGCGCTTGGTCTGGGACAGGCCACGGCTGGCGTAGGCGATGACCCGCTCCTGGCCCCCCTGCACCTGGGACAGGACTGCTCCAAGCCCCTCCAAGCTGGCATCCGTATAGAGCCTGAACGGCTGGCCGTAATCAGCAAAGGCCAAGATGGGGGCCTCCAACAGGTTCCTCTTCAGCTCCTCAAATGCCTGCTGACAGGGCAGCGCCCAGGTCACTGGTGCAGATGGTCATCCAGCAGTGCCTTGGAGCAGTCGGTTAAGAGGGGCGGCGATCCGGGCAAAGCCAGGGACGAACCGCCTGTAGTACCCCACGAATCCCAGGAATGACTTCACCTGTTTGGCCGTGGTGGGCACAGGCCAGCTGCGGACGGCCTGAGTCTTCTCTGGGTCAGTTGCCACCCCCTGGCCGCTGACGATATGTCCCAGGTACCTCACCTCCCGGTGGAACAACCTGCACTTCCCTGGCTGGAGTTTGAGACCATGCTCCTGCAGGCGATGGAACACCATCTCGAGATGATCCAGGTGGCTCTGAAAGTCGGGGGAATAGACGATCACGTCATCCAGGTATATGAGGAGATCATTCACCTGACTACCCAGGCAACGCTGCATCAATCGTTGAAAGGTGGCGGGGGCATTGCACAGACCAAAGGGCATCCGCTCGAACTGGTACAACCCCAGTGGTGTGGCGAAGGCTGTCTTCTCCTGGTCCTCCAGCGCCACTTCCACTTGCCAATACCCACTGGCCAGATCCAGGGTGCTGTACCAGGTCGCCTGGGTCAGATTGGTCAACGATTCCTCTATCCGGGGCAGCGGGTATGCATCCTTGTGGGTCACAGCGTTCAGCTTCCGGTAGTCTACGCAGAAGCGCCAGGATCCATCCTTCTTGCGGACCAACACCACTGGGGCCGCCCATGGACTGGAGCTCTCGCATACCACCTTGCTGTCAACCATCCCCTGCAGCAGCGTCCTCAGCTCTGCGTATAGCTTGGGTGGAATCGGACGGTACCTCTCCCGAATCGGTGGTGCGGTTCCAGTGGGGATATTATGTTGAATCACCTTGGTACGTCCGAAGTCCTCCTCATGTGCAGCGAATACATGGGTCCATCGGTGCAGCAGGGCCGCGAGCTTAGCCTCTTGGTCAGTCCCTCTCCTCTCAGATCTAGGGCCGGATGGTCGGCAAGGGGGGATTCAGCCACTCGACGCACGTCCACTTCTACCACCCCAGGGCCGGTGTCCCTCAGAATCAGCTGGTTGGTCCCATGGATATCCTGCAGGGGGACCAAGGACACTGTGGCCAGGGAGCACCGCTGGGGGATCAGCACAGAGGAGAGGTGGGGGTTACAAATACGCAATGGCACCTTACCCCCCCATACCCAGCTGATGGATCGAGCCACTCGCCAGCCACGCTCTCCTACCACCAGGTCAGTGTGGTCTTCCACTAACACCGGGCAGTCCAGGCGACTCATCCGTGGACTAACCTCTGCCCATACCACGATCTCCGACTCGGGAGGCACCAGGACAGGGGCCTGCCGCCGCAGTCTAGCTGTGCCACTGGCCACATAAGCTGGGGGGGTGCTCTGTACCTGCTGACAGAGGTTAAACGCCTTTTCCCACACCCTCCGGGCCGTTGGAGGAACAGTGGAGGTGAAAGCTTCCCGCCCCGGGTGTCCCCCCTGAAATATGCCCTCCCAACATTCTGAGATAACGTTCATGCCCATATTCCGTACTAATACAGTCATCGTTTACAATCACCACTCCCCGACCCAGTACCTCAATACCGCCGATGGTAAAGTCCAGAACCACGTAGCCCACAAATGGAATTTGTAGCCCATTAGCCGCTCGCAGGGTCAGCCAGGGTAGTCCTCCAGGCCCCTGGAACCCTTCGCCCCCGAAATGGCGCTGAAAGAATGATTTGCCAAACATAGTCACCTGTGAACCCGTGTCCAGCACACAGGGTATCTTCTTACCCCTAATCAGGACCTCTACCTCGGGACAGCGACCCACCATGGTTGGTCTCTGTAGGGCCTCCGTCGTACCTTCTGAACCGGTCACTTGCCCTGTAGTGACCGGGACTGTTGAAAATCCGGGGGAAGTGTGGTCCTACGCGTGCAGTACCTCTCAATATGTCCCGCCTCCCCGCAGTTCTTGCAGATCGGCCGACCCTGTTCATCCCACTGGTAGTTTCGCGGCTCCCGGTTGTCAGGGCGTCGGCGCGGCCGTGCAGAGGGTCTAGCTGAAGGGCCTGGCTGTTCCCACCTCTGGGCTGACTCTGGTCCAGGTCCAGAACCCCAAACCTGGCTCCGTATTTCCTCGGCAAGGGTGCTCCCCAGCAGTGTCACCTGGTCACGTAGACATAAGCCGCAGGTGTTTTAATGTTTAATTACCATATGTACATTCAAATAAATGTTGAGCATTAAAAATAACGGTAGTGTCTAGACACCATAGTCGGGAAGGAACGTTTGTACATTTTATTTCCCAGTTCTTAGGCAGTGTGAGTGGTTAAGGTTATGGATGAGGTAAGGGGTTTAGGTTTAGAAAACAACTTGTTAGGTGAAAATTCAGACGGGTTACGGCTTTGCTGCCAGGCCAAGAAGTAGCGATTCCCACGGAAAACGTCTACCAGGGCTATGGGATCTAGACGCTACCATAACAGACATAATGCGCTGTGTGAAAGAGCGCGTGGCTCCCTGGGACCTGCAAAGGGCTGCCTGCAAGGTGATGATGGTCCCCTAGTGGCCGTTAGCTGTAAAAATCCATAGATTAGCCACACCGTTATATAAGCCGCACGGTCGAAAAATGGGAAAAAAGGCGTGGCTTATTGTCCGAAAATTACGGTAACTAGGGTTATAGGATAACCTTTGTTACATTTCGTACTTGCTTCGCATTCTGCTCACTATTGGGAGATAGGACCGGAGCAGGACGCAGAGAGCCTGACAAATGCACCCGCTGAGGTCCCCTTAAAACCATCAGAACACCGGGGAGGGTCCAGGCCCCCCCACCCTTCCCAGTGAGGGGGGGGGGGGGCAGGACATCGACTGTGCGAAAAAAGGGGGCAGCACTCAAAAGACGCACAAGGTGAGTAGACCGCGGGACAGGAGGCCCTGCGTTTACCCCACCGCGTGTCCCGCTGGCTACCGGGGAAACGTACGTGAAGCATAAGTCCGTGTTAACGCTCCCACACCTCGCCGAGTGGGGGGGGGGGGGGTGTTCGGCATGCCGTGCACAATGTCACAATCTCATGGGGTCATAACCTCGCAGGGTCGGGGTCCGGCTCCGCCAGTAAGCCGACCCTGCCACGAACCCTGACCCCGCCAGGGGCTGACGGCTCAATACACACAACTGTTAAGGGGATGCAGACTAGAGGAAGACGTTTATCTTGTTTACATCGGGGTCCCCCATTTTCAACTCATAGTGACATTTATGACACACACAACATTCATGACATCAGCCCCTGTGGCGTCCGGCCCACCCTGGCATTTCCCCCCCGCAAAAGCCCAGGGCCCTTCGGGTTAACAGAACACATATCTGTGACCCGGCGGACACCGGGTTGAACTGATCCGGTCTGGCGCGACCAGGATGAGTGCCGTGCCCTTCCACGCTGCCGCACCTCTTCAAGGAGAGGGGGATAGGTACATGTTTCGTTAAAAAAAACACCACAGGAGGTGGCACCAAGACGGTCTGTATACACGAATGCACAACTCCCGGTGGCCCACCTAACAGGCGTGAAACCCCCCTGTCGACGCTTGATCTGCCCCGTCATTTCCCCCCGGAAATGTACATGAGCCCTCGAGCTGGCAGTGACCTGGCGCTCGGTAGAGATAAAACTCCTTCCCGGGCCGGAGGGCCTCTTCACTGAAGAGGGGCGCTCAATGGTCTCCGGGCGGTGTGCACCCAGCTCTGCACGCCGCCGGGGCTCACCCTCTCGCCACGAACGTGGGACTAGGGAACCCCCGCGGTGCACAGAGGAGGTCGCAACAGAGAATTGCTGGTGATGCCATTCTTGGGATCCAAAAAATAGCAACTACAGAAACTAACTAGGCTAAATGCCACTTGCTTGCCGTGTGCGTATAGCGAACACTTCCTGAAGTGAAAGAAACGGGAAGGCGGATATACGGTCACACCCCTCGCATATATGCATATAGGCGGACAGGGGCGTGGCCGCCGGACAAGTGAAGTGCGCATGTAGCGGACTCTTTCAAAGTAACGTGGTAAATCCCAATAGTGAGCAGAACGCGAAGCAAGTACAAAATGTAACACATGTTACAACAGTAGGCGACTTGCAGATCATCGTTTTGCATTAGCAACAAGTTATGCTGGTTTTTCTGTCTTTCTGGGTAGAGACTGGTATCTTCTCTGATCGCTTCTCCATTCACTATGCAGCTTCAGGCAGAACAGGATCAGCAGGACAAGATTACTCAACTTTAACTCATTCCTCATTGAACTCCACAATGGAGGCTGGGGTTCCGGTAAGGTGAAATATGTCATCCTCTTATGTATGTTCCTGTAAGTGTGTCAAGGTTGTCCACTCCTTCCTTGTTGTTGTTAAAGGAACACACCAACCTTTTGGGAAATTAGCTTATTTACCATCTACCCTGGAGTTAGACAAGCAGATACATACCCTTTTCTTCTCTGTGCATGCATTAGACTTAGGGAACAGCCGCACCGTTAGCCTAGCTTAGCGTAATTCACTGGAAGTAGGTGTGCCAGTGTAGCCTAGTTCCCAACAGTCACTCCAAATACAATTCCAAAACGTTCCTGTAACCTGTCTATTTACCACATGGGCTTTTCAGGTGATGCGTGAAATCACTGCGCCCAGGCAGCAGTGGTTTGGCAAAAACATTTTCAGAGTATATAGTGAATGCATGCACAGAGAAGAAAAGGGTATGTATCTGCTTGTCTAACTCCAGGGTAGATGGCAAATAAGCTAATTTTTCAAAAAGTTGGCATGTTCCTTTAAAGTCCTGCACAATAGCATATCAGTATACCTATCATATACTGTCATATCAGTACACCTCTCCCCTCATATACTGTCATATCAGTACACCTCTCCCCTAATATACTGTCATATAAGGAAACCTCTCCCCTCATATATACTGTCATATCAGTATACCTCTCCCCTCATTATATACTGTCATATCAGTATACCTCTCCCCTCATATATACTGTCATATCAGTATACCTCTCCCCTCATATATACTGTCATATCAGTATACCTCTCCCCTCATTATATACTGTCATATCAGTATACCTCTCCCCTCATATATACTGTCATATCAGTATACCTCTCCCCTCATATACTGTCATATCAGTACACCTCTCCCCTCATTATATACTGTCATATCAGTATACCTCTCCCCTCATTATATACTGTCATATCAGTATACCTCTCCCCTCATATATACTGTAATATCAGTACACCTCTCCCCTCATATATACTGTCATATCAGTACACCTCTCCCCTCATATATACTGTCATATCAGTACACCTCTCCCCTCATATATACTGTCATATCAGTACACTTCTCCCCTCATATATACTGTCATATCAGTACACCTCTCCCCTCATATACTGTCATATCAGTATACCTCTCCCCTCATATATACTGTCATATCAGTACACCCCTCCCCTCATATATACTGTCATATCAGTATACCTCTCCCCTCATATATACTGTCATATCAGTACACCTCTCCCCTCATATACTGTCATATCAGTAAACCTCTCCCCTCATATATACTGTCATATCAGTATACCTCTCCCCTCATATATACTGTCATATCAGTATACCTCTCCCCTCATATATACTGTCATATCAGTACACCTCTCCCCTCATATATACTGTCATATCAGTATACCTCTCCCCTCATTATATACTGTCATATCAGTATACCTCTCCCCTCATATATACTGTCATATCAGTATACCTCTCCCCTCATATACTGTCATATCAGTATACCTCTCCCCTCATATACTGTCATATCAGTACACCTCTCCCCTCATATATACTGTCATATCAGTATACCTCTCCCCTCATATACTGTCATATCAGTATACCTCTCCCCTCATATATACTGTCATATCAGTACACCTCTCCCCTCATATATACTGTCATATCAGTATACCTCTCCCCTCATATATACTGTCATATCAGTACACCTCTCCCCTCATATACTGTCATATCAGTAAACCTCTGCCCTCATATATACTGTCATATCAGTATACCTCTCCCCTCATATATACTGTCATATCAGTATACCTCTCCCCTCATTATATACTGTCATATCAGTATACCTCTCCCCTCATATATACTGTCATATCAGTATACCTCTCCCCTCATATACTGTCATATCAGTATACCTCTCCCCTCATATACTGTCATATCAGTACACCTCTCCCCTCATATATACTGTCATGTCAGTATACCTCTCCCCTCATATACTGTCATATCAGTATACCTCTCCCCTCATATATACTGTCATATCAGTACACCTCTCCCCTCATATATACTGTCATATCAGTACACCTCTCCCCTAATATACTGTCATATCAGTATACCTCTCCCCTCATATACTGTCATATCAGTACACCTCTCCCCTCATATATACTGTCATATCAGTACACCTCTCCCCTAATATACTGTCATATCAGTATACCTCTCCCCTCATATACGGTCATATCAGTACACCTCTCCCCTCATTATATACTGTCATATCAGTACACCTCTCCCCTAATATACTGTCATATCAGTATACCTCTCCCCTCATATACGGTCATATCAGTACACCTCTCCCCTCATTATATACTGTCATATCAGTACACCTCTCCCCTAATATACTGTCATATCAGTACACCTCTCCCCTCATATATACGGTCATATCCCCACTGTTAAGGATATCAGCAAGTTTCATGCTGAAAAGAAATCATGAGACAGAGTATCAGAGAAACAGAGAGTAACACCACACAGGGGTTTAACAGACATAATCTAACACACATCCAAAAAGGAATAAACGGTTTTGCACACATGCATTTAGTTTGACAGTTATTTCTTTTTGATCAATTTTTTTTATTATTATTTACATGAAACAAGACAACACATTAATCACAATCACAATACACAGAACTTCACAGGAAAATAACAAAAACAATAATAATACAGAAATAACAATTTATAAATTATAAAGACAAAAAGAAAAGAAAACATAGTTCAACCTTTTTAAATTTTAAATTCAAGGGGTACTATCTAATAAATGACCAAATAGTGAAGAAATAGCTAAATAGCTGCCCCCCAATAAAATCCCCAGTTAAATTCAAGACATCACAAAAGACAAGACAGACAAGACATTTCCTCCTCCCCCTCCCACGAGACCGCCGGACTCCCCCGAACAAGCACCCCAACCCCGCTCAGCCGCACACGGCGGTCCTGACCTTCTCAGCTGCTGCGAACCACAGGTCAATCCCAGTCTGCCCCACCCCAATTACCCGCGCCGTGGATATCTCAAGATAAATCACATCCAACAGTGTTAGGGACCAGTTAATCACTGTGAGCTTCTCAGGCTCCTTCCATCTCAATGCTATTAGCTTCTTCGCTGCTGTGACGCCCGCTAGGACAACCCTTTTCAGTTGTACGGACGCAGGTAGTGTTGTTATATCGTTCAGGAGTAGCGTAACAGCTGTGAATGGGATAGTTAAGCCACACAGATCTGAAAGTTTGTCCGCTATTGACCTCCAGAAGCAGGCCACTGGTGGGCAATCCCAATACATATGCATATAAGTGCCAGTGGCCTTTTGAGAGCACAAAGTGCACCGAGAGTCGGTTATCAGTCCCATAGCAAATAGCTTCCTAGGTGTAAGATAGGTCCTATGAATATAATTAAAATTAATTTGCTGGTGATCGGGGTTGCGGGAAGACAATGCCACATTTGCCCAAACATCATCCCAGTCAAACTCAGGGTCCAACTCCGGGATATCCACACGCCAGATTGTATCCAATGATACATTTTTATACGTGGATTGAATTAAGAGCGTATAAAAGTCTGAGACAAACCCTCTGGAGGTCGTCCTGTCCACTATGAGCCTGAGGAAGGGGTGTGGGTGCAAAGCTTGAGCCCACGGCACGCCATGCGCCCTCAGCGCTGACCTTAGTTGAAGGTAAAGAAAGAAGGACTTGCCGGGAAGATCATAAAATTCTCTTAAGTCCTGAAACGCACGGAGGCCGTTCTTATCATAAATATCCTCCAGAGTATGAACTCCCCTCCTTTGCCATTGAGGAATATTAACCGGCTTGTGCCCAACAAGTAATTGCTGGTTATTAAAAATTGGAGAGTCCAGGTGCCATGGGCATTTAACCCCACACGACTTCTGTACATTACGCCACGTTTGGATCACGTGAGTTATGATCGGTCCATACCTCAGTCGGCATTTCGAAATAGGGACAGTGGAGTACACCACATCCTGCAATCTTAGCGGTGAGACCGCCGCCGCTTCTAAGGAGCGCCAAGATACAGCATCTACAGGGTCTAGCCAGCACATCAGAGGTCTCAGTGAAAAGGACCAGAAATAAAGCTTAAAATCAGGGATCGCGAGGCCCCAATCTTGTTTCCTACGTTGAGTAGTAGCTCTTTTGATTCTCGGGCGTTTGTTATTCCAGATAAACTTAGATACCATCGATTGTACCTTGCGCCAGTGGTCTATTGGAGGGGGCAGGGGGAGCATTGAGCTAACAAAATGTATCCTAGGCAGGACGTTCATTTTGATTATGGAAGCCCGGGCTTGTAAGGAGTTAGGAAGGGACGACCATCTGTCTAGATCCTGGCGTATTTTATCATAAGTACCCGTGAAGTTGTACTTAGTAGTTTGACTCAGCGTGGGGAATATCTCTATGCCTAAGTATTTAAAATGTTCCACTATGGGGATATCAGCTGGTAGTCGCACCGCCTTGGCCAGCTCATTAAGAGGTAGGCAGGCTGATTTGTTCCAGTTAATCTTAAAGCCTGACAATTTACCAAAGTCGTCGATTATTCCCAGTAATTTTGTGGCCGACCGGGAAGGGTCGTCCATAAAAATCAGTAGGTCATCCGCATAGAGAGCAATTTTGTGTGGTGTATTATTGATCATTATGGGGACGATGTCCTCCGATTGCCTAATAAATTGGGCCAATGGTTCGAGGGAAAGCGTGAATAGTCCTGGGCTCAGAGGACAACCCTGTCTAGAAGATCTGGAGACTGGAAAAAGTGTGGAACAGTTTTTGCCTGTCAGTATCATTGCCGACGGCGAGGCATACAGGACTTTAATCATATGAATAAAACTCTTTCCAAGACCCATAACCTCAAATACCTTCCACAGGTATGACCACTCTAGTCTGTCAAATGCCTTCATGGCATCCAAAGACAGAACTGTGGATGGAGCTGTATTGTCTTTACTGTTATCGACTACATGCAACAGCCTCCTAAGATTATCTGCAGCCAGGCGCCCCGGGATAAAACCAGTCTGATCGCAGTGTACCAATACCGTCATAAATCTCTGCAGGCGGCGGGCCAGCACCTTGGCAAACACTTTTAGATCGGCCCCGAGAAGACTCAAGGGCCTATAGCTACCACAATCATTGGGATCTTTATCCTTCTTGAGAAGTAAAGAAATCAACGCCATGTTGACATCTGTGACGTACATGGGTTGGTCATTATCATTATTACTGTATTTGGAAGACCATGTGAACATCAGGTTAGTATAATTAGTGTTATGTTATGTTTTGTATGTGTGTGTGTGTGAACATGAGAGCTGATGCTGTCTCTTCTTCTCTTCCTGTCAGGTGCTGCCCGTCCCTACACTGAAGAGTGCTGATTGCCTAATGAGTGACAGCTGAGGGCAATCACTTCGAGAGGGACGGGTGGACAAGTAGCTGACAGGACACACACGTCACACATGTCCTCCCCTACCTTTTCCCCTGTGCACCATGGAGGAGGTTTAAATTCCTACCTCCATTCAATACATAATTTACTATTTGGAAAACGTCTTGTGTTGTGTCTTTTTTACCTACCTGGGACATTGTTTTGAAAGCATTTACTGAGAGAGGCTGCTTTTGCTCATGTGCAGCCAGCTCCAGTGTTATTCTGTGTGGTCCTTAGACCTTCGTACATGACACATCTCTTGAGAACTCCCCTTGTTCGATAGCGTAATTGATCATATCGAGCATCAATGGACCCAGTTGGTCCCAGAAAGCTAAATATACCTTGGGTGGAATACCATCCCAGCCTGGTGCCTTACCCCTCTGCATTTCAGCAATCGTCTCCCCTAGTTCCATACGAGTGATCGGTTTCCCCAGTTCCTTAGCCTCTTCCTCAGAAATGTGGGGTATCTCAAGCCCGCCAATGAACGATTCAAATTTAGAGTTATCGAAATTAACCTCTGAGCTATGTAACTGTGAGTAAAACTCTTTAAAAGTGTCGTTGATCTTTTTCGAATCAGTAGTGACTGTACCCTGTCGCGTCTTGATCGAAGGGATATCCGAGAAATGATCATTCGAGCGTATTTTCATTGCCAATAGATGGCTAGGCCTGGAACCATGAAAGTAGTAATTTTGCCTTGTCCTATGTATCAAGAACTCAGACTGTTGTTTAAGTATGGAGTTTCTTTCTTTCTTGACTATCTTATGTTGTGTGTTTAGTCGTTCACTATAGTTAGTTTGCAAAGATGCGTATAGGTCCGCATATAACGTTTCCAGTCCTTCTAGTTTTTTTGACCGGGATTTACGCAAATTGGAGGCGAAAAGTGTGACATGACCCCTGATAAATCCTTTCAATGCGTTCCACAGGACCCTGGGGTCTTCGACCGTGCCAACATTGATCTGCAAGAATTCAGCTAGTTTACTCCTGAACTCAGAACAGAAATCATCGTTCTTTAATAAGGTTGAGTTAAAACGCCACCTGGGAGCTCTCGTGGAGAGCCTGCCAAAGGTTGCCATAAGGAAAATCCCCTTGTGGTCCGAGAGAGCCAGGGGAACCAATGAGACGTCGAAACTATCAAACATATTAGGGGACGCGAATGCATAGTCTATTCGAGAGAAGGTTTTGTGTCTGGCTGACAGGTGAGAGTAATCCTTGAGGGTGGGATTGGATATGCGCCATAGGTCTGCGAGCCCCGTGTCCTGGGCCCACATCCTGAGGGCCTTAGAGGACCGTTTTTGGTCGCTTGTTTCAGAGGACCCGGACCTATCCATCTCCGCATCCCAGCACGCATTAAAATCGCCACCCACAATGAGAGCGTATCCAGTAAGTTCCAACATATTCTTCTTGATTGTATTATAGAACGCTGAATCAAATGTGTTAGGGGCATACAATGCTATTATTGCCATCTTCCTATGAGAGAACTCAACTTTTGCTATAGTAATCCTTCCCTCCGTGTCCGACCACACATCCAGGACTTTGATATCAAGGTTACGTCTTGTAACTATGACGACTCCTTTTGTCTTATCATCGGCTGAGGATGAGGAGATAGCGTGATATTGTCGATTTGCTAGCCTTGACACATCACCCACCAATAAATGCGTCTCACTAAGGAGAGCAATGTCAATATTTCTTCTCTTCAATAACCAAAGGACACTGGCACGCTTGTGCGGGGCGTTAAGACCCCCTGCGTTCCAAATTAAAATATTCAATTTAGCCATGGTCGAATTTGTCTAAATGCGTGGAGAACATACCAGTGCAGCCAGGCTGAGGACAGAGGCGCTGATCCAGGCGGGTCCAGACGGTCAATCCCAGGAGTTCCGAGGAGGAACAATTACACACATATAGGACAACAGTACAGAAAACACAGAAAAATACCACCCCAGTTACAACCCCCCCCCCCTTCTACTCTATACCCTAACCCACCCGTCCTAATATTAACCCTCCTATCCCCATTCTCCAATCCCCTCCCTATGCCCCATCCACTAAGGATGGTCATCCTCCTATCGTTTCCCACTGGAATCATGGATCCAATAAGACGCTCTCCACTCCGACCCCCTCTCTAGATAAACCCCTGATTAAACCCCCACTAGTCCAATAAACACAAATAAAAAATAAAAATGTTAAATTCAATAAAGTTATCGGTCGAAAACCACCGTGAGCCTTGGCCCTAACATGAGACAACTATAAGGGAAAAAATAGCCATTATTATATAATAACTCAACATCATCCCTGAAACCATCTACCTCCGAATCTGCGTATCAATGTCGCAATGTTATAGCACAAATGGATAAAGGAACATTTTTAATAAATAAATTAAAGCATACCAGAAGATAGTCTAAGGCAGGACCGGATCACAGTTAAATTGCGCAAACAGACGTCATTTAAACAGCAACAATAAAAAGAAAAGGGAAAAAGGGTTATGGTCAAGGTGCACGCATTTAACAGCCCCTCTGGTCAGGCACAAAGGCTGGAATGACATAATCCTATATAAGAATAGAATTAAACACCTTCATTAACCCGGGGATAGTAATAAGCTATACCTGACACAACCTGTTATCATATATTGTATATATATACTCAACCGACCTTCTACTACTGGAGCCCAAAGCTCAAAACAGCCTGGATATAAAAAATTAAAGCATACAAGAAGTTAGTTAAGGACCCGATCACTGTTGAATTGTGCAAACCGATGTCACTTAAACAGCAACAACAACCAAAATACGTAAACATTAACGGGTCTCGAATGTCTCGGCGCGGGCGATAGACACAGCCTGCTAGTTAGCCCGAGGCTAGCGCGTAAGCTAGTGATGAATCCAGCTAGCACGCTGGAATCTGTTATGTACATTGTCCAGCTAGCTCGCTAGCTTTCATAGAGGCGACACACACGTACGACCATGAGGTCAGCATTAGCAAGTAACAGAAGTCATTGTGATGCCCCGCTAGCTTGGATGGGCAGTGGACAGTTAGCCTGTCTGGGCATGACAACAAGCATTTGTGAGTAGTCCGCCCTATCAATGTATTTAGGCCCACATCGCCAAGTCACTCACCCGACAGCTTTAAGTACCTGGGGGTCCACATCTCAGAGGACCTGACATGGTCAACACACATAGACACAGTAGTAAAGAAGGCGAAACAGCGCCTCTACCACCTGAGACAGTTAAGGAAGTTCAGAGTATCGGGGAAGATACTCCAGTCCTTCTACTCAGGAGCTGTAGAGAGCATCCTGACCGGAAACATCACTGCCTGGTATGGAAACAGCACGGCACAGGACAAGAAGGCCCTACAGAGAGTGGTGCGCTCAGCCGAGCGTACCACGGGTATTGCACTACCCCCCCTGCAGGTTCTATACAACAAGAGGTGCAAATCCAGAGCCTGCAGGATAATGAAAGACCCTCACCACCCCAATAACAGCCTGTTTCAGCTGCTGAGGTCAGGCAGACGCCTGCGAACCCCAGCTACTAGGACAGAGCGGCTTAGGCTCAGCTTCTTCCCCCAGGCCATCAGAGCCATGAACAATGAACATTGAGTGCTCAGAACATTGAACTATCCACACACAAGCACACATGAACACACGCACGACACGCACGCTGTGCACGCTCACACACGAGCAGCCACTTAACACTTTAACATGAGCGGGCACACACTCATGTCGCACACACGCACACTTATGGCCAAAGGAAAGGACACTTTAAATTAGAATAACAGGAACAGTGTATTGCACTACCAAAGCTAACTAGCATGTCCCATATGCTCTGTAAATAACTATGTACAGATACCGAGATGTCACTCCATGTTACCTGTTACCTGTTTACTGCACAATGTTGTTTTTTCATTTTTTTGATCTATTATATGTTGTACCACTGTATTGCACATCGTTGCGGGCAAGACCACCCGCATTTCATTGTATACCTGTATGCCGTGACAATTAAAACTCTTGACTTGACTTGACTTGACCGACATAGTTATCAAGCTACAGTCTCGGCTATCCCCCCAAGTTATTCCTCCGCTTTAGCCAACGACCAAAATGAACGACGATCATCGCCCTTACACAGCACAGATAATCTCGCGGGGGCGAATAGCGTAGGCCTCAGGCCTAGTTTCCATAGCCTGGCCATGACCACTTTGTATTCGCCTCTCTATGCTTGAACCTCCGGCGTAAAGTCTTCGAAAATGGCCACTTTGTGATCGCCAAGACCTAGTTTACCCCTTCTGGCACGGGCCGACCGCATGATGAGCTCTCTCTGTTGTAGCCTGTTTAGCTTGACAATGATGGGCCTCGGCTCTTTGTTCACTCCAGGACTGGTCTTGCCCGCTCTGTAGGCCGACTCGCATACGGGAGGGCTGGGGAGGACATCTTTCCCCAGTATTTTCTGCAACAATTCCGGCATGGTCTCCGAGAGACGACCTCCCTCACTGCCCTCCGGTACACCAACAATCCTGATGTTGTAGCGTCTCTCCCGGGACTGCATTTCCACAATTACCGACTGTAGTTTGGCAACTTCAGCCTGCCTAGCCAGCAGGGAGCTCTCCAGACACGCCAGCCTCTCGGCCTGTAGTGAGGCCTCTGTCGTTAGCATGGCTAGTTCGTTAGCATTAGCCGTGGAGGCAGCATGTAGCGACTCCATCTTCTCCCTCAAAGGGTCGACCGCCAACCTAATTTCCTCTGTCATCTCGCGATGAAGGGTATCAAAAAATTCCGCCTGCACTTTTCTTTGTGTTTCAGCGAAGCGTACCTCAAAGTCTGCATGGAGTTTGGTCAAGACCGAGAGAACAGCTTCGCTTATCTCACTGATACCGGGTGACGGCGAGGGTAGACCCGGTGGCAGTTTGCCGACTGGAGTGCTCATGGATCTGGTCTCCACCGACATCGCAGAAAGTTGAAAAAAGTCGACGAAAGTAGTTGAAACTCGACGACTCAACAAGCAGACAAATAACAAATAAAAATAAAATAAAGACTAATGGGGAGAAGTGTATTTTGCACGATAGAAGGGAGCTCTCGTGAAACACGTCTCACTCCATGAACGCCTAGCTCCGCCCCCTTAGTTTGACAGTTATTTAGAGTAAATTACAACACCATTAAATAATAGCAATACCTTGTCTTATATTACTACCTTATAATTTCATTGAGCTGTAATTAACACAACTCAATGATTCAATGTCCCTGATGACATCACTGGTGGCCTTATTCAAACTAATTTACTCTCAATAACTGCATTTCAATCAGTCTATTTCTTCAGGTGTAGTTTGGAAAGTAGTAATAAAAAAAAAGTCCTTCCATTGCACAAGGGTGGAGATAAGAGTGATCCTAATAATTATAGACCAATATCTAGGTTGTGTTGTTTGGCAACAATTCTGGAACCAATTGTAAACTGAACAAATTAATGCTATTGTTTCCTCAGTTAATGTGTGAAATGAATCTATATGCTGATGATACCATTGTGTATTGTGTTGCTATATAAGATACAGTACACTTGTTAAACTTAAGTTAGTACTTAATGAGAACAGAATTACATTCATGTTGTTCTCTAGAACCAGAGACCTTGACCATAATACTTGGGATGAAAATGGGAAAGGGATAAACGTGGGGATACAGCCTACGAGTGGGGAAAAGGCAAAAGAAAAAAAGACTGAATGCCGCTGCCCTGTGGTATAGAGCCCAACCAACACTGTGGTATAGAGCCCAACCAACACTGTGGTATAGAGCCCAACCAACACTGTGGTATAGAGCCCAACCAACACTGTGGTATAGAGCCCAACCAACACTGTGGTATAGAGCCCAACCAACACTGTGGTATAGAGCCCAACCAACACTGAATCGTTGGTCCAACAAGATAAACTGGGCGGAAGGCAGACAGTTGTGGTGTATTTGTGAAAAATATCTGTGTAGAAAAATGTATGTTCTCCAACCACATCCAACCACACACAGCAAGTTAACAAAAGGCACTTAACGGAAGGTTATGTATATAACCTAGTTCTATGAGTTAAATGGTGCGCTCAGCACCTGTTCTGCACTGTACTTCACTTCGTGCACGAGCACTGAATAAAAATTCCACCATGTACCTTTACATCCCAACATCCGTCTGACCACACCCCCTTCCGCTTACCTTCATAAGCAGGTGTGTGGTCACCTACTCGCCTCCTTCCCAAACTTTCACCACAAGGCGAGATCAAGGGCCGCAGCGGCGTCCAGGTGCTGAGCGCACCATTTAACTCATAGAACTAGGTTATATACATAACCTTCCATTCTATGACGTTAATGGATTGCTCAGCACCTGTTCTGCAACAGGGGCTGAGCGGGAGCCATAGTCCGACCAATGTACCCCGCTGAGGCCCCCCACAACCATCAGACCGGGGAGGACCGAGCCCCCCCGACCCTCCCTAATGGAGGATACCCCCCCTATTGGAGGTTCACGGGAGGGCGACGGATCCGACCGTGCGAAGAGGCACTCAAGCAACCCAACGCACAGGGTGAGCAGACCGTGGCTTGACCCCACGACTACACACACGCACAACCCGCATGCCACCCGGGAACGAACGGAAGGAACAACCTCGTTACTGCCCCCAGAAATCACGGGGTTAAGAGCAAACCCAACCCCGTGGCAAGGCCGTAGCAGCGGAGCGCGAAAATGGGGGCCCGGAGAGGTCAATGACGCCAGGCATCAAGACCCCACCAGGTGGTCACTTAGTGACACCGCCCCCCACATCGCCAGCGTATTCGGATAAGGCCCCTCCAAGAGCGGGCCCTTTCCCCCCCAATAGCACACCGCCTGGCACACTGACCCTGCAGAACAGGCAGTCAGCATGGCCGTAAGCACAAAGGTTAACCAACGGAAGCAGGCAGCGCACCGGGGAAACCAAGCAACAGGCTGTAACCTGAGCCTGGAGCACTGCAGACGAAACAGGCGCCAAAGGAGTCAGCTGAAAACAGCCGCCCCGGCGGAAGGGGCGTATGCTGGCGTTGTTGATCACCATGACAAAGCCTCCATTAAAAAAACCCACCCAGAGGGGTTGAGGCAGAGAAGGCTGACATGATTGGCAGACGTCATGAACGTGCAGGGGCACACTCAACCGGGTAACCCGGGAGTTGACTCTGCTCCAACACACCAGGGAATCAACTACCCTCTCGGTACACAGACGGTGGTTGTTCCTATAACCCCTCAAGAAAAAACTCCAAAACACACCTGCGGGTATACACTGGCTATACCGCAGTACAAGTGTTTCAGTTTTCAAACAAGGGTTATCCCAGGCCTACGGTATCAACGAAACTTTACTTCGGACCGGGCCCGGCGGCACGGGAAGCACAGGATTACCAGAGGAGGTCCAAGACCACCCCAACAGGCCTCTCTTCGCCACGCATGAGAGAGGAGCGAAAAGAATGGAGAACCAGCCCTAAGCACACCGCACTTGGTATTCCCAGGCGGTCTCCCAACCGAGTACTAACCAGGACCGAACCTGCTTTAGCTACCGAGATCGGACGAGATCGGGCGTGTACAGGTTGGTATGGCCGTCAGCCATTACGATAGTGCAGAGTACAACATGTACCCAACAAAGGGTCTCCATAACGCCTAACCCTGTGACACCCGGACCGACCCGGCATTTTTCCCCCCGAAAAAAGCACAAGTCCCTCAGGGTACCAGAACAGCAGATCTGCATCCCCGGTGGACAACGGGTTAACTGACCTGGACCAGCATGACCAGACCAGTCCCGTGTCCTAACCACGCCGACATGCCCACTCCAGAAGAGGGGGTAGGTATGCGTGTCGATCTAAAACATAAAAAGAGGGCACCACCCAGACGGTCCCCATTTAGACCGTGCTCAGTGGCCCACCCCAAGGGCGTGAGACCCCTCTACCTATGTTCTGATCTATTCCGTTAACATCCCCCAGATATGAACGAGAATTCATCGAGACAACCTAGTAAACTGGCACTCGGAAGAGACAAAACTCCATCCCAGTTGCCCTATAAAAACGCTGTTTTAACAAGCAACCAAGGCGCACTTAGCCCCTGTGTGATTCTTTAACAGAAACACACCGAGCCAGCACTATGTATGCGTCGAGACCCAAACACATCAATGGATAGTCCAGCAAGACACCAAACATTGTTCCTCCAAGTCGCCTGGGAGAACGACACGGAGCCGTCGTGCTTCATGTACCTTCCTCTTTTTATTCAAAAAAGAAAGAACACAGACCGACATGAATCCCTCGTGACGCAGCCGAGGGTAAAAATTGTTTACATTTTTACATCCCACCACCCTCCCATAGGGAGGAGACGGAAATTCCCAGAGAGACTTCCCACGCGAGCTGTATAGATTGAAAAGAATATATTGCAACATTGAGCTATGTAAAATTAGGGTTAGGGCTCTCCGAGGAGGAGGCACTGAACCAATACACACTCAATAATCGAATTGCACACAATAGAGCAGGACTCCTTTTTGAAGTTCTACTCACCTTGACAATCTGAGGAGGAGGCTCTGAACTCTGAGGAGGCTCCCTCACAGGGAAGGAGAGTCCTAACTCACAGAAGGCCCGAGTAGGAGCTTCGTGAGGAGGAGCCCTGACCACTCCCTTAAACAGATCCATCATATGGACCTGAACAACTCACGGAAGTCTTACCAACAGAGACGCGCACAGTGACGTACTCTATGGCGGGGGAATTTCTGCGGTGCACACGCCCAATTTTCCAGGGCGTGGGACCAGGAAACTCCCCCCCCCCTCTTACCCTGTAATGTGCCGAACAGCAACGTGACAGGAACCTTGAAGGACAGGAGGTTTTAACCCCTGCCCATCAAAAGGGGAGGAAAGGATTACCAGTTCACCCCTTTACGACCCCACACCCATGATACGATGTAATGACAAAAAAGAGCATGACACAGTCATAGTCAGCTACATGAAGTGTCTAACAGTGTGCTAACCTGCTATCTGATTTTTACTAAGGAAAAAACACAGAATAGAGAGGCCCCCTTAAGAGCCCCGGTACCAGACTTACACATGTGCTTCTGTGGCCAACCTAACCCAGTTGTAGATCACAAGACACACACAACCCTTTATCACAACAAAAAATGGCAAGTACACTCCTGCTACAGAGGAACGCCTTTTTTCATAACGAGAGAATACAGAATCCTCGATTAGTATCGGCCACAGGCCTTGCTAAGCACACACGAAAAGCGACCAAACAATCTTTTCTTTAGGAAAATATAGTTTCTCAAGCGGTTAGCACAACCCCAGCAACTAAGCTAAGGGTTACATCGTATCCCCACAAACACAGTGACACAATATATTGTAAACAACATGTCTGAGAGGAGGGTGGGGAAGCCCCAGGGAACCGGGGGGAACACCCCTCCTACCTTACCCTTGATACGGCCCAGTTGAACAGGTAACCCTGTTTAATATGTGAACACACTGTTCATTGTCATTACAGGCTGAGAAAAGAATTCATTCTTCACTCATATGTCACTAAGCATAGCTTTATAGGTTAATTAACCCCCTTAGTTGTGAGTACATGGTACATGAACACACATGATGTTCTCAACACAACTAACCAGATTATTTTTACACATGTAACAACAACCCGATTTGTATGGAGAAGAAGCTATACCAGTGACAAGACAATTCACACACAACACGCGTCTTATCCTCAATGTATTGCAGCAACACCCGTTTTGGAAAACATCGTTATTACAAAACATTTAGAAGGGAAGGAAGAAGACGTGTTTAAGGTCGGGTCGGGACCTTCCTACCGTGAGCGCAGGCCAAGCGAACTGCAGTCTGGCTAACGGGGCACCGACGGTAAACACAGCATTCCTGTGTTGACAACAAGGGCAGCGTCGCTGCGCCACCCAGCCGCTACAGTTCTCCATGTTGACGCAGTCCTCGCCGGCCGGGCTCCCGGTAGGTTCGACTAACATCCTCTGTCAAAGATGACGTCGTAGTCAGAGTGTTTAAGGCATGTTATAGTCACAGAAAACGTTCAACAGTGTAGCATTAAGCTAACAGCCATTCGGCTGATAGCAACAAGCTAACGTATACCAGCCTGGTAAACACAGCGAGCTAACGCCGCAGCTAACAGCTGTGCAGCTAACAGCTGACTGGCTAAAACAGTAGTCCACAACTAGCACTCAAGCTTAAGCAGCTATCACCTGAACTGTATACAATACAATGACATAACAAGCCACACTTCAGACAGGCCGCTGTCCCAATCCCTCCCCTAACAGGGAAAAGAAAAAGAAATGTGAACACGGTGATCCAGACATACACGGGGCCCTTTGAGCATGGAACTTCCGATAAAGAAGATCTTATGCCCACATTTCCTCGTTAGGGTATAATTTCATTTGTATATGAAAGATGGGGCCTACACGGGACAGAGAAGCATCCGCTCTAGAATCCTGGGATCACCAGAACCTAGCGTGGGCCACTAGATTAGCCATCATGTGCGTCAGGCCAAGATCCTCCGACCGCCGTTTTAAGCCGAGCAGAGGACCCTAGCCTGGGGTCGGTGTTTCGTAAATTGTTAGCTAACCCCCATAGCATCAACAACAACCAGAGCTTGCAAGCAAACAGTACGTACCCAACCTGGAAACGACCGCTTCTCACAACAGACGGTGCGTCCTACAGTCCAGTTGTGTTGCTGGAGGGTCTTACCCCATCCAGCCGCAGCAAGGAGGATTGTAGTTGGGAAGCATGTCAGCGGCGTAAGCTCCTAATACGAAAAAACCGTTGAAGGTCGGAATGACCCAGACACTCCAGTAACGAAGACAATATCGCCGTATTTTCTCGAAAATAGTGAGAGAGAAAATAAAGATATGATGTCAACGTATCTCTTGTTTTCCAACTTTCTTCTACTAACAACCTCGTCAAGTGGGGATCTACCGAAGGCACTTCCTTGTGGTGAAAGTGAAGAAGGAGGCGAGTAGGTGACCACACACCTGCTTATGAAGGTAAGCGGAAGGAGGTGTGGTCAGACGGATGTTGGGATGTAAAGGTACATGGTGGAATTTTTATTCAGTGCTCGTGCACGAAGTGAAGTACAGTGCAGAACAGGTGCTGAGCAATCCATTAACGTCATAGAACTGGGTTAGAGATGGTGCGTTGAGACGCCCCCAGATAAGTACATCTCTGCGTCCACAGTGGAGGAGAAGATGGATGGGTGGAGGATGCAACTGAAGCCAACATCATAGAAGGGAGTAGGTGCACACACTATCAGAGACTTCCACCCAGGAATGGTCCCTCATATTAACAGTAGGCTCCCATTATAAAGCCCAGGTGTGTCTCCATCATCACATCATGTACCAGGCCCATTCTTTACACTATGAGTAAGGAATTTGAATCAAGGACATCTTGGTATTGTGAATTATCTAGGTCTCACCACGACCATGTCTATGAGGGCAATGAGTCACACATGCATATAAGATGAGAATATTGAATATTGGGGTGACAGAACAAATGTTCTTAAACTTTCATTCTTAGACGGGCCACATTATGGGATAAACAGCTGGTGGGGGTGTTGGGATACATTGGCGTCTCTGGTCACATGACCGTCTATAGTGACTTGTAGTAGGAGGGGCAAGGTGGACAACCTGTATAAAACATAAGGGGGACACAGAACTTAGAGAAGATTGGAGGATGTGACGACCAGATGGTATGTGGGGCCAGGATATATAGGGTGAAACTAACCTCTCTATTGCCTGTTCTGTGTTTGTCAAATAGCTTAGGCTGCTAGTTGGTATAAATTAATTCAGTCTCTCCAATACAATAATTCTCTTGTCATAATATTTACCACTACTTGTTAATAATAATTGATTTGTGGCGTTATGTCATAACGTCATAGCATTATTATTGTAGAATTGTCATAAAATATGAAATTATTAAAATGGAATCTGAATCTGAGAGAAGTCGTTTGTCTAATCTATTTTATAACACATCACGCCTGAAGGTTGGTTTTCAGCCAATAGACCACTACACTTCCGCGTTACATTGAAATCAGGGAGGAGATTGCGGGGGGTCAAATGAATGGATGTGGACGAGAGCCGTGATGGAAGTGGTTGCCGATACGGCTGTGGGGGTGCTAGAGACATGATCGAATAGACGTTTATGCGCCTCGCTCTCCTGAACACGGCGTGACCCATAACTAATCGATCAGAACTAAATCGGCAGAGAAAAAGCCCATTTTAAAGCACCTATTCCGCATGGACATGCGCAGAGTGCCCATGGAGTCTGGACGACGCGAGATGACGCTCGAATGAATGTGGACTGTTCTATCAGAGGGGGGAGCTTCGGTGGCCAATGTCCTTTCAGCCGAACAGGATAATGAAAAAATGATCCCACTAAATGGCCAGACGCGTCTTATGGCGACATCTACAATTACCTCATTGAGTCTACAGGTAGACTAATGTTTATATTTAAGTGCAGCGGTCTGTAGCCACTTACATGACCATCGAAGCTCCCCCCTCTGATGGAACAGTCCACATTCATTCGAGCGTCATCTCGCGTCGTCCAGACTCCATGGGCACTCTGCGCATGTCCATGCGGAATAGGTGCTTTAAAATGGGCTTTTTCTCTGCCGATTAGTTCTGATCGATTAGTTATGGGTCACGCCGTGTTCAGGAGAGCGAGGCGCATAAACGTCTATTCGATCATGTCTCTAGCACCCCCACAGCCGTATCGGCAACCACTTACATCACGGCTCTCGTCCACATTCATTCATTTGACCCCCCCGCAATCTCCTCCCTGATTTCAGAATCCCGGAAGTGTTACGGTGGTCTATTCCCAGATCCTGTTCAACAGCTGCACCCAATCACGAATCAATTAGTCAATGTTCTGAGCACAGCTGTGGGAGAGACATTATGCAACACATAGTTCAAGTCGTTCATAGTTGTGTCTCAGTTATACAGTGTTCCAAGGCATATATTCAACGTTATTCCAACAGTTTTTATAATCCGTGTGGTAAATTCAAACAGTATGATAATCCTCAGGGCCCAGGGCCCAGTAGTTCAAAACTTTTAGATCAGATTTTGAAATCCCATTTTTTGTGGATCAGGAGCAGACAACTCGGCCAGATTTTGTCCCGGCATTTCAATTCAATTCAGGATAGGATCGCCCTGATCCAGATTCAGACTTTTCAAGATGACTAGATCCTGAATATCAGTGCTTTAATCCTACCGATCTCCATCTAGTAGATATGAAAAATAATACAAGGAAGGACATCTATAATGTCTAATAATTATATATGAAAAATAATACAAGGAAGGACATCTATAATGTCTAATTATATTTAAAAATATATAAAGGACATCAAATCATAATGGAATTGTAATAGAAAAAAATACTCCCACTAAGGTAACAACAAAAAAACATTCATTCAAAGGCAGCTGGATCATCCAGGTGTGCTTTGAGGAGCTGAATTCTAAGTGAGGTTTCAGTTTGCTGAATGTGATGACAGATTGTTGTTATATTTTTCCTTTAATCTAAATTACATTGTGATTGACAATCTTTGTTGTGATATTTTTATGAGCATAAACATTTATGTCATCAACATTTGGTTGACATTAAAAAAGAAAAAAATAATTACCGTAATTTTCGGACTATAAGCCGCGCCTTTCCCCCCCATTTTTCGACCCTGCGGCTTATATAACGGTGCGGCTTATATGTGACTCGACGTGACCAAACCCGAAAATGTAAAAATCTAAATATTGCTTTTTTGACTGCATTGAAATGTTATTTTCAAGTTTCAAGTTTCAAGTTTCTTTAATAGTTGTCATACAGAAGTACAGAATACTTTCATACAAAATGCTTCTTACTGTTACGCTCCAGAGACTGTGCTAGACAAGATAGTATCAAATAACATAGTATAGCATGTAATTTAGAAGTAGAAAATGAGGTCACAGTGTTCAGTATAGACATATGTACAATGTTCGATGCAGAATAGACGTAACTGAGTTACCATATAATATACAATACTATGCAGTGTACTAATGTACAGTACTATATAGTGCAAAGCAGAAATGGGATGAGGTACAATTTAGGTACAATTTACAGTAAGGTGTACGAGTTGTAGTGCAATCCTTCATCAATAAATATAAAGTGTGGGGAGTGGGTGCTACAGTGTGTTTGTTTAAAGTGAGTGTGTGCTATAAAGTGTGTGGAGTGGGTGCTACAGTGTGTTTGTTTAAAGTGAGTGTGTGCGTGTGGATGTGTGTGCTATGTGCGTTTGGTGGTTGTTGTTGTGTAGTGTTCATTGTTCGTTTAGCAGCCTGATGGCCTGGGGATAGAAGCTTCTTCTGAGTCTTTCTGTGCTCGCCTTGAGACTCCGGTATCGCTTGCCTGACCGCAGCAGTTCAAAGAGGCAGTTGTTCGGGTGACTGGAGTCTTTAATGATTCTCTTAGCCTTGCCCCTGCAACGCTTGTTGTAAATGTTCTGGAGGGTGGGGAGCCCCCCTCCAATTGTGCGTTCGGCTGAACGTGTCACTCTTTGTAGTCTGCTTCGGTCTTGTGCAGTGCTATTCCCAAACCAGGAGGTGATGTTGCCAGTCAGGATGCTCTCTATTGTACATGAGTAGAAGTTCTTAAGGATCTTCTGACTGACTTGGAACTTCCTTAGGCGCCTGAGGAAGTAGAGGCGTTGTCGTGCCTTCTTCACAACACTGTCAATGTGTGTGGTCCATGTCAAGTCCTCGGATATGTAGGCTCCGAGGTACTTAAAGCTGTTGACTCTCTCAACCGGTGCCCCGTCGATGCTGAGGGGGCTGTAGTCCTTGACCCCCGACCTCCTGAAGTCCACAATCATCTCCTTTGTTTTGCTGACGTTCAGGGAGAGGCTGTTTTCCTGGCACCATCCCGCCAGGACCTTGACCTCTTCCAGGTAGGCCCTCTCGTCGTTGGCAGAGATCAGGCCCACCACCACTGTGTCCTCAGCAAATTTGATGATTGTATTGCTACTCCGCTGAGCCACACAGTCGTGTGTGTACAGGGAGTAGAGGAGGGGACTCAGAACACAGCCCTGGAAGGCCCCTATGTTGAGGGTGATGGATGAGGAGGTGCAGTTGCCTGCTCTCACCACCTGGGGTCTGCCCGTTAGGAAGTCCAAGACCCACTGGCAGAGGTCATAGTTCAAGCCCAGGTCCCTGAGCTTGGCTATGAGTATGGAGGGGACTATGGTATTGAATGCCGAGCTGTAGTCGATGAATAGCATTCTCACATAGTTCCCCTGCCTCTTGTCCAGGTGTGATGCTGCTGTGTGCAGCACATGGGCTATGGCGTCCTCCGTGGACCTGTTGGGGCGGTATGCAAATTGCAGGGGGTCCATGTTGATGGGGAGGGAGGAGCAGATGTAGCCCTTTACTAGCTTCTCAAAGCACTTCATGGCTATGGAGGTGAGAGCTACAGGGCGGTAGTCGTTGAGGCAAGCAGGCTTGGATTTTTTGGGTACAGGGATAATAGTGGACTTCTTCAGGCAGGTGGGGATGACAGCCTGTTCTAAGGACAGGTTAAATATGTCAGTGAATACCGGGGCCAGTTGGTCGGCACAGACTTTTAGGACGCGGCCGGGGATGCCGTCCGGACCTGCTGCCTTCCTGATATTCACTTTTTTAAAGGTCCGCCTCACCTCATGCTCTGTTACCCTGAACACTGAGTCTCCATCAGCAGCAGACCCCCCCCCCCCCCATTGCCGTGGCTTGTGGGCTGGTGTTGTTATTACCAGCATCAAACCTCGCATAGAAGGTATTGAGGTCATTTGCTAAGGAGATGTCACTGTTCAGTTTGAGGGAGGCGCCTTTGTAGTCTGTCATCGTTTTGAGCCCCTGCCACATAGCTCTAGAGTCAGCCTGTTCAAACTGGAGTTCAATTTTATCCTTGTAGCGCCATTTGGCCTCTGTCACTGTCCTCCTTACGTTGTATCGCGCCACCTTGTGGTCATTCATGTTGCCTGCCACTAGGCCGTCGTTGTATGCTTTGGTGCGCGCTCTCAGGGCTTCACGGACGGATTTGTCTACCCAGGGTTTTTGATTTGGGTAAACTCTCATTGTGGTAGTGGGGATTGTTTCTTCCACCAAAGTACGAACATAGTCCAGCACTGTCTCCGTGTAGACATGAATGTTATCTGTGTCGCGGAACACGCTCCAGTCTGTGCAGTCAAACGCAGCCTGGAGCGTCTCCTCTGACGTCAAATCCCATTTCTGCACCTCTCGCGAGACTACAGGAGTGCTTTTGATTCTCTGTTTGTACTTTGGTGAAAGAAAAATGGTCGCGTGATCTGACTTACCAAAGCCACTAGCAGAATGAGCCTGGTAGCCACCCTTGAATTGCGTGTAACAGTGATCTAGGATGTTACCGCCTCTGGTGTTACAAGTCACATGCTGATAGAAGTCAGGTAAGACCTTTCTCAGATTGGCGCTATTGAAATCACCCACCACTATAATGGCGGCGTTAACGTTCGCCGCTTGGATTCTATTTACCTCGTCGTGGAGTCTGGAGAGCGCGACATTATTGCTGGCTTGCGGTGGAATATACACTCCGACCAGGACGATCGCCGTTAACTCCCTCGGGAGGAAGAAAGGACGACACTTGATGGTTATATATTCCAGGTCTGGGCAGCAGTGGTTCGATAATTCCTTCACGTTAGCTGGATCGCTCCAATTGTTGTTAAACATGAAGGCAATACCTCCTCCACACCATTTATCTGTTCCCTTATTTGCTAAACTTAATACAACTTGTAAATTAGTTAATTCTTGTTATTTGTCCGACAGTATTGTGTCCCAATGCTAATTACATATGGTAATTAAACATTAAAACACCTGCGGCTTATAGTCCAGTGCGGCTTATATATATGTACACAGCATTCAATTTAGCTGCTGCGGCTTATATTCAGGTGCGGCTTATAGTGCGAAATTTACGGTATATAGTACATTTTGCTCTGGTAATCCACTGGAAATCCACCCCTCTCTGGTGGGATCAAGATAATCCAGTTTCTTTGGATCAAACTGATCCCAATCCTGTGTTGTTGGTTTGAACTACCTGTTTTTAAGATTTTATCCAGATTAAAGCTTGGATTTGATTTCCTGATCTAATCGGATATCAAAGTGATCCTAATCCAGTTTTTTGGTTTTGAACTACCCAAAATCCAAATCTGATCCGATCAGATAGGGATTAAAAGTTTTGAACTACTGGGCCCCGGTTGTTCAAAAGTAATCCGATTGGATTTCGGATAGGATCAAATCTTGAAAATGGGTTGTTCAAAAGAAAAAAGGGATTCTGAAATCGGATTGGAAATCCAATCTTGATTTTGATCCAGATCAAACCTTCAGTATGCGTTGTTCAAAACCTTTTAGTAGGATTGGGATCACTTTGATCCAAAAGATCAGGAATAAACTGATCCCAGTAGAAGGGTGGATTCAGGGTGGATTTCAGTCACAAAATGTAATGAAACTTTAAAATTGGTTAAATAATCCAATATTTGGATCATGCAGTATATATTGAAATTCTTTATTGGGAAAACCACATTGAGATACAGTATCTCATTTTCGAGAGGGTCCCATAAATACAGTATAGATACATTTATTCATAAGATTTTCACTTAATTTGTTCGTCCGTTAGGCTACAGTGATAAAGTAGACGTATTCAGCCTTTCAGTACAGCAAATTCAAAAGATTTTGGCCTCATAAAATAATCCCCCAAACAGCGGTCAGTATTGAACACAAATCATATATTTAATTCTAACTGTCACTTATCACTGTATATTAATCACACTGACACGATCATCAGTCATTAACCAATCAAAAATAATGTCCAACTATTGCATCCCTTATTGCACGTCCAGTCAGTCCCGTGGTTTTTGTGTATTGTTACACCCCTACTAAATAGGTATCCAGATGGTGTCCGTCACAGAGGGAAAAAATAAGCATGTGCTTCAGCCTATTCCTTTTTTCAGTCATTGGGTTTGGATTTTGTGTGTGAGCTTGCTTTGAATGTGTACATTTGTGATTTTTATTATTTCTTTTGTAGGTCCTGTTACCTACAACAGGACCTGTTGCCACAAAAACAGAAGGTGTTGCCACAAAAACGTCTGGAACACCATCTAAAATGGCGTCACCCAAAATAACATTGTCCTGATCAAAATCAAAATGGCTGCCACTCAACAGACCAGGTCGCGAAGGCGGCTCCTGCTCCACAGGACACAGGTAACTAGGTTGACCATCACACCTAGTGCATGGCAGAGAATCAGTGTGGACATGTGGATCAATGTCAGAATCATCAACTGACATACTGGGACCATCCCTACCCACAAGTGAAACATTAGGGACAATAGAGCTACTGTGGGAAGGCTGGCAGCCTAAGTCAGGCTTAGTAGCCTCTCCAACTAGAACGGTGTCACAGGAAACAACAGCACCTCTCATAGCATCCTTCCCACCCTCATCCTCCAATTCGTTCGTGGCCTCAGCCACCGTACAGGCTGGGAAGACCTTGAGACACTGCGCTGCCATATCATCTCCTGCCACATGCTTCTCCGGCACGCATGTCAACTCTGGTTTCACCACCGGGCCTAACACAAAGGCACAATCAAGAGAATCATTATGCAGAGGTACATCCACAGTGTGCTTTCCAAAATTCTCAACAGGTACACATTTTAATTCAACAAAGAATGTGTCACTAAGTGTAATGTCCCAAGTCGAAGTATCAGCAACATCACTTTTGTCCTTTGACATTTCCCGTGCCACAGCACACACAGGGAACACTCCTGGATGTTTCTGTGCCAGCTCATTAGGGACCTCAGAAACCACAGGAATGGGAGTTACAACCGGAGTAGCCAACACTTTGTCACCAGCCAAATCATTCCCTAGAATGAAGGACACCCCCTTTATGGGAATGTGAGAACATACCCCCACAACAACATTGCCTGATACTAAGGGAGAATCGAGCGTGACCTCATGCAAAGGTGCATCCACAAATCCACCCCCAAAGCCCCGAACAACGACACCGGAATGCAAAGAAGAGTTTTCTGAAAACGGCAAAACCCCCTCCAGAATGAGGGACTGAAAAGCACCGGTATCTCTCCAAATTGTTATAGCCTGTTTGGACTCTAGTGCATTAGTCAGGGAAACAAATCCATCCATCATAAACCTTGAGGAACCCTCAAGCTCTTTGTCCACACGTTTGATACTTCCCCCATCACCATCTAACGTTGGCATAGGCGTTCTGCATATGGTTTCTACCAGAGCCACGGTTCTGACATTTTTCTGCTCAAGCACCGGGTACCCAGCAACGATATGACCAGGTTCTTTACAGTAGAAACAGATAATCCCTTCTGGGAATGCACCAGCAGAACCACCCCGCCTAGGAGGTGAAGTTAACTGACCAGCAGACACAGGTTTTGGGAAACGGCCCCCCTGAACAGGACGCCTATCCCCGGACTCAACACGGTAGTCCTCCAAAAACACGGACTTGTGTGTCAACACAAACTCATCAGTGAAGACAGCGGCGTCGCCTATCTTCGATACCTTACGCTCATTTAGATGTGTGGAAACGGTATCAGGAACACATCTTTTAAATTCCTCTAGGAGAATCAACTGCCTAAGCTGCTCTCTTGACTCCGCCTTCTGAGAAGTGCACCACCTGTCAAACAGGTTCTCCTTCTCCCTTCCAAATTCAACATAAGACTGTCCCTCCGACCTGCGATAACCTCTAAAACGCTGACGATAGGCCTCGGGGACCAACTCATAAGCCCTCAATATGGAAGCTTTAACAAGCTCATAATCAGCGCTTTGTTCAAGGGACAGAGCAGTATAGGCTTCTTGTGCCCTACCAACTAAAACACATTGCAGCAGCAGTGTCCAGGCGGTATCAGGCCACTTCAATGTGGTTGCCACCCGTTCAAAAAATGGAGGCACCATCCTAATATTCCTGCCTACATCAAAACCGGAACGTGACTCTGGATGCAGAGCACCCGCCTGCAAGGCAGCATGCTTAAATGCAAGCTCCTTCATTGCACGATCGTGCTCTCTCTCCTCTCTCCTCTCCTCTTGTTGTAGCTGTTTTTCCTTAAGCTCCCGCTCTCTCTCATCTCTCCTGTCCTCTTGTTGTAGCTGTTTTTCCTTAAACTCACGCTCTTGTTGTAGCTGCTTTTCCCTAAATGCTAACTCCCTAGGCCCCCAATCGATGGCAACACCTTCCGCCACGCCAGAGAGTTGTGGAGACACCTCAGACAAAAGAAGCCCATCCACCGTTGCCACAATCACCTGCTCCTCAATGAGTATAGCCCTCAAAGTCCCCAAGGCAGTAGTTTTTAACCGCTTCTCACTGGCAGTAAGCTCCACATTGTAGTGCACAGCAAGCTTCAGAAGCTGCTCTTTGGAAAACCTTCCCAACATCTCGTCAGAGGGGTCCTCAACAAAATCCTTAATGGTAGCCATCGTTACTGTACCAGTCACCACAAGCTACTCACTTTACCTTACAGTCACGAAGAACCACTAACGAACCACGAAGAACCACTAAAGAACCACTGAAAAACCACTAAAGAACCACTGAAGAACCACGAAGAACCACTGAAGAACCATGAAGAACCACTGAAGAACCACTGAAGAACCACTGAAGGATGCTAATGCCAATAATAACAACCATAAAGGGACGCGGTGGAAATGTGTGCTCTACTGAGCGCACCTTTCTAACTTGCAAAAAAAAATAAAAATAAAAAACAACCACCCCGAAATAAATAGACGTGTCATACAGGTGCTAACAGGTATGCTAACCAAACACTCAAACCAAACAAAACAAATACAACAAACAAATTCAAACAGGTGGCCCTTCTAACCTGATATGACTACTTATGCTTCTACATCTAAACTGCAGTCACAACCGGCCCACCACATGTCTACCCTAAGAAACACTAAATCAGGCCCTACCACACTACCTGTGTTTTCTGGCCCCCTAATCTACCTACCCTTAAGCTAATGCCCTGTAGACCTAACCATCTTCAACCACACCTGCTACCAGCCAAAGATCATATTTGACCATCCACCCGTCCAGTACATGGTATGGTACCAGACAAGTAGATGGTGCTAATCCCTTCCCTGACTGCCCCAGGAGTACGTGGTGCACAGGAAGCTAACCAACAACCAGAAAATAATGTCCCTATCTACATGTGGTGCCCACTAAACTATATATTTTAACAGCATAAGTAGTCACATCAAATTACAAACAAATAAGGCATACTCACCTGTTTGATGAAACGGCTCAAGCCCCCACGTTACATAATATGTAACGAACACCACCCAAACCATAACACCATGACACCCTGTGTAACACAAAAAAAAACCACCAAACAAATTTCTAGGGGTAAAATATCCCGGACGAGCGCCCAACTGTTACAACCCTGGCTCAAAGGCACGCAACCTATGTGCAAACCAACACCAAAACCCCGTGCTCTAACTCAAAATGCTACTATGTCAAGGAACTATTAGTGTAAACCAAAGGACAAGGACTGGAAGAACGTGACAGCTCTTCCTCTAAGCACAGACACTGCGTGTTACCAGGGCTGGTTTTAAAGCTCCCAGCAGGTAACCAATCAGCACTAATTAGCTAATTGGCAGCCCTCAACCTGCATGCACAGTGACACAGGAGTGATCAGGCTCCTGGTACATAACAGGTCCACACAAGTGTGTTTTTGATTTGTTGTAAACAAAGACAGAAAATAAACTATTCATTCATTCATTCATCTGCTCCCGCCTGCATGACAAATAAAGACTTCTTCTTCTTCTTCTTACACAGAAGCATGTTTACTCGGATTATACTGATCTGTATACTGACCACGTTCTCTGGTTCTTGATAAAGCTACACTTTCGCGACAGGCTCTGTTTTGCAAGACTGCAATGTTATTCAATTATAATACTAAAACTACAGTTTTCACTCTGCAATTTTTAGTAGGGACAATTCTTGTTTCTGTGGCTTTGGTAGGGACATGTCCCTAGCGTCCCTATATAAAACTATGCCTATATGCAGCAACATCATCACCCATCTCATTAGATGAATTGCAGGTGATGGGTACCGTTCCCATTTGAACCGGTACGGTACCGGTACCTGTGAATCGATACCGGTACCCAACGGTACCTTTTTTTTGTACTTTAGTCTCTAAAAATTGTATCTACCTACCTCAGTTGTGAAAAAAAAAATCAAAACTTCAAATAACCACACTTTCGACTGTTTTCGGCTTGCCATTGCCCCGACTGCTTTGTTGTTGAATCAAGTCAAATCCTAGGTAAGCGTATATTGTGCGTGTGAACGTTGACATGAAAATAAAAAAGTTTAAACATTTTAATTAAAAAAAGTGTAAAAAAATAAAGAATATATATATAATTTTTTTTTACAGTACCGAAAACGGTATCTCACGTGAATCGATACACGGTAGTACCGACATGTTTCGGTAAGTACCTTTAAAAGTACCGAATTCGGTACCCATCCCTGTAACGTTAACCAATGTGTGATTCATAGATTAAATTGTGTCTTAATGTCAAATTATGGACTTGTGAGAGTGTGCACTATGACCCCCCAGAAAAACGGTCATGTCAAATGTCCATCCATAGAGACATTTACCATATTGTGCTGAATATAAAACAAGGTATTTTTCCTAGAAAAACGTTTAATGTCATTATACATTATACCAGGGGTCACCAACCTTTTTGAAACTGAGAGCTACTTCAAGGTACTGAGCAGCAACACGAAGGGCTACTTGTTTGACTGCTAAACGAACAATAATCGCTAAACGAACAATAATCACTATGCAACAACCATCAAATGCACACAGCACACACACCCACACGCACACACTCACTCAAACAAACAACACACTGCAGCACCCACTCTCCACACTTTAGATCACACAAACACACTTACACTTTATATTTATTGATAAAGGATTTGCACTACAACTCGTACACCTACTGTGAATTGTACCTAAATTGCACCTCGTCCCATTTCTCCATTTCTGCCTTGCACTATATAGTATTGTATATTAGTACACTGCACAGTATTGTATATTGTATGGTAACTACGTCTATTCTGCATCGAACATTGTACATATGTCTAAACTGAACACTGTGACCTCGTTTTTTTTACTTCTAATTTTACTATGTTATTTTATTTCATACTTATCTTGTCTTGCACAGTCTCTGGAGCGCAACAGTAAGAAGCATTTTGTATAAAAGTATTCTGTACTTCTGTATGACAACTATTAAAGAAACTTGAAACTTGATGCAAACTTCCTGAATAACAAAGTTGCACAGATCACCTTTTAATCCTCTAAGCCAGGGGTTCCCAACCTTTTTTCCCCCAGGGACCCCCAAACATCTCTGATGAAATTCCTGGACCCCCATCCTAATAAAATACCATAAAATACTTTTTTTTGTCATTTTAATACTTTTTTTTGTCATTTTAATAACAAACTGCTTATACACAGGCATATGCATCATAATTCGACCCACTATGCTTCTTTGACTTGTGCCTTCAATCAACAAATCTCATCTTGCACCATATGTATTTCAAAATGTTGGCCAATATTCAAATCCTGTATTCATCCTCTCAAATCAGGCCCTAATCGTGAACGGTTTGCATTTATGTTGAATGAAGTAAGAATCCACTGCAGTAAAAATATCCTTACCTCGAGTGGTGGTAGTAAGGTTGACTGACATGAGAATGTCCTGCTTCAGATCCTCATTTTCGATATACTGCACATAAACGATGAGCACAGCCTCGTCTGCGACAGTTGTAGTTTCATCAAGTTGTATGGCAAATGGACCCTTTCTAAGCTTTTCTGACAGCTGCTGCTCGCAATCACTTGACATCTTATCAATTCGGTCTTTCACTACATTGTTCGAGAGTGGTACTGATTTTAGTTTATCCGCCACCTGTGGGCCGCACAGTTTCTAAACCATTTTGATGCAGGCTGGTTTGATGAGCTGCTCGCCAATATTGTGCGGTTTCTTTGCTTTTGCAATTAAAAGCGAACACTCAAAGGAGGCTTCGGTAGCCTTCTGTAAATCACTGCCACCCCTGCTCCACGCTACTCTAACATCAACGGGCTTGTTCGCCTTGAGAGACTGTTCTTTCCTCCGAAAAAAGTCTGGATACTTCCCAACGGTTTCTGGGTGCTTAGACGCCTGATGTGTCTTCAGCTTGCTGGGCTTCAGGCTCGAGTTTGCCAACTTTTCTCCACAAATCACACACTCAGGTCGTTTGTCTGGTCCCTCAGTGAAGCCCATGGTGATGTAATTTTCGCGATTGCTGTAGGTCCTAACTTTTTTTGCAGATGAGCTGCCGTCATCTCCTTTTCGTTTGTCACACATTTTCGCCTCTGGCGGCTGACTGCAGACGAGCCGAGAAAGTTAACTAGCGTGCTAGGCTAGCTATGGAAAGTGATACAGTCAACTGATTCGCGTTTTAGCGGCTACCCAGTAGCCTACTGTTAACGTTCAAAAATCATGTCTAGATGTTTATTTATCTTTATTTAAAAAAAAAAAAAAAGAAAGAAAGACCTCAAATCATCTGTGGTCTGGCGGACCCCCTGCGCCCCCTGGCGGACCCCAGGTTGGGAATCACTGCTCTAAGCCTACATAGACAATGTTTCGCCTGGACATAGTGTTATATTTGTACAAATTCTGAGCTTATTCTTTGAGTCTGTATCAAGTGTTATACCTTTTATGGTTCAGGGGAACCTACACTTAATTTTTGGTACAGTGTAAAGTCACCATCATACATTACCTTTGTGTGAGCATACGATATTTTACATAAAAAAGAAACGCCCAGTGAAAGAACCTTGACTTTTGTTGAATAACACCATAGTTTACCAAGGAATTATTGTTTTTGGAAAGTAAAAAAAAAACTTTCCTCAGTGTGTGACAGCCATTTTATTTGGATATTGTTCTGGATGTTTTTTACCAGACGATGTGAAAATACATACATTTAATTAGGTGTTGCCTTCATATTTGGGCCAGTATCTCCCTGCAACCCCCCCCAGTCTTCACACACACACACACGCACGCACGCACGCACGCACGCACGCACGCACGCACGCACGCACGCACGCACGCACGCACGCACGCACGCACACACACACACACACACACACACACACACACACACACACACACACACACACACACACACACACACACACACACACACACACACACACCTACACACACACACACACACACACACACACACACACACACACACACACACACACACACACACCTCCCCAACACCTTGGACCGCCTGCAATTTGCATATCGCCATGCAACAGGTCCACAGAGGATGCCATAGCCCATGTGCTGCACACACAACAGCATCACACCTGGACAAGAGGCAGGAACTATGTGAGAATGCTATTTATTGACTACAGCTCAGCATTCAATACCATAGTCCCCTCCAAGCTCGTAGTCAAGCTCAGAGACCTGGGCTTGAACTACGACATCTGCCAGTGGGTCATGGACTTCCTGACGGGAAGACCCCAGGTGGTGAGAGCAGGCAACTGCACCTCCTCATCCATCACTCTCAACACAGGTGCCCCCCAGGGCTGTGTTCTGAGCCCCCTCCTCTACTCGCTGTACACACATGACTGTGTGGCACAGCGGAATAGCAACACAATTATCAAGTTTCCTGACGACACAGTTGTGGTTGGCCTGATCTCTGCAAACGACGAGAGGGCCTACCTGGGAGAGGTAGAGAACCTGGCGCTGTGGTGTCGGGAGAACAGCCTCTCCCTGAATTTCAGCAAAAACGAAAGAAATTATTGTGGACTTTAGGAGGTCGGGGGCCAGGGACTACAGCCCCCTTGGCATCGACGGGGCACCGGTTGAGAGAGTGAACAGTTTTAAATACCTCGGAGTCCACATATCCGAGGACTTGATGTTACGGGTCCCAAGGCTATCGGGTACCTTCACAAATCATGTTGCGGCCGATGTCATCATTCACTCCCTGAAACAATACAGTGATGGTCAAGAGGAATGAAGACACCACCTGTTCACTTCTGCTCCAAATCTCCTCTGAGAGTTTTATTTCAACAATAACTCTCAATTAAGCATCATTTATCAAAATCATCTTATTTACATATGCATTCGTTACATTTGTCTGTCTACTTCAGTGTCTCTGGTTATCAAGGTCAATGGTTACAAAAATATTCATTCAAGGCGTATACTTTCATTTACAGTTCTACTTTGTTTCATTATCAATAGTTGTCAAAATATTCACTTACATCATTAGCGTCATATATATATTTCTCTTTGGTTTCAGCCTCTTGCTGCAATATCAATAACATTCACTCTACACATGCATGTGTGAGTTTTCCTGATAACTGACAGTATAAGATCACACCTCTGAAGGAAGGAGTGAGAGAGAGTGGTAGACAGGGAGAGGGAGAGAGAGATGAAGGGGAGGGAGAGTGGTAGAGAGGAATGGAGAGATGATTACGAAAGAGAGCAAGGGGAGGGGGAAGCTGGGGGGAAGAGAGCAGTATGGAGAGAACAAGGGAGGGGAAGGAGAGAGGGCAGCATCTGTCATCGAACATCCTGTGGAATCGAGTGGGGGGAGGGAAAAGATGAGAGAGAGAGGGGGGGGGGATGAGAGAGGCAGAGGGGGGGGGAGAGAGAGCGTCCTCTGTCCTCGAACCGAGATGAGAGAGGGATGAGAGAGAGTGATAGAGCGAGAGGGATGAAGAGATGATAGGGAGAGATGAGGGGGGAGAGAGAGTGGCAGAGAGGGAGGGATGAATGAGAGAGGGATGAGGGGGAGAGAGAGTGGCAGAGAGGGAGGGATGAATGAGAAAGGGATGAGGGGGAGAGAGTGGTAGAAAGGGAGAGATGCATGAGAGAGGAATGAGGGAGAGAGGGTGATAGAGAGGAATAGAGATAACCATAGTTCTCCTTTGGTGCGTCTTTGGCACCTGTATACAGTATTCATAACGTCGGTACTCTTACATGGTACCATTGAAACAACAGGCCGTCACACATCCCACTAGTACAATGAACACCATAGATAAACATACTTTTACCGTTCAACTTACTTGTCGTAGTTTAAGACTGCTCTTAAACATCATGGGAAATATTCCTTTACCCGAATTATTAGCTCTAATCACACTTTACAAAATGGCGACTCATTAGCGTTAAGCTCTGACTGATGCATTGGATAGCAATTAACCTTATTCCACATTATTGTCAAGTGTTCAGGGCCCAGCATAGAATAAAACATGTTACAATGCACCTTAATATCATAACGTCTTCTGTTACAAAGGGTCAGATTAAACCGAATATATATATTTATTGCCTGAGATCCCATGTATAGCATTTGTATATCGTCTGATATCCTTTGTATATTCTTTGTACATATACACGGAATATCCCTTTACCTGGTACAGGACAGACCATAATATTCGTTCTCCTATTGGAAGCGATCCCCTAGGCGCCACGGCCATACCCCCCAATGTCTAGTTCAAAGCCACCGCCAAGGCTTGTCTCAACATGCCCAGGTTTGCGCAAGAATACGAGACAGAAATAAGGCTGGTACTAGATTGTTCACCGTACGTATAAATACGTCGCAGGTGGATACAGCAGCACTTAGCCTAAAGTCAAGTTAACCTAGAAACGTGTTACCCTCAAACGTTAAAGCCTTCATCACGAGTCAACGACCAAGTGAAGTGAGCAACCGTGCATCTAAATAGAGCACTTATAACCGCGTGCGAATAGGACAGTAAAAGTGTCAGAGCTTAGTGGAATAACGTCAAGTTCGACCTAGTTAATGTGAAGTACCGCGCACCGGAGAATCTACACCGGTGAATGCAGAGCCTTTTCCGGCTGGATTATTGCTTTGGTCCTGTGGCTGTTGGAGCGGAGGAGAATCGTCTACACCCACTACTGTGTGGGATTTACCCGTGAGGAACATCACTCGAGCCCGTCTCTAGGAGAGGCTGGCTGGCTTTCACCTATGCTGCACGCATACTTGGATTATAGCTGCTGCTTTCGTCTGCCGATCAAGGGAGTAATGTACCGCCTCCCGTAGCTGGAGCTTATTGATTCCCCGTTGATCCAGACTTTTGCATTCGAACATTCCTGCCCCTGCTGGCTTACAACCGGAGGGACCCTACTAGTATCTCCCGCTGCCCTACTAGTGTACCATAGATATAATTCCTATGATACAGGTGGTATTCATTATCTCCTGCGTAATATTCTAATGGACTTACGCTCTTGACCTATTCATGCACATTCTTCGCCTTACAAGCGCGACTCTAATTCTCAAGTAATGTAAGATAATCTTCGTGCTGCTAATAAATATTATTCTAACGCATATTTGTTGTGGAACCGTGTCATTGTGGAGGTGTTCATCTCATATACCTGTGTACTGTATGGCCAGTAGTAATGTACATAAGACAGTAGTGGTTTAATGATACCATACTTATTAATACAGTCAGGGAATTGTACCCCTCAGTTATATCTTCTATAACCCAGCGGCAAGTGCGCGCCGACTGTAACTGATAACGTGAAAAACACCATCTTTCCCCTCATGGTCAAGGTGTTTCGCAATGTGCAGTCACATAACATATATCACATTCTTATTGACGTTATTAACCATTCAACTTATTTCACAATACTCGCTATTCATATCACCTAACGTTATACCAGTAGTGTTTCCTGTACTTTTCACAGTGTAGCCTACTGACCTGAAACAATAGAGTGATGGTCAAGAGGAATGAAGACAAAACCTGTTCACTTCTGCGGTGGTGTAGTGGTTAACACTGTCGCCTCACAGCAAGAAGGTCCAGGGTTCGATTCCCGCTTGGGGACCAGGTTTCCGCGATGCCAGTTACCCAGGTGGGGTATCTCCCGGGCCTTTCTGTGTGGAGTTTGCATGTTCTCCCCGTGCTCGCATGTTAGATATAAACAATTGCAAAAATTACACAAGATTATGCACATATTCTACATCGACATGGACCACACATTGACAGCGTAGTGAAGAAGGCACAACAGGCGCCTAAAGAAGTTCAAAGTGAGTCAGAAGATCCTTAATAACTTCTACTCATGCACAATAGAGAGCATCCTGACTGGTAACATCACCTCCTGGTTTTGGGAATAGCACCGCACACGACCGCAGCAGACTACAGAGAGTGGCCCGTTCAGCCGAACGCACTCTCCGGGCTTCCCACTCTCCAGGACATTTATAACAAGCATTGCAGGGCCAAGGCGAAGAGAATAACCAAAGACTCTAGTCACCCAAACAACTGCCTCTTTGAACTGCTGCGGTCAGGCAAGCGCTACCGGAGTCTCATGGCCAGTACAGAGAGACTCAGAAGGAGCTTCTATCCCCATCAGGATGCTCAATGACTCCATGTAACAACCCATCATCTACACTCATTGCACACACATCCACATGCACACACTCACTTTTAAACAAACACTCACCTTAACACTCACTTTAGACACTTTAACACTACATTATATTTATCTATTATTAAAGAGATTTGCACTACATTCATACCTCATTTGCATTTGAACATTACCTCGATGTTTTGTACCTCATTTTCTGCATTGTACCTCACTGTTTACCAACTTTCTACTGTATATTGTATATATTGTGGCAGATATCATCCCCTGTTCCATGGCTATGTGAAGGATGGGAGATACTACTGCCACGGGAGGAGGGGAATCAATTAGGCAGCTGATTAGGACTGATAGAACACACCTGTGCTGTGCACCACAAGATCACCCCCCCCCCCCCCACACACACACACACACACCAGACATACAAAACATAAAACACTAGGACAGATTATTGAGTAGAGGTGAGAGTATTGTTGAGTGGAGGTGAGGTAGGAGCGAGTACAGAGAGAGAGAGGGAGAGAAAGAGAGAGAGAGATATGGAGTTTTGCGAGGTGAGAGGTTGTTGAGAGGAGAGGTGAAGGCGAGAAGGTGTTCATTGTGTACTGGAACCTAGACTGGCTGAGAAACCCCCTTTGTGTACTGACCCTGGACCGGAAGACAAACTCTGAGTATTGAACAATCCCTTTTTTGTACGAGAGCCTGTTTTGTGTTTTTGACCTTGGACTGTATTACGACTACCCTAATTGCCCATCAGACTATATTCTGCCTTAATCAATAAATATATTTTATTGATTGAAATTGCGCTTGTGTGGACAGTTGAATTTGTTTGTTTTTGAACCGTGACGAGTCTGAACACCACCAGGCTCGTCACAATATGTATATTGTATATTCTTCTTTACTTACTTTCTTACTTACTTTTTTTACTGTATGAACATTTTTAAAACAATCTGTTTCGACAATGTTGACTGCAAACAAGTCATTGATAAGCGACGGCCATATTATACACATAATTTAAGATATAGTTTATGCATTCGCAAATATGAGAGCTCTATCATTGAAGTGGGCGTTGGCACGCAACAGGGTTCCGGGGCACCGGACCCGCGGCACGGAAAGTGTTAATAAACGAATTCAAAACAAACTTGAAACACACGCACACACACACACAAAAAGGCCCCTTCATCATATAGCTCTCCTTTAAGTGTTGTGGGCTCCTGTCCATCTCTGCATCTTATCCAAATAGCATAGTTACACACATGAATCATCAACAGGCAATTTTCATTCAAGCTGCACAACAAATTATATAGTTGTCAGACCACTTCAAACCATATCTTCAAATGCATCAACTCCCTCACTATGATTGTCATCATCATTGACCCAGCATTCAGGCTCTTGAGTCCTTTTTATTTATATTTTCTGGATCATCCTCAACATCCACAACAAGTTCCAAAGCTTGTTGAACATTTGACCTTTGTCTTTTTGCCATTTTATTCTAAAACCAGAGACATTCGCCTCTCTCTTTTCTCTCTCTCTCTCTTTCTTCCACGCACATTTTGGCAAGAGATTTCAGATACAATTTAAAGCAAGTCTTTATCACAAACGGTTCCAAAGATATTTAATGTTCAAAAAGAAAAGCAACAACAATACTACTTGTTACAAAGGATCAGATTAAACCGAATATATATATTTATTGATTGATATATATTGCATAATAGTTGTATATCGTTTGATATCCCTGTATATTCCTTGTACATATACACGGAATATCCCTTTAGCCTAGTACAGACCATAATATTTCATTCTCCTATTGGACAGCGGTCCACAGGCGCCAAGGCCATGCCTCCAGAGTCAGGTTCAAAGCCACCGTCAAGACATGTCTGTACATGCCCGGCCTTGCCCAAGAATACGAGACAGAAATGAGGTTGGCACTAGATTGTTCGCCGTGCATATAAATATGGCGCAGGTGAATACAGAAGTATGTTACCCAATAAGTTGAAGCCTCACCCACGATACTCCGTGCAGTGAAGTATGGCCTGTTTGGCCCCAAATAAGAGCATTGAGACCGCGTGCGAATTAATAACTGAATTGTCAGAGTTTGGCGCTATACCGTCGAGTGCGACATATTTCTATTAAGTCAGTAATAGTCTATTTGTGTATAGTGTATCGTGCGGCTAAAGTTCTACAGTGACCAGCATCACCAACGCTTCCTCGTATCAGCTAGAGAGCTTATCCAGGCTGGGCTGCTTTCATGGCGCTTTCACCCGAGGAGCCCTAGACGAGAACCGTGTGGACATGTACACTGGATTAATCTACCCGACGACTACATAGCCCTTTGCGGCTGGATTATATTTGCTTTTGGTCCTGTGATTAATGGAGCGGAGAATCGCAGACGCCTACACGTGTGTGGGATTTACCCTGTGAGGAGCCACGTCGAGTCTGCGCCTCAGAGAGCCTGAGGCAGGCTAGCTTTCTTCCCTGTGGATCTACAGGCTACGGAGAACAGCTGTATTCGTCTGTGGATCAAGATCTTATTGCACCGTCTCCCGTACTCGGAGTCTCCTTATCATCGTTGACCCAGGCTCTACTACCGACAGATCCTCTACCCCTGCTGGCTTACAACCGGGGGGACCCTTCCAGTATCTCCCGCTATAGATTACTAGTGTACCATAGATATAATTCCCTAAGATTCAGGTTGTATAATTACCTCCTGCGTAACCAGAGAATGGACATTCATTATTGATTTGCCTACGCACATTCCTTTGCTTTATAAGCGCATCCAAAGTAAAATAGAGAAGTATATTATGTACCTTTTGCTGCAATAAATACTTAATTACAACTTTGTGTGGAACCGATTCATTGTGGGAAGTGTTCATCATATTTATATATCATGTACTGTATGGCCAGTAATTAAAGTACATAAGACGGTAGTGGTTTAATGATACCATACTTATCAATACAGTCAGGGAATTGTACCCCTCAGTTACAATTGGTCCTTCGAGCCGGATGGTAACTAGTGTAATATTAATATAGTGGTATTAATATTGACATGGCCAATGATGAACACTCCACAAAACGGTTCTCCTAAAGTAGATCGCCCGCAGCGTAGACGGCAGACACCTCAGTACTTAGAGGATTACGTTGCCAATATACTACCTAGCTTTCTACAGACGGTAAACGCGGAAAAAGTAGATAGTAAAATTATGTCCGACCCTATCGACCAGGCTACCCCGCCAATAGAGGCCCTAGTGGGTTCTAACGTAACTGACCAAGCTCACGGTAGGGACCAGGAGGGACCCGACATGACTTTACCCCCCGCCAAGACCGAAGAAGTAGTCCCCGGAGAGGTCCAGGATAAAGACAGCCCTCCAGGGATGGAACTCGACCCGCTACAAGAAGAGGCGAGCACCCCGGAGATGGATCTCCAGGACTCGCCACAGGAGAACAGATCTCCAACGAGTACTGCCAGGAGCGGATCACCTCAACCAGCGTCTTCCCCCAGCGAGGCGGACAAGATGCTGGCACAGGCATTCCTCGCCAGCCTGGCAGCCTCAACAGAGCGCGATCGACTCCAAGCACAGACGCTTAGTGAGCGCGAACATTCTTCCATGGAAAGAGAACGCCTTCAAGCGCAGCAACGGAGCGACGAAGATCGTATACGTCTAGAGATTAGACGCCTTCAGACGGAAGAGAATATGGTAAGGGACCGGGCCGAAGCCCAGCGCGCCGCCGCCGAATCCCAGCGCGCCGCTGCCGGTGCCCAAAGAGAAGCAGAGCGCGACCTCGCTCTCACCAAGCGCGAAGCCGAGCGCGACCGATTACAAGCGCAGATAATGGAGCAGCTGATCACCAGGGCAACACCCCCTCCCTCCGCACGGGGTTCCAGGGCCTCGTCAAGACAAGGGTCAAGGGCACCCTCCCCTACCCGATCAAGCGACCCTGAGCCCGACCACCAGAGAGAGCCTATACCCCCCTCCGAACCCCTTCCCCGACCGGTCCAAGTGAGACCCAGCTACAAGGAAGAAACGGTCTACACCGCGGAGAGGCTAAATAGACGACTACAGGATCTAGAGGACCTGCCAGAGGAAGAAGAATAGGGAGAGGAGGAGAGTCAAGCCCGACAGCAGCACAGTACTCCACAGGACCAGGAGGTCCAGTACAGCCCAGGCTCTACCCCCGCGGCTCTGCGCTACAGACCCCCGACTCAATTCACGGGTGAGCTTGACACACGACCAGCCCCGAGGAACAGCACCTGGATACGCGGGCCATGGTACCCAGCAGGTACCAGCCCACCAAGAGGCGTAAGAGGAGACTCGCCTAGGAGGCCTCTCTTCCAACGCTCACCGATGTGCCAGCCATCCATGGCATCATACATTGGCACACCGACGTTTCCGGACTTCACCCACGAGAACAGAGCACAGTACACGGAGCTACGAATGTGCTTAGAGACAATGATGTCCGATGTAGCTGATGAACTGTACAAGTATGCTATCCTACTGAAGCACCTCAAGGTGCCCCGAGCGCACAATATAGCGCTGGCCTATGCCACCTCTACTACCCCATACACAGCGGCTCTAGCAGCACTCGACCAAATATATGGGACTACGTAATACAAGAGATAAGGCATATTGACCGCCTACCCCCAGCCACAGACAATCGCTCACTAGATGACCTGTCTATCAAGGTACAATCCCTGGTAGGGATGCTGGGGGCGCAAAGAGAAAAGGGTATTGTTGTGGCTGATGGTTGTTTAACACAGCAGGAGACGATAGTTCCAATTTTAACAAGTAGGTAATTTATTTAGGAAAAGAAGTTCTTAACAGCAAAAGCTATGGATCGAGCAGAGGATCACCACAGCTTGAACAAAAAACACTCTCCCCTCAATCCCTCTCCTTGTCCCCTAAATCCCCTCTCAGTCCTGCCCCCACATGACAGATATGATGACGTATCATATCATGTCAGATCTGACATGACGTACATTAAGATGATACGTAGATTTAACATCGGAGAGAGATAAAAACATTAAGAACATCGAAGAGAGATAAAGACATTTAAGAAGAACATAAATTTAGATAAAAACATTAAGAACATCGAAGAGAGATAAACAAGATATGATGTACACACACGATATGATGTAAAACATTAAGAACATCGAAGAGAGATAAAGATTTAGTGAGATGTGTGTGTGTGTGTTTGTGTGTGTGTGTGTGTGTATGTGTGTGTGTCTGTGTGTGTGTGCGTCTGTGTACAGACGTGTGTGTATTGTATGTGTGTATTGTGTGTGTGTGTCTGTGTGTGTGTGCGTCTGTGTACAGACGTGTGTGTATTGTATGTGTGTATTGTGACACAGGGAATGTGTGTGTGTGTGTGTGTGTCGGTGTGTATGTCTGTGCGACTGTGTGTGTCTGTGTGTGTGTGCTGTGTCTGTGTGTGTGTGCTGTGTGACTGTGTGTGTCTGTGTGTGTGTGCTGTGTCTGTGTGTGTGTGCTGTGTGACTGTGTGTGTCTGTGTGTGTATGTGTGTGTGTCTGTGTGTGTGTGCTGTGTCTGTGTGTGTGTGCTGTCTATGTATGAAAGAGAGAAAAGACACAAGATTAGAGCACACGATATGATGTACTGAAATGTCCATCTGCCTATCTTGAGGCTGTTTTAAGAACATCAGCCAGACTGTCGCCCTAGTGTCTTTGAGCCCTGCTAGTTGACCTATATTAAACTAGTCAAGACTAACCCCTTTCCTACCTCCACCCCCGTATACACATTTTCCACAACATTCCCCCATTTGGGGCTATCCCTAGTCCCACCCAAATCATATAACCAAGAAAATGTGAACGTCTAACTAAACGAGAAACCACAATTATATAATAAAAGTTTAAATGCCTAATCTAAACCAGAAACCTTACTTCATTCACTGGACCCCTAACGCAGGGGTTCCCAAACTTTTCAGGCCGGGGCCCAGAAAATAAGGCGTCAGAGAGCCGCGGCCCAATGCACATCGTCTGTTTTTTTTTTTTTTTTTTTTTGCCAGGCGACCGATTTTTTAAGCCAAATATCACTTCAATCCTATTAAGTTAGTTCAAGTTAGTTATTCATTTATATGTGCTATTTATGAGAGGGCTAACTTGTTGCAAAATAATAATGATAATAATAATAGCCTCATTAAAATACTATTGTTGCTTCGGTTGTTTTCAGCGTTTTATGTGCATAATCTGTTATTTAGTTTGAAATGTTCGTTGAAATAAGTAGATTTTTCGTTTTTGTTTATTTATTAAGTTAATATAAAACCATATAGTCACATTTTAGAATACAATAGAATAGAATTTTAGAATACAACTAGAAACACTGTCCTGGCCTGCTTCTAAGTTCAGTGACCTGACAAAAAAAATTAAAATAAAAAAATAAAAAATAAAAAAATAAAAAAAATATTTTTTTTTATTTTTTTTTTATTTTTTTTAAATCATCTCGCGGCCCACCCGTGGCTGCTCGCGGCCCACCTTTGGGTCGCGACCCCGACTTTGGGAACCACTGCCCTAACGGACCAACAAAGGCTGACTACCGTTCTTACCAAAACACAAAACCGTTCCAAACAAGAGTAATAATAAAACATCAAAAAATACAAAATACCCCAATTTATAATCCTAACCTGACAGACAAATCCCCCCAACCTCCACCGCTTACCAAATGAGCCACAGTTCCGGCCGGAAACCGCGACTCTCATCAGGGAAAGGAGAAGTTGACCGTCAGAACTAAACATAGAACATCCCTCCCAAAAAAAAAATGACATTGTCTCTTCCATAACATTGAGTCCCAGTGTCCATCGCTCAGCCCCCCTTCCATGCCCACGCCATAGTCTCCTCACCGTATTGCCAAAAGTCACATTTTGCCAATACAGCAACCACCACGCCACACCTCCAGTCCCCGTAGAAGCATGTCCCCATGCCTGGACGGGAGGCGCTGGTACCGACCTCACCACGTGTCCCCCCATCTTCGACGGGAGGTGCCCATCTTGCCCACTGCGTTAGCCCCCCCCTTTGTCCCTCCAGTCCCCAGAACCGATCCCCAGAACACTTCTTCTCAATGCTTCCTCAGGCTCAGAACCGACACTCTGCCGATGCCCCTTCCCATTCCGGTTTGACCAGGACCACGAGTAAAATAAACAAAAAATAATAAAAAAATAAAAAATAATGCAATGATTTTCAATGGTTGCAATCTCTATGCCGAAGGATCATTAGAAAATCAGACTAAAACTCCTAGTTAAAGGAATAAACCAACAAAACTGCACTCAGACCATCCCCCGTCACTCTTAAAGGAAAGAACCAACAAAAAGAAAATGTCCCTACCTCACCATACCCCTAATCCTCTATCCCCTCGTCTCCCTCTAAGGCAGCATAAAGCTGAGGACATGGCCCGATTTGTGGCTCAATCTCTTTCTGTCCCACCATCAGCATTTGGCTCGTTACGTGTGAAGTTACCAGCCTACCCAAGAGAGGCATACCACAACAGAAAAGGAGAACCAATATCAACCCTGCCACCCCAATGGATATCCCCGTCTGCATCACTATGCTTCCCCACTGTCCCAATCTTTCCAACACCCCACTCCCCCACCATTCTTCATTCCGGCCAGAATTCCCCCTCAACTCCTCCCTCAAATCCTTCAGCTTAGCCATGGCCTCGGAGAACTTTCCCCCTGGCCCCACATTCGTCGGAATGAATGTGCAGCAGTACTGTCCAAACATGGAACAGACTCCACCCTTCTCCGCCATTAACCAGTTCAGAGCCTGTCTATTCTGCCACGCCACCGTACTGGTCGCGTGCATCTGGTCCCCCATTGCATCCAACGCCTCCTCGGTGTAGTTGAGATACCGCTGCTGATTGTAAAACAAATAGTTGATCCACCCGGTGTTCTTATTGACCGATATCCATGGCAGAATAGACTCAAACCCTGCCGCAATCTCATTCTTAGCCATGAACTCGGCTGGAATGCCCCTTGGCTGTCCTATGCTGTCCAGATACACCCTTGGGTCTGCCTTGTAGCTACGCTTCGTTCGAGAGATAGGAGACTCAGAAGGTCCTTCCGTCACTGATAATGGTAGGACCACCATTGGCATGATCGCCTGAACCCGGGCACATCTACCTGACCAATCTAAAGGAAGTGTATTCCTCAACCTCCTACCGCCGCAGAGCCAGTATTGGTCCGCCAGTGCCATATCCTGGACATGAAAAGGGCAAGCTACAGGCCGTGGGTTGGTATCCACTCCCTTTAACACGACCCCGTGTCCACACTTTCCTTCTTTCGTGCAGTTAGTCGTGATGCTCCAAATAGTAGTGCACCGCCCCTCTGCCACCTCCCCTACGTCCCGGGTCCCCTCCTTTTGCAAGCACTCGAAATCCTTGGTCAGCCATAGTTTGACACCTCTGGGTATTGGCAACCCTGTCACTACCCCCTGCACACGTACATCCAATTTCCTACAACGTTCCCGCATAGTGACATCCTTGAAATCCGTGACGTTTCCTGCCGCCTTAAAACTACTAGTGCCGAGAAACCCCAAACACTCTGCCTTGCACCAAGGGCGACTATTATGGGGCCCCTCCCATGCCTCTGCGTCCCTGTCACACTGAGCCCAACTGAACTTCGTGCCCTTCACCAGCAGCCTATCCGGACGTGCCTTGGAGCAGACATAACAATCCTCTATCTGATTCTGCGCGCTCGTGTACTGGACCCACTTAAACCACTCATTCCCTAAAGCCGCCCTATACATCGGGTCAGCCTCCGGGTCTTCCTCGTCATAGTCATAGTCGCCCCCATCTTGTTCCCCGGAAGGAAGCAAACCCCTCAACCTGGCCCAGAGTGAGCCCACTGAGTCCCTCAACGTTCCGGCTGTCCTCTGGAACATATCCTGTCCCCCCACCTCTTCCGACTCAGTGTCCTTGACCTCCCTTTTTCCCCTCACCCCTGTCCCCTGTGATTGGTTCGGGACAGGCTCAACCCTCCTATCTACCCCCACAACCCGATCCTCGTTAGTATAATGGTAAGTATCCCCGCCTGTAACGGGGGAATGGTCAAAATCAAAAACATGCCCTTGCGGTCCTACGGGAAACACCCCTTTTGGTTGTAGTCTTATCTTCTCCCCCCCTTCCTCGATGGAGGGCAGAGGGGGCGCCTGATTCTGAGCCTGGTCATGAAAGCCTGCCGGTACTTGAGCCTGAGCGGGACCCCGTGGGACTCCTACCCACTCAAACCCGTCATCCTCAAGGACGGGTCGACCGTGACGGTTCTCAATGACGTCGTTGTGCCCGGCCGACCGTCCGCACACTGCTGCCAACATCTGCGGGAGCATCAGCAGGCACTGCACCTTCCAGTTGCCGTCTCGGACCCTCCATGTCGGGTTCTGCATAACTGCGATCGATTGTATCCCCCAAGAGATCGCCGCTGGCCTTTATGCAGTGATTGAAGTGGAACCAGGTCGCTGATCCTTTGACTTGGACTGCAGTTCCAGTCGATCGGATCACCTCGTACGGGCCCTCTCTCCGGGGTGATGACCACTTTCTCTTGTGGACCTTTACGAAGACCAGGTCCCCAGGGATCAGTCTCGGTTTGGTGGCTTCCTTCTCCGCCTCCTTCACCCCCTTTCTCTCCTTTCTCTGCTCCTGTCGAAACACAGCTTCATGTATTTTAGTCACTTGCTGAAGATATTTTTTCAGATCTTGCTCAAAAATATCTAATGCCGGGCCCCTAGCCAGGTGTCTAAATGGCGGTGCTGGCATGCTGCGGCCTGTAAGCATTTCATGCGGTGTTAGCTGTGTTTGGCGGTTTACGCTGCTTCTAATAGCCATCAGAGCAAGTGGCAAAGCATCAATCCAGTTAAGCTTAGTTTGCATACAGATTTTCAACAGTTTGTTTTTAATGACCAGATTGGCCCTTTCCACCTTTCCCTGCGACCCGGGACTATAGACACAGGAAAGGCGCTGTTTTATACTTAATTTCTGCATCAGCCCTTTAACCACCTTGTCGATGAACTCGCGGCCATTATCGCTTTGTAATATCGTGGGAATTCCAAATCTCGGAATGACCTCGCGACACAGGAACTTGATCACTGTGTCCGCGTTCTTGTGTTTAGATGGAATGGCCTCAATCCAGCGACTAAAGCAGTCCTCTACTACCAGGAGGTATCGTTTGCCCTGCACTGGCGTTATCATATCCGTGTAGTCCATAATCAGATGTCTGAATGGTCCCTCAGGGAGGGGTGTGTAAGCCGCCACTGTCGGTACTCCTTTGCGCACATTGCCCTGTAAGCATGTTAAACACCTGGCTAGTGTAACGTCAATTTGTGCCTGAAGCTTTGGGGACCAAAATCCCATTTTCGTGATTCGTTTCAGGGTCTCTGCTCTTCCACAGTGATCAACACCATGAGCCTCAGGTATCACCAAGGACAGAAGATCGATGGAGGCGACTATCAAACCGTTATGACTCCTCCACAGACCATCTGCCCCCCTTACAGCCCCCCTCTCCGTCCACGACTGTTTCTCGGCCTGCGTGGCTGAGTCCTGAAGATCACTCAAATTATCCTCAGTTACCTCAGTCGTCAGTTCGGCCGCAAACATCAGAACAGCCGTGGACGGCACCGCAGCCGCCGCCTTCGCGGCCTCGTCCGCCGCGTTGTTTCCCGTCGTCACAAAAGACAGGTATTTTCTGTGTGCCTGGCACTTTACGATAGCAATGCTTTTGGGCAACTTTACAGCCTGAATAAGCGCCACAACCTGCTTGTGGTGAAGGATCGGTGAGCCGTCCGATTTCTTAAAGCCTCTTGCCTTCCAAATGGCCGCGAATAGGTGGCATACGCCATGCGCATACGCAGAGTCTGTAAAGATGTTAACCGTGCGATCTTTAGCTATTATGCATGCTTCTGTTAGTGCTATTAGTTCTGCAAGCTGGGCCGAACATGGTTGCATGCATTGTCCGGCCTTTCTTGTTAGTGTTTCTCCGTTAGGTTTGCACTGTACGACGGCTTTTCCTGACCTTAAATTTTCCCCCTCCCGATAGCAGGACCCATCCACAAAAAGTGAGAGTTCTGCTATCGCGAGCGGGTCGACTCCCAAATCAGGACGGAGTTTCACGAAAGCCTGTACCTCCACCTCGCACTCATGCGGTTGACCCTCGCTCGGGAGTGGTACCAGATCCGCCGGGTTACTGCCGTGGCATGTTTTTATCGTAACGTCCGAGTACTGCAGGAGCCTCATGTAAGCCTGTTGCCGTTGGCTGGTCAGAACAAATTTGCCTCTTTCAATCAAGTTTGCCAATTTGTGATGTGTCCAAATGCAAATGTCATATCCCATTGTCACGGCCGTTGCCTTCTCATACATCAAATGTGCTGCGGCCAGGGCCTGATAACAAGGTGGCAGACCCTGCTCTACCGGCGAAAGAGCTCTAGAGTAATATGCTATCGGTTGTTTTTTCCCACTCACCCCCTGTGTTTGAGTCAGGACAGCTGTCGCATGCTGCACTCTATGTGAGACGAATAGGTGGAAACACTTCTCATAATCCGGCAGCGCCAGGGCAGGGGCCTGTAACAACAGACGCTTAATGTTTATGAACGCGTCCTCCCCCTCCTCGGTCCATGTCAAGGGAGCGCGAAGCTTGTCTGTACCCGCCTCTTTTATCATCATCCTCAACGGCGCTGTCGCTATCGTATAGTCCTCCACCCACTCAGAGCTGTACCCAGTCATCCCTAAAAACGTCATCATCTGTCGGACCGTCAATGGCCTAGGTGCCTTGGATACAGCTTCGAGTTGCTTGGGTGAGATGTTTTTTATGCCCTTTTGAATGACGCGAGACAAGTACTCAACTTTTGGCTGGCAGTACTGCAGTTTTGAACGGGATGCCTTGTGGCCTCCCACGGCCAATCCACTCAAAACTTTGATGGAGTCCTCATGGCACTGCTGACGTGTATCCGAGCAGATTAGAATGTCATCTGCATACAGTAAAACCGTGCTGAGTAGTGTGTCGCACACTCCTTGCAAGTCTTCCTTGAGCGCCTTCGAGAAGTAATGCGGCGAGTGCGCGAACCCTTGTGGCAACCGGGTGTAAGAGTATTGTTTCCCCCTGTGGGTAAAAGCAAACAGATACTGAGACTCTTTTTCCAATGGAACACTGAAGAATGCCTGCGTGAGATCAATGACCGTATAGTACTGCGAGCTACTCGGGATGTTTGTCAGGAGGGTGTGTGGATTAGCGACTTCCGCCTCTGGTCCAGACACCACGTCGTTCACCGCCCTCAAATCGTGTACCAGTCTGTACCTAGCCCTGTCCACCTTTAGCACTGGGTGGATAGGTGTATTACATCTGGATTTGAAAGGGACGAGCACTCCCCCCTTTAACAGTCCCTCAATCTGATGTGATATAGCTTCCTCCGACTCTGGCTTCATTGTATACTGTCTGATAAAGGGTGGTCTACAACCCTTCTTTAACCTGACCTTCACTGGCTGTGCCGACAATATTAGACCCACATCTGTGTCGTGTTTTGACCACAACCGTTCCGGGGTGCGCGCCAACATGTCCTGTTCCAGCAAAGCATCCGCCTCTGGAATAACGCAAGGGTCTCCTGGTAATCTGATTACTTGCGGTTTTGCCAAAACTGAAAAGGAAATCATTATTTTTATGAAACTCCCATCTGCGCTGTTCCAAATTAGCGGAGATTCCGTGGAGACCCACCTTTGAGTCTCGGATTCCTGTATCATTGAACCTAGATGTTCGGATTCGTAACCAGGATTTATTCTCAGAGTGATGTGTGGGGCGGCGTCTCTTAGTCTATGTTGTTCCCGTAGATACTTACCCGTGTTAACCCTCAACGCCGCGCCCTGTCTCCCTACAATTATCGTAGATGAGTTAATCTGCACCTGCTCGGGCTGTCCCTGCAACCATGCCTTGTTCCTAACTAGGTCACTATTCGTCAAATATTGTAGTGTGCAATGTGCCTCCATGTTTGTTTGTCTAGACTGAGGCAGTTGGGTTTTCAGAAATGGCTCCCAGGGGTCACAGACCCTTTGCAGCTCTGCATCTATGTTGCCCAGCCAGAACACAGTGGCCTCTTTCTCCCCCGTCCCTTGTAGCATCATTTGGTACACGTCTTGTTCAATTTGAATCCCCTCAGGCGTACATAGGATTTTACAGCCTAGTTTACACATTGCATCTCGTCCCAAGAGATTGCGCGGGGTGCTGTCCGAAATTAATACAGGTATTGTTATGGTCTTGTTGTTATACGTCATAGAGATTGGATCTGATGTGGGTATTAATTGTGTTTTTCCCGAGAATCCGACCGTCCGAACATACTGTCCAGACTGGGGTAAGTGAGCGGCGTATTTTTGCTTTATGCAGGAAAAACCTGCTCCAGTGTCTGCCATCATCTCTGTTAATTTGCCCTCCACTAGGACCTGCAGAATAGGTTCTTGCTCAGCTCCCTTGGAAACCACAATCATTTGATTTCCCCCCGTCGCATTCTCTGGGCACCCCTAGTGATTACCCCCCTGGTTTCGGGGCCCTCCTGTCTCCCCCTGGTCGTGGGGCCCTTGTGACTCCCCCTGGCGCACGGGTCTTCCATACTCCGAGCCGGGACGGTATGGTTGCCTACATCTCATTTCCCTGTGTCCCTGCATGCCGCAGTTCCAACAGTGGAAACGGGGAAACTGTTGTTCGTTCCCCGGTCCCTGTGTAAACCGTGGGCCTGATTGCCCATTCCCTGCCTGCCGCCTGGATGCCTGGTTCTGTGAACTATAGCCATAGCTTCTCACTACCTGAGGTGCAGGCGGGGGTCCCTGGTCCTGCATGGGTGGAGAGGTAGCAGATGACACCATTACTGCCTGCAACCTCCTTTGGGGCTGCAGTTGTTGCTGAGTTAACTTCCTTGAGTCATTTCTATCCTGATCCCTGACTTTCTGCTCCTGAGCCCTTTGCTTCTCCACACTATGTGTTACATGTGCACAGAACAAAGGATAAGTCATGTCCATTAACACCACCACGTCTTCCAGTCTATTCTTAACCACCTCTGGAAGCCCTCTCATCACACTTTCTCTAAACATCGCCCTCTGCAACGGGTCTATTTCTGGGTTGTGTCCTAGCTCACCTCTCCACTCCTTCAGTATTTTGTTCACATAGGTGCCAGGCCCTTCCGTCTCCATTATGGGGTTGCCCGCCAGTTTTGCCGGATTAATACGTGATGGATATTGATTCCTGAGTTTGTACCACAACGCCGCTCTATGCGCGTTGAATATGTCTCCATCATGGGCCTGCGTGTCGCATGCCACTCGCATCGATGTATCACCCATGATGTCCCGGCAGGCACCAATTCCTAGCAAGCGCGTCAACAGGGATTTGACGTCACCCACTGCTAGCAGAAAAGATGACGTATTTTCCTCAAACTGCGTGATCCACCTGGAGGCTCCTTCTGAAAGGTCCGGTAGTCTTGCTATTATGCCATCGATGTCTAGAGGTGACCATGGCATGTGAAAGATATCGTTCCCCTTTATTAGCAGGGGAAACTGGCCTGTACTTGTCACACTTCCCAGGAATGTAGGGGCGAAAGTCAGGGTTCCTGTAATGTTTCCTTTCTCCTGTGCTGGTTTCGTGTCGTTCTCATCTTCCTCATCAGTCAACAGTTTGGTGTGGCCACACGCCCCGTGTTTCCCTGATGTCTGCTGTGCCATATTTTGACGGGCCTCTTCCTCTATCTTCCTCCCGACTCCCTCCCTCTGCCTGCCCAGGTTCTCTACCTCCTCTTCCTCTGCATCATACAACTTCCGACGTACTGTCTCGCCATATGCCGCCAGGACTTTCGGATAGAGATCCTGCGGGGTCAGTTTGGGGGGGGTATCTCGCCTAAGGGAGGTCTCTGATCTAGCGGAGGTTTCTGACCTAGCGGGGGTTTCTGACCTAGCGGGGGTCCCTAATTCCGTCTCCTCATATTCTCCTCTTATTGTCACAGTGCCCACCGGCAATTGCGTGACATAAGGTGGGGATGTTGGTTTCCCTATATCCGTCTCTCTCTGATTTAGCGCTAAAGCTTCCTGCCTGTATGCTCTCCCCTTCTGGGCGTAGAGCTTCATTACCCCCAACTCTTCTGTCCTCTTTTTCAACCTCTTTTTGCTGCTGTCGCCTGGCTTGTGGTTACGAATCATTACATTCATCTCTTCGCATACGTCGAGATCAAAAGTACCTCCGGAAGGCCATTTTGTGTCCCCGGCCTTTGTACGCCTCTGCCACCGGACACCAACCTTGAGAATTAGGTTCTTTATGAGCGGGTTCCGGTCTAACAGTATGTCCTCTGCTGTATGCATCGTTGTTTAGTGTGTCTGTGTGTTTATTGTGTTGTGTATGTGTGTGTGTGGTTGTACTTCAACTACTACTACTCTACAACTACCACTCCAGGACACAGTTAACCTAGATCTACTACTACTCTACTCCAGGACACAGTTAACCTAGATCTACTACTACTCTACTACTACTCTACCCCAGGACACAGTTAACCTAGATCTACTACTACTCTACTCCAGGACACAGTTAACCTAGATCTACTACTACTCTACTCCAGGACACAGTTAACCTAGATCTACTACTACTCTACCCCAGGACACAGTTAACCTAGATCTACCAGGACACAGTTAACCTAGATCTACAACTACAACGCTACTACAACTCGGTGTGTGTGTGTCTGTGTGTGACTGTGTGTGTGTGTGTGTGTGTGTGTGTGTATGTCGGTGTGTGTGTCTGTGTGTGTGTGTGTGTGTATGTGTGTATGTCGGTGTGTGTGTGTGTTTGTGTGTGATTGTGTGTGTGTGTGTGTGTGACTGTGTGTGTGTGACTGTGTGTGTGTGCGTCACAACCCGCTGTCTACCGGGACACAGGAATGTGTGTGTGTGTGTGTGTGTGTCGGTGTGTGTGTGTCTGTGTGTGTGTGTGTGTGTGTGTGTCTTTGCTGTGTGTGTGTGTGTGTGTGACTGTGTGTGTGTGTGTGTGTGACTGTGTGTGTGTGTGTGTGTGTGTGACTGTGTGTGTGTGCGTACTGTGTGTGTGTGTGTCACAACCCGCTGTCTACCGGGACACAGGAATGTGTGTGTGTGTGTGTGTGTGTCGGTGTGTGTGTGCGTCACAACCCGCTGTCTACCGGGACACAGGAATGTGTGTGTGTGTGTGTGTCTGTGTGTGTGTGTGTGTCTGTGTGTAGTGACTGTGTGTGTGTGTGTTTCTGTGTGTGTGTCGGTGTGTGTGTGTGTTTGTGTGTGATTGTGTGTGTGTGTGTGTGTGTGACCGTGTGTGTGTGACTGTGTGTGTGTGCGTCACAACCCGCTGTCTACCGGGACACAGGAATGTGTGTGTGTGTGTGTGTGTCTGTGTGTGTGTGTGTGTGTGCTGTTTGTGTCTGTGTGTGACTGTGTTTGTGTGTGTGTGTGACTGTGTGTGTGTGTGTGTGTGTGTGTGTGTGTGTGTGTGTGTCTGTGTGTAGTGACTGTGTGTGTGTGTGTGTGACTGTGTGTGTGTGCGTCACAACCCGCTGTCTACCGGGACACAGGAATGTGTGTGTGTGTGTGTGTGTGTCGGTGTGTGTTTGTCTGTGTGTGTGTGTGTGTGTGTCTTTGCTGTGTGTGTGTGTGTGTGTGACTGTGTTGTGTGTGTGTGTGTGTCTGTGTGTGTGTGTGTGTGTGTGTGTGTGTGTGTGTGTGTGTGTGACTGTGTGTGTGTGTGTGTGTGACTGTGTGTGTGTGTGTGTGTGTGACTGTGTGTGTGTGTGTGTGTGTGTGTGTATGTGTGTATGTCGGTGTGTGTGTGTGTTTTCTACCACCAGGGGTCAGCAAACCCAAGAGAGAAAGAGATGTGATGAGTCTGTATGCTACACCTTGGCCCACCAACAGGGGTCAGCAAACCCAGGAAAGAGAGAGAGAGAGAGAGAGAGAGAGAGAGAGAGAGAGAGAGAGAGAGAGATCAGGGCCTGATCTCTGATCCAAACCCTACTTTTTTCCCAACCTGGTGCGTCCTATTGGGGTGTAATAGCTAACTTTTTAAGCGATGGGGGGGTGTGTGTGTATTGTATGTGTGTATTGTATGTGTGACTGTGTGTGTGTGTGTGTGTGTGTGTGACTGTGTGTGTGTGCGTGTGTGTGACTGTGTGTGTGTGCGTGTGTGTGACTGTGTGTGTGTATTGTATGTGTGACTGTGTGTGTGTGTGTGTGTGTGTGACTGTGTGTGTGTGCGTGTGTGTGACTGTGTGTGTGTACGTGTGTGTGACTGTGTGTGTGTGTGTGTGTGTGTGTGTGTGTGTGTGTATTGTATGTGTGACTGTGTGTGTGTGTGTGTGTGTGTGTAGGACAGCTAGCCTCTCTGTAGCAACAACCTCACAAGCCAATAAGAAAACGAACAATAGTGTATCCGTAAACGTAATTAGTTTGACACAGAGAATGCCAGCTGTAATAGTGTGTTTTGAATAACAGCAGAGCGGCACCGGTTTTTGTTTTGAAAATTGAGAGTCTTATCTACAGAGGACAGAAGGCACAGTTATAACAAGGTGGTGAGGAATGTGGAGAGTGTCGTAAAGGAATCAGGGAAAGGGATCAAGGAGAAGTTTGAACAGATGGAGCAAAATTTGACCAGAGGTCGAAAACATGCAATTAAAATTGATTAGTGGCGCACTTATAGCCCGTTAAAAGAGGAATCGCCCTAGTGTAAACACCTCACCACTCGTGTTCATTTTCTAGTCGTCCATATCCGAAAACCAGTTCACACAGCCAGCTCACTTTTTCCTCCCGCAGAAACTCTGACGGATATTTATAATAACAAGCCCAACGCTTACCTTTTTTGTCGACAACCGGCAGAATGTCTACGGGAGATTCCAGGAACTGGCCGTATGAAAAGGCCCGGTGGAGCGATCTACAGGTCAAGGGTCACCAAATGTTGTGGCTGATGGTTGTTTAACACAGCAGGAGACGATAGTTCCAATTTTAACAAGTAGGTAATTTATTTAGGAAAAGAAGTTCTTAACAGCAAAAGCTATGGATCGAGCAGAGGATCACCACAGCTTGAACAAAAAACACTCTCCCCTCAATCCCTCTCCTTGTCCCCTAAATCCCCTCTCAGTCCTGCCCCCACATGACAGATATGATGACGTATCATATCATGTCAGATCTGACATGACGTACATTAAGATGATACGTAGATTTAACATCGGAGAGAGATAAAAACATTAAGAACATCGAAGAGAGATAAAGACATTTAAGAAGAACATAGATTTAGATAAAAACATTAAGAACATCGAAGAGAGATAAACAAGATATGATGTACACACACGATATGATGTAAAACATTAAGAACATCGAAGAGAGATAAAGATTTAGTGAGATGTGTGTGTGTGTGTGTGTTTGTGTGTGTGTGTGTGTATGTGTGTGTGTGTCTGTGTGTGTGTGCGTCTGTGTACAGACGTGTGTGTATTGTATGTGTGTATTGTGTGTGTGTGTCTGTGTGTGTGTGCGTCTGTGTACAGACGTGTGTGTATTGTATGTGTGTATTGTGACACAGGGAATGTGTGTGTGTGTGTGTGTCGGTGTGTATGTCTGTGCGACTGTGTGTGTCTGTGTGTGTGTGCTGTGTCTGTGTGTGTGTGCTGTGTGACTGTGTGTGTCTGTGTGTGTGTGCTGTGTCTGTGTGTGTGTGCTGTGTGACTGTGTGTGTCTGTGTGTGTATGTGTGTGTGTCTGTGTGTGTGTGCTGTGTCTGTGTGTGTGTGCTGTCTATGTATGAAAGAGAGAAAAGACACAAGATTAGAGCACACGATATGATGTACTGAAATGTCCATCTGCCTATCTTGAGGCTGTTTTAAGAACATCAGCCAGACTGTCGCCCTAGTGTCTTTGAGCCCTGCTAGTTGACCTATATTAAACTAGTCAAGACTAACCCCTTTCCTACCTCCACCCCCGTATACACATTTTCCACAACAGTATGCACGAACTGTACGCAAACTCTAATGTCGAGAGGATTTTAGAGAAGCTTCCGCCCGCCCGACAAGAGCGCTTCAGGCGGCAAAGAGACCACCGTGATCCTAACGGTCCCGAGCCATCCCTCCTAGACCTAGCCGACTTCCTGGCGAGAGAAGTCAACAGCCTACGGTTGGATACGTTCATGCGGAGCACACCAAGCTCCAGAGAGGGACCTAGGAGAGCAAACGATGGCCGCAGATTGGTGACCGTCATGCACCAATCAGAATCAGTACCGAGCAGCAAGAACCACAGTACCCCCTCGATGAAAGAGAAGTGGAAGATGGTGTGCCCGTACTGCGAAAAGGAACACTGGTTGTCACAATGTGACACGTTCAAGAAGATGACCGCCGACGAGGTGAGTCAATGGATAAATTCCAACCAACGCTGTTACCGATGTGCGCGCAGTCACATGGCAGCCGATTGCCGCTTAAAGAAGAGGTGTAGTCGGTGTGACGGAGCCCACCTAGATGTCCTACACGACAGTAACAGAAGAAAGCCTGCACCCTCAAGCAGCACAAAGGCAAGTGTTATGTACATTGACCCCGCCAGCAGCGGGGGCGCCCGGGTGCTCTTAAAGGTGGTCCGCGTAACACTGAGTTACCAAGATAAGGTCATGGACACTTACGCCGTCCTTGACGACGGGTCAGAGAAGACCCTTCTCCTCGCGTCCGCTGCGGCCCAGCTGGGGCTGCGGGGGAGCGAAAACCAGATGACGATTCGGACAATAAGAAGAGATCTAAAGACGATAAAGGGCGAGAATGTCTCCTTCACTATCGCAGCAAGCGGGCAGCCAGAGAGACGGTATAGGATTACTAACGCTTTCACCAGCCAAGAAATAGGCCTGTCGCAGTACACCTACCCCATCGCCAAGCTGATGGATAAATATGTGCACCTGCGTCAACTACCTATACCGCTCATAGACGGTGCCACCCCGACCCTGCTGATAGGCTCCGACCATGCAGACCTTATCGTCCCGATAGACCGAGTCCACACAGGGCCCAGAGGCTGTCCTGCAGCAGTCGAGACCCGCCTAGGATGGACATTACAAGGCCCCCTCGCTAAGTCTCTTAACCGAACAGCAGCCACTAACTGCCTCCACTCCAGAGTGACAGAAGAAGACACCACCCTCCTACAGCATGTCGAGAGGCTATGGACACTAGAGACAATGCCCTTTAAGAACGAAAAGAAAGACATTCGTTCCAAGGAAGACATTTACGCTATAGCCCTCCTCGAGCAGGGGACAAAGAGAGTCAAAGTCAACGGAGTGATGAGATACGCAACTCCACTCCTGAGGCGAGAGGGTATGCCTACCTTCCACGCCCCAAAAGAAGCGACGGAGCGGTATCTATTGAACACAGAGCGGCGCCTAGCCAGAGACCCCGCTCATGAGACTGTGTACCGCGCTGAGATTAACAAGCTAATCACAGCGGGACACATAAAGAAAATTGACATTATAGAGGCCGATCAGACGACCGAATCATGGTACGTGCCGCACCACAAAGTCCACCACAACGGCAAGGATCGTATTGTGTTCAACTGCAGCTACCAGATCGGATCACAAAATCTGAATAAAGAGCTCTTGCCCGGCCCAACACTCGGCCCCTCTCTACTAGGCGTGTTACTACGTTTCCGCCAAGACAAGGTGGCCATCAGCGGCGACATCAAAGGGATGTTCCTGCAGGTGAGACTAGTGGAGGAGGACAAGCCCCTGCTGCGGTTCCTATGGAGAGAGAGGATCGGGGATGAGCAACCAGCCATCTATCAATGGGAAGTCCTCCCTTTCGGAACCACATGCAGCCCATGCTGTGCTACGTTTGCACTGCAAAAGCACGTCGCAGAGGATCCAGCAGCTGATGAAGAGGTCCGACAAAGTGTAGGAAATAGTTTCTACGTGGACAACTGTCTGCAAAGCGTCTCGACGCTAGAAGAAGCCGAGGCCCTTCTACTCAAGCTCCGCGCCTCCCTGATCAAAGGCGGCTTTGATCTCAGGCAGTGGGTCAGCAGCGACCCGCAAGTATTGCGCAGCCTCTCCCCCGAGGACAAGGCAGCAAGCAGCGAGACCTGGATGGCGACCATCCCAGGAGAAGCCCAAGAAATGACATTAGGACTAGTCTGGCGCTTCAAAACAGACTCGCTCCATTATAAACACACACCCCTGACCAAGGAGCAGGGAAGGTCGACTGCACTACCGACCACCAGACGGAGTGTATACAGAACACTCGCCAGACAATATGACCCGTTGGGATGTATTCTACCTTACACCACCAGGGCAAAGATGATTGTAAGAGCGTTATGGGACAAGGACCAGGGCTGGGACGACCCCATACCCGAGCACCTTGCGTCCACATGGAGAGAGTGGGAGACGGAACTCAGCTCACTCCCAGGTGTCAACATACGCCGCAGCTACTTCCCACCCACAGTGAGGCCGGAGACGTGCCAGATGGACCTGCACGTCTTCAGCGACGCCTCCGAAGTAGCCTACGGTTCAGTGGCCTACTTGCGTGCCCGAGAGGAGGGAGGAGAAATACATACTGCTTTCATCCTGGCTCGCTCAAGAATAGCCCCACGCAAGCAACAGTCTATCCCGCGTCTAGAGCTCTGCGCAGCCCTAGCAGGAGCGCAACTCGCCACGTTAATCCAACGTGAACTCACCATTCCGGTGCAAAGAACAATCTTGTGGTCAGACTCCACGACAGTACTCACATGGATCCGGTCTGATTCGTGCAGATACAAGGTCTTCGTGGGAGTCAGAGTCACAGAGATTCAAGATTTAACAGAAGTAGCAAGCTGGAGGTATGTGGACACAAAACACAACCCAGCTGACGTCATCACCCGGGGAATGTCCCTGGATGACCTCACCCGTCACAACCTATACAGTGACGGGCCAGAGTTCCTCAAGCTCCCGGAAGAAGAGTGGCCTACACCCACCCCACGGGAAGCGAGTAAAGAGGAGGCCGAAAACAAGAAATCTATGTTCTGTGGATTGAACACACTCGTCTCCACAGACCCCGACATAGACGATTGCCTCACCCTAGAGAGTGCGCAGCTAAAGACATTCCTGTGGCACCACCCAGAGGTTCAGCTCACTACTGACATTACAGCAGCTGACTACGAAGAAGCAGAACTTCTTCTACTACAACGAGCCCAGAGAGACTCGTTTCCCGATGAGCTAGACTGTCTACAGGGAGCAAAGCCCGTCCCATCAGACAGCAGACTGCTCCACCTAGCCCCCGAGAACGACGCCCATGGTCTCATCAGAGTGGGTGGTCGTCTGCGGAGAGCTCCAGACTTACCGGATGACGTCAAGTACCCGATAGTCTTAAACAGCCGACACAAGGTCACAGAGCTGATCATAAAGAAATACGACGAGGATGTGCATCACGCCGGGGCAGAGAGAGTCTTCGCGGAGATCAGACGTCGTTATTGGATACTGCAAGGGAGAGAAGCAGTGCGGCGCTTCCAGCGAACCTGTCTAGACTGTTGTAAGTGGCGAGCGCAGCCCAGTATACCCCGGATGGCTGACCTACCTCCCTGTCGCCTCCGACTCGGCGACAAGCCTTTTCACTCCACCGGTATGGACTGTTTCGGCCCGCTGTATATAAAGAAAGGAAGAGGAACCGAGAAGCGGTGGGGTATTGTATTCAAATGCATGACCACCCGAGCTATGCATATAGAACTCCTTCCAACCATGAGCACAGACTCATTCCTTATGGCCTTCCGAAGATTCACATCGCGGAAAGGCAAACCGTCTATACTATTGTCTGATCACGGGACAAACTTCAAAGGCGGAGAAAGAGAGCTGAGAGAGAGCTTCCAAGCTATGGGCCCAGAACTTAAGACCCACCTCGCTCCATCCCAGATTGACTTCCAGTTTAATCCCCCGAACGCACCTCACTTCGGTGGAACTTGGGAACGAGAAGTACGTTCAATAAAGACAGCCCTGTACGCCGTGCTTGGGGCCCAGACCGTGGCGGAAGAAGTCCTAATGACAGTCCTCACGGAGATCGAGGGAGTATTGAACTCAAAGCCCCTCGGTTACGTCTCAAGTGATGTAGCAGATGTCGACCCAGTCACCCCCAACACACTCTTGATGGGGCGGCTGGACCCCGCGCTACCACAGACAATGTACAGGCCTGAAGAAGCGAACGGCCGAAGAATGTGGAGGTACAGTCAAGTATTGGCTGACAAGTTTTGGAACAGCTTCCTACTCCACTATCTACCATCTCTACAGACCCGCCAGAAATGGGTGAAAGAGAGAGACAATTTGACAGAAGGGACAGTCGTCATGATTATCGACCAGTCACTACCCCGAGCTATGTGGCCGGCTGGCCGCGTAAGCAAAGTGATCACCGGTGCCGACGGAAAGGTCCGAGCAGCCGAAGTGCTCGTCCAAGGACGGATCTACACCCGACCCGTGGCGAGGCTAATAGAACTGCCAAGGCTCCCCGATACTATCGATGACGACCATGACCCCATGACTTTGTGAACTGCCCGACCCCTCACAACAGACATTGAGTAGTGGACAGTGCGGTTAATCTGTCTCTGCTTAGCTAATTAGGTGGGACTAATTAGGAGGCGGCTGTTACAAAGGATCAGATTAAACCGAATATATATATTTATTGATTGATATATATTGCATAATAGTTGTATATCGTTTGATATCCCTTGTATATTCCTTGTACATATACACGGAATATCCCTTTAGCCTAGTACAGACCATAATATTTCATTCTCCTATTGGACAGCGGTCCACAGGCGCCAAGGCCATGCCTCCAGAGTCAGGTTCAAAGCCACCGTCAAGACATGTCTGTACATGCCCGGCCTTGCCCAAGAATACGAGACAGAAATGAGGTTGGCACTAGATTGTTCGCTGTGCATATAAATATGGCGCAGGTGAATACAGAAGTATGTTACCCAATAAGTTGAAGCCTCACCCACGATACTCCGTGCGGTGAAGTATGGCCTGTTTGGCCCCAAATAAGAGCATTGAGACCGCGTGCGAATTAATAACTGAATTGTCAGAGTTTGGCGCTATACCGTCGAGTGCGACATATTTCTATTAAGTCAGTAATAGTCTATTTGTGTATAGTGTATCGTGCGGCTAAAGTTCTACAGTGACCAGCATCACCAACGCTTCCTCGTATCAGCTAGAGAGCTTATCCAGGCTGGGCTGCTTTCATGGCGCTTTCACCCGAGGAGCCCTAGACGAGAACCGTGTGGACATGTACACTGGATTAATCTACCCGACGACTACATAGCCCTTTGCGGCTGGATTATATTTGCTTTTGGTCCTGTGATTAATGGAGCGGAGAATCGCTGACGCCTACACGTGTGTGGGATTTACCCTGTGAGGAGCCACGTCGAGTCTGCGCCTCAGAGAGCCTGAGGCAGGCTAGCTTTCTTCCCTGTGGATCTACAGGCTACGGAGAACAGCTGTATTCGTCTGTGGATCAAGATCTTATTGCACCGTCTCCCGTACTCGGAGTCTCCTTATCATCGTTGACCCAGGCTCTACTACCGACAGATCCTCTACCCCTGCTGGCTTACAACCGGGGGGACCCTTCCAGTATCTCCCGCTATAGATTACTAGTGTACCATAGATATAATTCCCTAAGATTCAGGTTGTATAATTACCTCCTGCGTAACCAGAGAATGGACATTCATTATTGATTTGCCTACGCACATTCCTTTGCTTTATAAGCGCATCCAAAGTAAAATAGAGAAGTATATTATGTACCTTTTGCTGCAATAAATACTTAATTACAACTTTGTGTGGAACCGATTCATTGTGGGAAGTGTTCATCATATTTATATATCATGTACTGTATGGCCAGTAATTAAAGTACATAAGACGGTAGTGGTTTAATGATACCATACTTATCAATACAGTCAGGGAATTGTACCCCTCAGTTACACTACTACTATAAGTACTCTTTTTAGAAAATGTCTTGCAGGCGACTCACTGTCCCTGTGTGGGCGGCCAGGTGCCCCGTGGGCACCGTGTTGGCTACCTCGTCTACATTATACATTATAGTGGGGCGGCATAGCTAACCTATCGTTCAATTTGTGATAAAAGCACCAAATTTGGTACACATTTAGCTTAATATATTTACAAAAGATATGGATATTGGGGCATTGCAGATTGGCATTCTGGTGACCATGGTAACCATTTCCAAAATGGCTGCCAGAGATTACTGGCATAGAACACTTTGGTCACCAAAGCTATTGTTTCCACATTTTTAACACCACAAATAGTATTTACATACAACTTAAAGTGAAGAACATGTTTTATTAATTTTGTTTTTATAACTGTTATATATATATATATATATATATATATATATATATATATATATATATATATATATATAATATATATATATATATATATATATATATATATATATATATATATTAAAAAAAAGATTCCAACAAATATACAACTATTTACAAATAAAATTACAAAAACAGTATCAAACATTTTCCTTTTTAACCCCCCCCCCCCCCCCCCACAAATATATATATATTAAAAAAAATATTTCCAACAAATATACAACTATTTACAAAACAGTATCAAACATTTTCCTTTTTAACCCCCCCCCCCCCCCCCCACAAAATGGTGATGGGCCTATTGCCTGATTAAACTGTAGCGAAGAATGGTTCCACAGGGTTCAACTGGCACATTCTCCATCACAGAAGCAGAGGTTTGTGCACTGAAGTGCAGCCTTCTTGCACCTATAGAATAGAATAGAAATACTTTTATTATCCTGAGGGAAATTTGACACTGCAAATCGCTCAACATTAAACATTTAGACAGAACAGGTCACGAATAAGAATAACAAAACAAATCAAATTGCCTAAGATAAGAGTAGAATAAAATAGAATAAAAATGGAATAAAATATACAGTAAATAAATACAGTAAAAATATACTGAGGTCTACAGTAGGTGTAGTATTGCACAGTGCAGTTTCAAAAGTACCTGCAGCGCTTTTTGCAACCACTCTTGCAGCCACAAGAGATCAGCTCATGGCAGGATTGTGATGCTTGTGGCAATGTCGTCCAGTGGGGCTCATACATTCCTTCTGTCTTCACCCACCCCCAGTCAATTGGTGATGGCAGCACAGGGTCTGGAAGCAGTGTCTTCCCCCAGATGTAACCACCCTGGTAGACTGCTCTCTTGACGTGCTCCACCAGAGCAGCTCGGGTAGGCGGGATTTTCTGTGCCAAGCTTTTACGTGGAAAGAGTTTCCTTCTTGCCTGGTCCACCTTGGTGCAGGTGCAGGTTCTGTCAAATAGAAGTATGACAAACCTCTCAATAATGTTCATTGCATAATCTGGGATCTCCTTTGGTCCATTTGCCAGCATCAGTAGTGCATCTGTCAGGTCCGGCAGTGACTTCCATGTTGACCATGCTGCCTTCTTTCCGTGTCCAGCAAAACTGGATACAGTGTCACAGCCTGTCAAAGCATGGAACATTGGAAGGGCACATGACATCTCTGGTCCGAGGCACGCAGCTATTTGGTGGGCTGCCAAGTAGCGAAAGCTCTTGCCAGTTCCGAATGCTAGCCACAGTTCACATCCAGCTGGTAGTTGTGTTATGGCAAACACAGCCAAGACCACAACATCAGTGTCAACAGTGCGAATAAGCAATTGGCGGTGGCCATGCAGTGCAGCGTGTGATACATGCAGTAGCATTCGACTATCTGCTTCTTCATGGCTGCATGGGGCCAGGGTGTGGAGATCCTGCAGTGGCTGTGTGCTGAGCACCCCCACCCCATCAGTGAGGACAACCTCCTTGTCTTCCTCACTGAATACCTGAAGGAGGACCTTGGATAGGAAGCTGAATAGTTCTGTCTTGTTACTGTCAACCCGCAGAAAGTTCTGCCAGTTTCCTGGTATGGCAGCCTTCCCAACCACACGTCTCCTTACACCCTTTCCACGCTTGGCTCTTGCTGTGCCTTTCAGGGAGTCATCCTTGTAAGTATCCCAGACAAGGTCCACACGTGACACACTGCGCAGCTGAGAATAGATATATGGAATGAAAACCTGCTGGGCATATTCATCAAATGTCTTGGCACCTGCTGGCTTCATCATCTGAATGATGGCAGCTCCATCAAGAACTACACAGGTAGCATCAGGGGCTTTAGTCTGAGCTGGAGATAGGTCCTCCAGGCATTTCAGAAGGTCACTCTTGGTCCCAAGTCGTAATCTTCCTCCATCAGAGAGTGCTGGTGGCCATGCTTGGTTCTCATACTGGAAGAAGTCTTCCAGGTTTCCATCTCTTGTTTGACAGCTAATGTAGAGTTGTGAAAACAACTCAACATCACTTTTCATTGATGTCAGCTGCTGCTTCTCCTTACTTGTTACCCTAACCCTAACCCTAACCCTCTCCACAAGACATTCCTTTGTGAATGCTTGGAACTGGTGTTGGCCAATCTTCTGTGCGTTCTTAACAGTCTCCACTGCAGATGGATCTGCAATCTCTTTGCTGTAAAGGACAAGCAGGTCTTCACTCTCCTCTTCGAATGGGTTGCCCAGTTCTTCCATTACATTGACGAGTGAGCAGACATCTTTTCGAAATGCTTTCTGCACACTTGCTGTCTGATCATGGTGGAGCACCCCATCTTGTCTTCCCATGAGCTGGTGAGCATCTTCAAAGTCCTCAATCAGCGCTGCAACCTCAGGGCCAGCTACCATCCACCGTCGGAGGGCACTAGGGTTGTCTGTAAGACCTACCGCCCCTCCATCACTCTTGATGCAAGCATTATTTTGCTCATGTGCTTGATCAATGGGGATTGCCGAGAAGACCCGATTGGTCTTCTGAATGGTGAAATTGCCAACATTAAATTCTCTGGCAACATCTGGATGTCTTATTGGTAGTTCAGTCATGTCACGAAGATGAACTGGGATCCAGCGGGCATAGTTTGTATGGTCCAGAGCGAAGAACCAGGGGACGAGTTCTGTCAGAGCATCGAGGTACATGCTGAAGGAGGACTGCCGCAGGGATCTCACATAGACCAATACACACAGCTCCAATGCCATGACTGTTGCCCAGTACTGGAATTGAGGGCAGCTCTCCTCCCTCCTTGAGCACCATTCATCAAACCCCAAAGGTACATCTTCTGTATCTGTATTACGGTTATTGTAGGCCTGATACTGCAGGACATATAGTGCAGCCACTGTGACTTGGTGGGCACGTCTGGTGCGAGCAACATGTGCTGCACGCAAGAAGGAGTCAGCAGTGCCTGCTGTTGTGATCTCTGCTTGTACCAGTGCCTCAACCCAGCCACTGCCTTTCAACCAATCACCCAGGGTCTTCAGAACTGCCATCTCTATATGCAGGCCGCCAAACATCACAACAAATTTGTCTTCCCCATACATCTCTGGCCACTTCCACTGAATCTGCTTGGCAATAGCATACAGGGGTTGATCAAATGTTACTACTGGTGTCTGCCCAGAATTCAGATGTTGAACTGCATTTCTGACTACATCCATGGAGTGTTTGATCATTGCCACTGTGTGGGCACTCTCGTGGAACAGGGGTAGTAGGGCACTTGGGCAGATAACTTTTCTTCCAGCAAGCTATTGACTTGCATGGTATGCAGCCCAGGACATGTTGTCCACACTCTGATTCACAGAGTTCTCTTCATCACTTGCAAGACTCTTCCGCACATTTTCTAGCCAGCAGTACTCTTCCTTGATGTTATGGTCAGAGTTTCCCCTGCTCAGAGATGCCACAGTGCTAGGTGGTACAGGTGCCTTTGTGGTGCTACGGACAACTGGTGGGACTTCTGTGTAGTAGCTTGGCAAATGGCCTACTGTCTTTTGGCTTCCACACCCTCCAACAATCACAATGCTGCGGTCAACTCCTTGACCTGCAAATGTAGGGTGTTGAAGGAGTGAAATACCTGTGCCATGAAAGGACTCCTTTGAGGTAGTTGAGCTAGGGTTATGGTCAATATTATCAACCGCAGCAGTTGTGAAGACGTCACCACACATCTTAGCAGGGCAGACTACCTGTTCCTTATGGAACTGCTGGATGGCAGTTTCTCCTAGCTGGGCTGACAGACGAAGCACACGGTCATACGTGATACTGACCCCCACATGTGAAAGCCGGTCTACAAGTTCCCTTTTCCTGGTTTGGGCATGGACCATCAGGCCTATATACATCGGTAAAGGTGTTTCCTGAGCAATGCTGTGTCTGACGCTGGCAAATGTTGTGGGTACTTCAAGCCGTCTGTGCTTGACGCTGTTAAACTTTAGCAGCTGTGCGAGGGTTAGGGCTGCTGAAGTAGCTGGATACTCACTCTGGTCTCTGATGCTTGGACCTTCAAGGACCATGTTTACCAGAGCCAGCAGTAGGTTTGGCACAGAGTTTCTTTGGCAGCCTTCTTGGAAACCTGTGAAGGGTTTCTGCTCATCAAACATGTGTCTACGCACAATTCTTGCAGCCTGAGTCAGGTGCACAGCATCACTGTCACTGTCCCATTCACATGCCTTTGTCAGGGCTGCACCAATGTTATCAGAGTATGTGAGAAGGACATCCCGCCCCTGGGATGGATCTGGGATCTGAGCCAAGAGTCTTTCCTTCAATCTTGTAGTGTTAACTCTAGCATCAAGCTTAATGCCAAGCTGCTCCATCCTCAATTTGTATAGGTGAGCCAGATCAGCCAGCTTGAAGACTGGTGCAGTGCTGTCATCAAGGCATGCTTCCTCGATGTACATGACGACTTCAGCAAAAGCGATTCCTGATAGCACTTTTTCATTGTTGGCTCCCTGCATTTCTTGAGTTTTGTGTTTTCTGGCACGGTTGTAGAGGCCCACCAAGCATTTGCGGTGATATTTTGAATCAAGTGCAACCATATCTCCTGGACTAAGTCGAGCCAGCAGTTCTGTGTCCTGTAAGAGCTCTGCACATGTCCGAACTCGGTTGTCTATCTGAAACGTTGCTGCCTCATGTAAACCCTCAGTGCCAGCTGGCTTGCAACAGAAGAAACAGTGTGCTTCCTGTGCTGGTTTCTCAGTGATAGAAGTACTACTCCTGGTGCGTTTAGTTTTGCCTGCAATGGTTTCATCGTTGTCTGTACTGGTAGACTTATTCAGAGCTCTCTTCTCGGCCCGTTGAATCATTGTATTGTTGAAGCCCAGCCTGCACGATTGATGCCACCGAGCATTGTTGACAACCAGAGCAGCTTCAAGCCCCTCACCTTCATCTAGTTTCTCTATCTGTATATTTCTATGTAGTTCATTCAGTTCATTCATTTTCAGGAAACTGTCAGCTAACAACGTGTATGCGCTCCCAGCATCCTTCCTCTTCGTAAGCATTGGGTTGGTCAGTGTCTCATTATGGTCTTGTTGGCAGAGGACACACAGTGACCAGTTGATCTTGTTTGCAGGCTGTGAATTAGAAGATGTTGAGGGTGTTGTAAAGTCAACTCTTGCTTTCCACTCCAAAGGACATAAGGAAACAACTCCAAGTTCCAACTCCAAGTCACTTTTTATTTTCAACTTTTCAACAGTTTTAGTTGCAGTTGATTCTTGACTGGTTGGTTCTTCATATAGGTTGAAAACCTTCGAAAACAAAGAAAAAGGTTTTAACAATGCAATAAACATAAACAATAAACAACAATAACCATCTTTTCAAACCAATAAGTTCTTTTTAAACATGGTTGATTTTAAACATTAAATATATATTTTAAATAATCAAACGTCTTTTAACGATAGTGTTTACACAATGAATGCCAAAATGTAAAGTATTAAATTACCTTATAAAGTCGACATTTTAACACAGTCTTAAATTAACTCGACATTTTAACCCAATTATTAAAGTAATTTTCAATGAATCATTTCTGAATTGTAACCTTTAATAAATGATTCAAGTTAGTAAACATTTGATTCAAGTCAAGTAAACATTTGGTATTTTAAATTGAATAAGTGAAGAAATATAGCTAAACTTTAAGCTTGTAGATCAGCTCTGATTGAACAAGGCATTTTAAACCTTTAAACATGAGTTGTCGACCTTTTTAGTAGTCTTTCAAATTCTTAAATCATTTTAACATTTCTAACTTGGTCTTAACTTGTAAAGATACTTTAAACATAAATGAAAACCAACTCTCAAGCAAGTGAATGTGTAGACTGAAACAGTTGGAGCTACTAAACACACAATTGAATTAGCCTGATTTTAACCACATTTAAGCAGAAGTATAAATAAACAGTAGAATAAGTAGAACATAACCGACCATTGGCGTCTTTGGGGGTAGAGCTCCTTGGGTCGACCTTCAGCTTGCTTTGTTTGTTTGTTCTGTGAGTGTCTCCACCACCTTCAGCTTGCTTTGTTTGCTTGTTCTGTGAGTGTCTCCACCACCAGCCTTTAACAGCTGTTCAATCAGCCAACGGCAGCCATCTTGCAGCTGATGCACTCTGGGAGATGTAGTTGGTAGTTGTCTGAGGTGTCTTGACATGCTCCACTCATGAGTTTTAACTCAACACCTCCCACTTGAGCTCCTGGGTTCTTAACCACAGAGGTCACTCAAGTCCTTCACGCCTCTGTTGTTCTTCAGTAGGAAGTAGAATGACCAGCCGTCTGACATCTCGATGCAGAATTGTGGCCGGGATTTTGGTTTTTTCACTATTTGATTTTGTGGGCTTTCCTTTGTCATTTGCTTTCGTGATGGGGACAGGATAGCTGGGAAAGGTCCTCACCAGCACATCTCTTACGATGCCTTTGCGGTCAGCGTTGACACTGACTACTCTAGCCAGCTTGTACTGTCCTCTCAGGGCATTTTGGTCAGCCAACCAGACCACATCTCCAACAGCAACATTTCGCTCTTTGGTGTGCCATTTGTTCCTTATGAACAAATTAGGACCGGCCAATTGGCTTCATTTCTTCCAGAACTTGCTGACTTCTGCCTGAATATTCTGAAGTCTTTTGTATGGGTAGCCATCAAACTGAAAGTCTCCAGGGTCACCTTTAGGATGGGCACGTCCTAAAAGCAGAGAGTTTGGAGTGATGTACTCTATGCAGTCTTCCCTGCTTTGAGTTCTTGCATCGATGGGTCTCTCATTAGCAAGGTTGGCTGCCATGAAGAGAAACGTTTGGAATTCTCCCCATGTGAAAACACCTTCTCCACCAAGGTTGCTTAAGGCCCGCTTCACTATTCTGACAGCTGCCTCTGCTGCACCGTTCCTGTGGGGAGAGTCTGCGGGGTGGATCTTCCACGACCATTCTGTGCCATGTTTGGCAGCTCTTCCTTCAAGTTCAGGCCTGTTCAGTTGGTCAAAGAATTTGTAAAGCTTTTCCAGAGCAGGCTTGGCTCCCACAAAGTTAGAGCCAGGGTCTGACCAGAGTTTCCTGGGGTGTCCTCTCAGCGAAGTGAACCTTTGATAGGCGAGCAGGAATCCTTCGGATGACTGGTCACTCACCACTTCAGTGTGCATGGCTCGGGAAGCCATGCAGCAGAAGACGATTCCCCATACCTTGAGTCTGGTCCTCTTTTTGACCTCATCCTTCACTTCATAGGGGCCGAACAGGTCCATGGTGGTAAATTCAAAGGGTGCAGCTGGGCCTGTTCGCTCTGGAGGCAGGTCAGCCATGATTTGTTGACACTGTTTTACATTGTTCTTTCTGCAAACGACACAGCTGTCAACCACCCTCTTGGCAAGTCTCCAGCCATTTATCACCCAAGCCTTTTTCCTCATGCGAAGAAGGGTTCCTGCTACTCCCTCATGGTTTGCTTTGTGGGATTCTTGTGCCAGCAATGTAGACACCCACGATTCAAAAGGTAAGACTGGCACTGCAGTCTTCACTTCGTTGAACATCTGGATTCTGCCTCCACAAAGTAGGAGTCCAGAGTTCACGTCTTTGTACACTGCCAATCTGCTTAGAGTCGTCTCTGGGAAGGCTATAGCTTCTTTAGCAGCGAGGAAAAGGTCTTCAGATGCGTTGTCAATTTATTTTACAGTCAACCCAGCTTGTTTGGGTGATGCCTCCCACTTTGACTGCCCTGGCACCTGGCACTTCCTCTCTAGCCACTGCTTGACAGCTCGATAGACCCAGGCGATGACTTTACAGTTGAAAACCAAGTGCTAGCAGTGGAGGACGAGGATAAAACTGCTTCGACCCAATACTGCTGACACGGAAGGGAAAGATGGCTGAAGATATGGCGGAGGTCAAAGAACTAAAGAAGGAGAGGACCACAGCAAAACGCCGCTTCACCAAACAAGCCAACCACATTGCCAGAGGAGCAGACACCATGCTGCGATCCGAGCTGATGGATGAGTTCAGCACACTCTCACTCTGTTATAGAGCCGTGCTTGAGGCAAATGATGAATTCAGGTTTGGGCTGGAGGCTGAAGTAAAACCTGAGGATGAAGGGCTTGACGAGAAGGAAGAGGACGACCTCAAACATACTTCAAAAGAAGCCGAAACAAAGATGGGAGAGATCAAAGACATTGTGCAGCTAATCCTGTGGTCCAAATATGGAAAACATGAGCTGGAAACAGCTATTGATGGAGCTGAGAAAGTAAGTGAAGCAGCAGGAACTGTGCCAGTGAGGACTGAATCCTTAGAGTGCTATGAACAGCACCTAACGCTCTCAGACGAGATGGGAGACAAGGCCATCTCTATAATGTCCACGTGGGAGAAATGGATACCTGACGAATCCAGAGATGAACTGAATGCGAGGCTCAAGAAGCTAGAAGACACCCTTCTCAGGCTGAAGATGAGGAAACCTCAGTTTACATCTGCACGCAGCCTGAGGAATGCTGAGCAAGGCACAGGAGTTGCACCACACCATCCGACGACACCGTTGGTGAGGATAAAGCCAACCACCCTACCTACCTTCTCTGGAAATAAGAGAGAATATCACAGATGGAGAAAAGATTGGGAAAGCCTGCAAAGGCAGGGAGAGCCATCCGGATCCCCTGAAGTTAAAAAGATCCAGCTCTTGGACAGCGTGGAGGAGAAAATCTCCAAAGAACTCAGACTTTCTACCTACACTACAGCCAGAGACATTTTCAGAGTCTTAGAGAACAGGCATGGAAATAAATCAAGCATCACTGTGGAAATCCTTGAAGAGCTCGACAGGATACCATATGTAAAAGGAAACCAGCCAAGAAAGGTCATCGACCTTATACAAACTGTGGAGAAGGCTCTGTCAGATCTCACTGAATTGGGCAACTCTGGGGCCATGAACAACGCACTTGTGATCAAATCAATTGAAAGCAAGTTACCTGACTTTATCAAGAGAGACTGGTTGATGTTCATGGCCCCAGAGTTGCCCAATTCAGTGAGATCTGACAGAGCCTTCTCCACAGTTTGTATAAGGTCGATGACCTTTCTTGGCTGGTTTCCTTTTACATATGGTATCCTGTCGAGCTCTTCAAGGATTTCCACAGTGATGCTTGATTTATTTCCATGCCTGTTCTCTAAGACTCTTCTCTTGGACACCCTGTGTCTTTTAGCAGAAACCTTTTTGACATGGTCAATTAGTCACCACCATCACCACTATCTTGATTATTATGTGACCTGCAATAATACAAACATCTGATCGCATCACGCTGGTTTCAACCGGAAAAAATTTGCCGGAAAGTTTGGTTTCTTACATATCTCGATGTGATTTATCAAGAAATATCTACAGCAAGAATTCTGGGTCTCAATGAATCCAAAATGTCAATGTGGTTAGAAGTGGTGGAGAGAATAAAAGCTAGCTTATAATGGTAGTGTCTGGTTAGGAACGAGGGATAATGGAGGTACTATCCAAGGAGGGGTCCGGGAGGGGGGGGTTCGAGCTGGAGCATATGTGTGTAGGTTTTTAGATAACAGGTATTAGGGGTATATCCTATATAAGACAATTAACTAAAATGTGATTTCATTGGATGTGCACTGACAACTAATGCTTGTATATCTTATCGTGTGTTGTCATGTTTGTATATGTGTTTGTTTAAAAAATAATAAAAAAATAAAATACAATAATACAAACATCACAGATTCAGTACAACATTAGTCAAAAAGAACATCTTATATTTTAGAACTAATAAATTGTAGAACTAGTACTATAGTACTAATACTCTATTACTATTAACCTCTTAAACCCTTAAGCCCGATGGGGCCCTGTACCGGGCCAAGATTTATTTCACATCATAAATAGATCAATACAGTCCGTATTAATTAATGTAGCGTTTTTTTTTCTTCAAATGTAGCCAAGAGTAAAGACCCTAACCCTAGAAAAACAGCAGTCAAAGTGTATATTTTCAGCACTACGTTTGTTTACCAATGATTTTACAGTAGATTTCATTCACAGTATTTGCTGCCCTCAGATTTAACTCCATTGGAAAGAGGAGATTTGGCCCGATACATACAGTAGATGTATGACTTGGCCATAATAAGGTAATTTATAGGCCTAATATTCTATATTCATATTTAAAATGTGTCCGGATGGCAAAATTCAGTACTGTATCTACAGAAACCCTGTAAATCATCTGCCCTTTATTAATTAGCTTGGATCTTTTGTACACTTGATCTCAAAAAGGTGCTGAATGAGTTCAGTGGCAATTATTCACATCTGGTCAATGTTAGCATGGTGTTATTCACTGTCAAAGATTAAAAAAAAAATGAAATATATAATATTTTTTATATTCTCCTTTGATTCATTACAATTTACTCAAGCATAGTTGTAGCTGAGGGGTACAATTCCCTGACTGTATTGTTAGATATGATATTTAATACCACTACCTCATGTACTTTAACTTCTGGCCACCCAGTACAAGATATAAGTATGATGAACACTTTCCCACCTGATGAAACGAACCAACACAAATGTACCAAATCGAATATTTAATACAGCAAAGGGTGTATACAACATTCACTTAATTACATTTATGATTTGAAATATTGAATATGCACTTTTATGGCAAATGAGTATTCGTAGGTAAATCAACATTGAATGTCCAATCTCTGGTTGCGCAGGGAGTAAGTATACAACCTGGAATATTTAGGAAACGATAGCGATGGTACTTAAATGATTATAGCTGGATACACTAAGGGGGGGGGGGTCCCGCTGGTTGTAAGACAGTAGGAGGGGGGGGTTAGAGAAGCCGCTGGCGGTATCCCATCTGGCCGACGGTGTCTTGGGAGAATCCAAAGTCTTAGACACAGTGCCCACAGAACCTCGGGCAGCAGACGAATACAGCTGGACCCTCTGTGGAACGGTATCTGCCGGTCCACAACGGAGAGACGTGGTGCGACCTCACGTGTAGAGCGCCGCCTCACCTGGAGTCCTCTCCGGGGGGTAATTCCAACACTCGACAGTGTTGGCCTTTATCCATGGAATAATCAAAGCACACAAAGCATAATCCAAGAGCCGTGGAAGGCTCGCCGTCGTCGGGTAGAGTAATCCAATATACAGGTCCAGTCGCTCTTGACCCGGAGCTCCTCGGATGCAATCACCACTAGGGGTCTGACCAGCCTGGATAAGCGTCCAGATAACGTCAGGAACGATGGGGGTACTGATAACTGTAGAACTCGAACCGAACGATGCACCATACATAAATAGACTATTATTAGCTTAATAGAATACGTCCAACTCGACGGTATGGTGCCAAACTATGACCATTCAACTATTAATCTACACGATATCTCAATGCCTATTCTGGGCCAAGTAGGCCCTACTACACCGCACGTGCTTCGTGGGGAGGCTTTTGCGTCTGTCACTCTGTTGGAGGGTAAAGAACTGGACTAAAAAGGAAGTTCTACTTTACGAGCGCCATATATATATGCGCTATGAACAAATAGTACCACACGTATTTCGCCCGACATATTACTGCGCGGAACCGGGGGTTTGCCTCGACATGTTAGGCGGCACGATTGAACTTGGACCTAGGGGTATGGCAACCTGGCGCCAGGTTCTCGTCCAATGGTAGAATGAAACTATTATGGGCTGTTTAGTAGAAACGGGGATATTCAATGCATATTGTACAAGGAATATACAGGGGATATCAAACGATATACAAATACAATTAAATATATATATATAAATAAATATACATATTCGGTTTAATCTGATCCTTCACAACAATAGTAACAGACACAATATTTCTGCCACTGGGAATACATTCTCTGAGATCCATAGATGTCCCTAGATACCAAGAACATGTAAATGGGCCTTGTAGAAGTGGAGCAATCTTCCATTTACTTGGGTATGTACTTTTAGGTGAATTTTCTGAAAATATGACTAGCCTAAAACACCTATTCAGTGTGTTCCTTCATCCTATATGTGTGTGTTGAGTGTGCTGCATGACAAAATTAAGACTTCTTTCTACAGTATAGTAAGTTAATACTTCTAATAGTATTAATACTCTACTTCTACAACTACTTAATTTCAATAGGAACACAAAGTGTAAACGTTGATAGCTAGCTACAGTAGCTAGCTGAGCTAATAAATAAGCATAGCATCTGTAAAAATGTAGATGAATAAACTCACAAAATACAGCGCTACTCACAATAATCTGCAATACAGTGAAGAAACACGAAAATCTATCTTATCTTGTATTCATTCACAACTTGTCAGAAACAAAAGAATGTAACCTACCTGTATCTCCTCCGTAAACAGACTGGGAAAAAGGTGGGCGACATATCATGTGTCCAGCTGGAAATAGCAGCAATAAGGCAAGGGTGACCCTAAACAATGGTATAGGGGCACAGCGCCACAGTGATAATGCGCCAGCGCCACCATGTGGTAAAAAAAAAAAAAAAGTATGTATAAAAATATTGTAATATTTTTTTTTTTGTAATTATTTTTTTTATTTCCTTAGAATGGTGAGTGAGTATTTTATTTGGTTCTCAGGGTTAGTGGTATCTAGATTATATCCATTATTGCATGCAAATCCAATGGGATAAGAAAGTTTGACTAAGCGCTGGTGGCCATTTTGAAAAATGCCTGCCACGGCCACCAGGGTGTTAGTTTGTAATGCCCCAATATCCAGTTTTGTTTCCAATATATCTATCAACACATCTGCCAAATTTGGTGCTTTTATCACAAAATGAACAATTGGTTTGATATGTTGAGCTATGCCGCCCCACTATTATACAACAACAGATGCACTAAATGAGTGTTCCCCAAGCAAGCCACCGTCTTTCTCTCTGTATCTCCCTCTCCTTCTCACACACCCAGGGCCGGACTGGGGAAATAATTCAGGCCAGGAAATATAGCCCCAGTCAGGCCACTTTTTAAGTGGGGGGTGTGTGTGATGGCATCACAAATTATTGTAAAAAAAACAAAACACAAAAAGTGAAATATTTTCAATTTATACAATGGCATGCAAATATCTTGATTCTGATTGACTGAAAGTCAAGTTAGACATTGTGATATCGTATAACACACTCCACGTGACCCCAGAACCCGCCCACAACCGAATTACTTTTATTTATTTGTTTTTGAATGACTCCGCAGCCTGCAGTGACAGGGGCAAAAAAAATAAAAACACACGCACACACACATTATATACAACGACAGGCACCTGGAGATATGGAGAGACACAGTGACCAGCTCGAACAAAGTGCCTCAAAAGTCTGGCAAGTTAACAAACAACAGAGGCATTATGATGCCATTTTTTTTATTTATTTTTTTTATCTTTCTTCCCCTCATTTTTCCCGATTTTTCTCCCATCCCACCCTTCCTGGTTGTTGCATACTTTCCCTTACTGTTGGTCCGGGAGACCGGAGACTGTCACATGCTTTCCTCCGACGCATGTGCAGCCTGGGGCAGGCCAACCTGGCCGCGCAGGTTCTCACCGGGGAGAGTGTAGCGTGTGGGAGGCCACACTATCTCTCCTTAGTTCCAACCCTTGCTGAGCAGGCGCCCCGACCGAACTGTAGGGGTCGCTGTCCACAACGCCCAGGACCCACCCTTCAGCTTTCCCACCCCCTGATACAGCCAATTGTATCAGTGTGAGAGGCCAGCCAAGCTGATAGCAACGCCGGGAGCTGGATTCGAACAGGCGAATCCAGTGTCTCCCGGTGTTGGTGACGAACGTAATCTCCGTGCGCCACCTGCCCCCCCATGATGCCAATTTTAAGACCATGGCGATCAATGAAGCAGAGTCATCAAACAATCGTAGAGCAGCCAAGAAATATGATGTTACAGAATGTAATGTTTGAAGATTTTGGGCAAGCCCAAAAACACCGCCTTAGAAATGCAAACAGTCCGAAAAAATATTACTTTTATTACTATTATTATAACCAAAATATGTTAAAAACATATATTTTTTAACAGAAGATGATTTGACCAAAATATGATAAAAATAACAGCCTACATTGAATAAAACTATGTGTTGTATTGTCATTATTTTCGATGAGTAAACAGACCCTCACAGATCTTTTTGTGCTGTTCAAAATATTATACGGCAATGAGTCCAGCTGCGACATAACTGCAACAGAAATTTGTCAGCCAGGATACATACAATTCACTATTTCTTAATTTCTTACATTTGTTGCTTTACAAATTTTAAGTGTATGTGGAGGATGGATTATTAATTTGAACTGCATTGATTTGTGTGTGTATTTTGGAACTTGTGTTTCACAAAAGGGCCAACTGAACCTATCAATTCATGGACAGATTGTTACGGTTTCACCTGCACAATCCTCTCTGTCTCCCTCACACACCCCTGTGTCTGTCTCTAACCCTTCTTCTTTCGTGTATCATCAGATGGCCAACTCTGTGTCCTGCAGCCACGCCCTCGTCTCTGGTCCTACGTCGAAAAGACCAGCTTCTGAGGGTGGGCTGTAGAGGGGGCAGCCGGTGATTATATGCTCGGCAGATGGCGCTCTTGAACCGTTAGAGAGTTGAGTGGAGATCAGCAGTATATCTCAGGACCCCGGAGGAGAAATATGATTTCGATCACAGATTTTTGAAATATTGATATCAAAGACGAGTTACGGCGTCTTCGGCAGAATGAGCATGGCGAGCAAAGACGAGTTACGGCGTTCCCGGCGATTAAAGTGTTAATGTTGAGTGATTTGCAGTGTCAAATTTCCCTCAGGATAATACATTTCTATTCTATTCTATTCTATATCTTTGAAAAGTCTCCATTTATTCAACACTTCTGAATTCACTGACAAACTGAACTGAACTGACAAAAATAAGGTGCATAAAAAAGCAAACAAAATTCCTCCACAGGCTACTCACCATCATAAGTAAAGAGGTAAGCGGTGTTTGGGGACAGAGTGAAATCTTCTTAAAACACTGCCCCTCCACTTATTCCTGAACTTTTTTGTTAAGTCCTTCTCAAATGCCAACTGAATTAAATTGGCCTTAGTTGCGTCGATGAAGCATACTAAGGCGATGTTCTGTAAAGACGTTCTTGAGGGTAGAAAACGAATTCTCATAGAGTGCCGTGCTAGCTTCAGTAGTGTTGTTGTTGACATCAGTGCCCACTAGGGCTGTCCCCGACTAAGGATTTGGATAGTTGACTTTGATTGACCAAAAAAAAAAAAAAAATTATTTTTATTAAATTTTTTTACCAGGGTGGGCACAGCTGACTCAGTGGGCGGGCCCGGCCCCCTAATGCCCGCCCATGGCGCCGGGACTGCACCACCTCCTGGGTCCTGGATGTATCGCTGGATACGGGAGGGCCCCGCCGACTCCCATGATCGTTTCCAGGATGCTGCCAGCCAGGCGTCTCTGGACAAGTCCTCAGATATAGACTGTAGCATTTCTTGTGCTGCCGTGTTGTAGGGATGGCGAGAGTTTAGCCTGCCTGGTGCTCTCTAACCCTGTGTCTGTCCCATTCACTCCCTGCACTTCGGCGACAACTGATCGTCATCATGATTATCTGATGGATGGAGACTCCACACCTGACGTCTAATCACCACACTACCTACAAGAAGATCAGGATCTCCATGCATCAGCATCAGATCTTCGTTTATTGACGGCCTGCTTCAACTTCCTGCTTCCCCCCGGTCACGGATACCCACCCGCCAGGCTCACACACACCGCACTGGATTGCGTTACCTTTTTGCAACGTATTATTAAATGCCCTTTGGGGTTGAACATGATGACACTCACAATTTTCGTTTATTGTTTTGGCGGTTTTTCTTTGTTTTTGTTTCTTTTCTCTAATTTTTTCTTAGGACCTGACGGGCTGGGAGGGATCTCTCGCCGGTCAGGGTAGGAGGATGGTGGTGACACAGCGGGACTGGTAGGAAATGTCTATGTAATGGGCTGGAAACGGGGTGGATGGACTAGAGCTGGTTCATGATTTTGTTTTCCGCTCATTAAGAGTCCAGGGGCCCTCATGCATCAACGTGTTCTACGCACAGATCTGTGCTTACCCTGTGCGTACGATCATTTCTAAGCAAAGAGTGGGATTCATCAATTTGAACTTGAACTTGACTTCGTGCTTACATCTACGCACATTTCAGACCTGGCGTACCTAGCGCCCAGTGGTAGAATATATTATTACAACAAGGAAATGAGCTTCTGTGCATAATAACACTGGCACGTTCTGTACGAACCGTAGTTCATTATAGTTCATTGTAAAATAGCAACAGTAGTGTAATTATGGTCAAAACCCTATAAATAGCATTTGGAATAATAGATCTTTCTCTCAGAATGAATGCAGCATGTCATATATGTTACGATGAATTGAAAATGGGGGACCCTGATGTAAACAAGACGAAAGTCTTTCTCTGGTCTGCATCCCCTTAACAATTGTATGTATTGAGCTGTACTGTACTGTACCCATTCTGCAATCTGTTAATAAAGTTCTCATTCATTCATTCATTCATGGTTTATATAGCGTTATCGGAATATACGGGGTGTAGGCTACTGACTGACTGCGCTCCGCGTAGCTTGATTGATTGATTGATTGAAAAGTTTATTAACAGATTGCAGAATGGGTACAGTACAGTACAGCTCAGTACATACAATTGTTAATTGGGGATGCAGACCAACTTTCGTCCTGTTTACATCAGGGTCCCCCATTTTCAATTCATCATAAATCATAAAGCTCAACTCGTTATTATTTTGCGCACAGACCGCCGAAACACGGGAACGTTTTGATTATATTTAAAAGGCTTTACGTTAAACGAAACAAGTGGAATTTCGAAGCTGTAAGCAGAATAAGTCATATGAATATAGTGTTCTTCCCCCTTTTTACTGTACAAGAAAGAATAGAAAACGCATTGCAATGACACCATGCAGATAGTGGACAGACTATATGATGGAATTCAAGTTCATGTATTGAAAGGCAGGATACATCATACATGCAGTGAGATTCATTGTTCTTGTATATGCTCTCGTATTATATTGTTTATATAGGCTACCCAATACTGACATCAAAATAGATTGTAGTAGTATGCCTCTAGAAATCATGCAGCAGGTAGAAAATTGACGGGAGATCCATCGCGATTTGGAATAGAATTGAGGAGAACTTTAATCCGTGGGTATTAATCAAACAACACGGGAAAAGGCAGTCATATTCCAGCGCGGTCTTTATTAGCCGACAACAAAATAGATGCCTCTAAAAATCATATAGCCAATCGAACACAACTAATAAAGGCATTCATATTGTACAGCACGGTTATAATGACACACAACACAACCAACGCCAAACAGTGGTCAACGAACGGTCTTTATTAGTATTTTGAGCTGTCCAGGCAGAATTGCAGCAATGGTCTTAGGGAGCCGTTGATATCTGACATCACCGTTTACAAATCCGCCTTTTATTTATCCACCTCCGTTACGAGGACCTCCACCTCGGTGTCTGTGTAGTTTCTCTTTTTCGTTCGCTTTGCCATCCTCCAACATTCCACGCACAGGGATTCCCTCATGGTATTTGAAGGGGAGGGCCTGACCATATTTGGTTGGTCGGGGCGGTTTTGGTATGCAAATACGTGAAAGCGTGCACGAGCTGCGGCGCAGGGCCAAGGTGGGATTCATCATGACAGGTGTGCGTAGAGCCTGCTTACGCACGTGTGATGAATGCCGACTTCCCTGTGCGTGCGCTAGTTCTAAATTCCGTGCTTACGTGTGGAAGTAGGTCAAGGTCAAAGTCCACGTTGATGAATGAGGGCCCGATGTAGCATCTGGGAGGTTGTGTCACATTTTGTGGTAAGTGTTGGGAAAACATGGTTCTCTGTACATAGGTAAGCTCTGTGGATTTTGGTCGCAATTGGCCAAATAGTTTTCATGTAGGGTGCGGACATGTGCAATTGATAATTGGCTTATGGGGGACTCTATGCCGGCTTGTTGGAGGCTGGCAGAGTGTGTGGAAGATGTGTGTTTAAGGCGACTGTGGTTTGTTGCCATGCGTGTAGGGTCTGTTGGTGAATGGGTCTCGTCGGAGCTGGCTGTCCGAACCAAGGAACTGTCTGGAAACAAAGTATGATTGTGTAATAATGATATTCCACTCTCAAGGGTGGAGTGGTATTGTGTTGAACTTGAGACATTTGGTCTAGTAAAATAGTACAGCACAAAAATAAATGAGAGGAAGGTGATTTAATTGAATAATAACATCCGTGGAATATATAGATAATTAATTTGGGAAAAATGTATTGTCAATACAGAACAGTAGCGGAATGTATCTGGAGCGGAAAAATGTGATCTTCCAATCAATTGTGTGTTGTAAATAACAAATCCAAAAAGCAGTAACAGGACAGAGGGAAAATTATTTCCTTCTGTGGAGACTGGAGCAGTACCAAGGCTGCACACGACCAAGGAGATAGCGATTAGCGCAAATACAACGAGGAGCAACGGTCAAAACAATTTAGCAGTAAAAACCTCAGGAGGTTTGAACAGGGATAACTGGCAGGATGAAAGCTAATGATAATTGAGATCTCAGTGGTCCTGGGAGGGAGAAATGATTGTATATATTTTTGATTACTTACTCTCCCTCTTTTCTTAGAAATGTTAATCTTTTTGTGCGATGTATTAATCTTTTTCTTTCAGAGTCAGACACACAAAATAGACACATTTGGATATTACACAATAAGTATAGTAAATAAAACAAAAAAGCTGATATGGGAAGATGACTTCTTTGTATAGAGGTACTGCCCTAGTCTGGATGTCGTTAAACATAACTGATAACTGTGTGTGAGAATCGATAACGAGGGAGGGGGGATGAATGAAAGGAGAATTTGTACTGTACAGAAGGAAACTGGTTTTTTCAGGTTATTTTTTAGATTTTTAGGTGACTTTGCTAAGGTTAACATAGTATGGTATATATAAAGTTAAAGACATGTTTGATTTAGAAAATACTGGTGTTATGTGGGTTATGAAACCCACAAGGGTGGATCTGTGGTATATTTCTGCATCAACATGTAATTCCCAAAAGCATCTTCAGCTACGGGTCGGAATTCTATTTGGTAAGGAGGTATAGGAAAACGTGACCTGTAGTTTTACTTTGTAAATATAGAGGTTAAAACAATACAACCAGCTGTATTCTGCTGTTATTCCATATATTAACTCTGTTATTTATATATAAGTGTTCTGCTTTTCCCCCAAAGAGATAATTAAGATACATTTCTTCTAGAAGTCACTTAAAATAGAGGCTCTGGGGTCAAGAGATGTCTCACCTTTCCCCGGAGAGGGGGAGGTGGAGAATCACAAATGAAACCATCCTTAATTTGCACATAGCTCTGAAAAGGGTGATTTAATTACGGCCACATCCCTTGCCCCCGCAACTGTAAATACTCTGGGAACATATTTTAGGCCTTGGGACAAAGTAATTTAGCATTTGAATAGTTCCCAGACTCCTACTAAAAGCTAAAAATAGCCTCTGAAAAGATAATGTTGTTTACTAAAGCCAGACCCCCACAATAGGTTGTGAGTTGGGCTACTCAACAGCCAGCTGTAAAAGATAAGAACTGTTTGAGTAGAGCCATTTAGGGGCTCTAGAACAAAGGAGCCACCTGGTCTCTTCATGGTGGGGGACAGGAAGGCTTTTAAATAAGCCCTGGTTACATTTAAACACAGAGGAACACCATTTGGTTTATAAGTATGTAACCACCACCAAAACTAATATTAATCCAGTAGGGAAAATAGCCTCAATAATTATAAAATAGTGTATTGATTAATATGAGACTAAACCAGACACTTATCAACCATTTCTAAAGTTTAATTAAGCCAGTAATATAGTTTAAAATAGAAGATTAAGGTGGCTTACTTAGAAAACTAAACTAACTTCCAAGATAAGATTATAGACGATTTATAATGCAACAGTTTGTTTTAAAACCAACAAATAGGTCTAATTTGGTATCTAGAAGGCCATAGAATTCAGGAAAGGACTGTCTCAGTTAAGTAATAACTAATCTCTAATTCTTCAGTTAGTAAAAATCAAATACTGTACCTTTAAACGTTAAACTTTAGAAAGGTAACTCTTTACCTTAAAATAGACGGGACTGCCCCTTTAAGAATCAAAATGGCCGACGACCCAAATCCAAGATGGCCGCTGTGAGCTCTAGCCAATCAGGACGTAGAGATCCGCCCCCTGACGAACCAGGTCGACATTCGCTCAGGGGCGGGATTTAGCCTTTAAAACAGGCTGCACCGAAAGAGACGAGGAGAAGCTCTTGAATCTTGTATGCACAGCTGAACGGAGAGAGGACCTGCCTGGAGACGTTTTTGCCACGAGAAACAAAGAAGCTGTTGTCTCCCTGGCAACGAGAAATCAACAACCGAAGATTGTTATTCTTAAACTACTTTTTATTAGTCTGATATTAGTGACTGGCGGCATAGTGCTTTGTTCCACTAATATCATTGCGTTTTCATTGATTGAACCAGATCATTCTTGTATACTTGAGAAATAACCAAACTCTCATGGATTTCTTTCCTTCGCCGTGCTACAGGTTTTGGTAATATGACATAGAGCCAACAAAACACAACGCAGTAGAGTAGATTATATGATCAAAAGGCTCTAGTCGATCTTACATTACCACTCACACACGGAAATGGAATACATATTATCCAAACGAGGACGCGATTCACCCGCAACGCCATAACGTTATTATCAGGGGCGGAGCTTCAGGGGGGGCTGTAGGGGCGGGGCTCCCCGGGCCCGCGACAGGCGAGGCCCAATGGGGGGCCCGGGCCCGTCGCGAGACAGCAGGCTCCGCCCCCGAGATATCCCGACGGGCCCGACGTTGAACTTCATGGTCATAATTTATTAGGTGTATAATAAACCATTGTAGCCTATAATATGAGTTGAACTTGTTGTGCTGCTATTTTCACACTCACATTTAACATTAAAACATATATATAAAAAAAAAAAAAAGTGAATCCAAATGTATTTTGGGTAAAATCGTCATCACGTAAACCAACGTCATCAATCACCGGCCGTCATTCAACAGAGCGTCTGATGGTCTGCCACACTGCCTAAGGCCTAACAAACTTAAGCATGAGTACTTCTACATATAAACACAAGAGTGGAGCGACCAAACGCAAAGAAAAGGAGAAAAAGGATCAGGGAAAAGCTAAATTGTCTAAGTTAGATGGATATTTTTTTCGCCCTACTCCTCCTCCCGCCGCGGGAGATGAGACTGAAGTTGCCAGCCATGTTTCATCCCTGACTCCGAGGCCCGGGGATGAAACAGCGTTAGTGGGAGTGACGAGCCAGATTTACAGGTAGGCTAAAATCACGGACACACTCAACAAGAAAATGTTTGTTTGTAAATGTTGATATCTATGGTTGTTGTTACTTCGTGTAGCTTATTATTTCCTTCTCTGTCTCTCGGCTGTCTGTAGTGATGATGGCAATAGGGATGATGAGTCAGCAGCTGCTGCTGCTAGCTGCTCGGCAGAACCAGGCCTGAAGCCTGACCAGGTGCCACACCCCTCCCCCTCCGGCTCCTTACCTGCTGCGGGCCCGCAATGTGAAGAAGTACCGGCGGACACTGAAAATGAAACCAGCAACAGGTCTCCTCACGCTACAGGGGGAAACCACGGATCATGATGTGTCCTCTCAGTCCTGCAATTATAATCTGGGGTGTTTTCCGACTGATCGTGGAAACTATTTGGAAAATATTGAGGATGCCAATATCAAAAGGTATATCCTTAAAATGGGCCTGTGCAAACCAAAAGCTCCATTTCCCAAAGACAATGATAATCGTTGCTTTTCAGAAACGTATTACTCCTCCACAACTAAAGTTGGGATGAAGTTTCCACGCAGCTGGATGTGCTATTCACCAAAATTGGACTGCTGCTATTGTGAGCCTTGCTGGCTTTTTGCCCACCGAAACGCACCGTTTTACAACAATGCATGGGTCAATGGAATAAAAGACTGGAAACATCTTTCTACTAAAATTGAGAGGCATGAATCCACTCAAATTCACCTGGGTGCATGCGTAGTATATGAGCAGTGGAAAAACAATGGCACAATAGACGCTGAGATGGAGAGGAACGTGCGTAATGCTGCCCAATTTTGGAGACAGGTCGTGGAGCGCATTGTTAATGTAACCCTGACTCTAGCGTCAAGCAACTTGGCATTCAGGGGGCATCGAGAGGTCTTAGGTCAGGGCAAAGCTGGCAACTTTTTGTCAATAATCGAATTATTGGCTCGCTACGACCCTGTTTTGAAAGAGCTAATCAACCGACCAGGGTCAGTGAAATACCTGTCACCAGATTCAAGATGAGATTATTTACATATTATCTCAACGTGTGAAAGCTGACATCATTGATGAAATAAACGAAGCCCCATTTTATTCCGTCATCATGGACACAACGCAAGATGTGTCAAAGATAGACCAGTTGAGTCAGGTTTACCGTTACATAACTGTTGTTAAGAACGACATGGATATTGCAACCGATATACAGATCAATGAAGTCTTTTTGGGTTTTGAAGTGCCTGAAGGTTCATCAGCTTCAGAGCTTGAAAACAAAATCCTTGGTTCTATAGAGAAAAATGGATTCGATCTGTCTAAATGCCGTGGACAGGGCTATGATGGTGCGGCTAATATGAGTGGTGTGTATTCAGGCGTGCAAGCAAGAATAGCAGAGAAGGAGCCCCTTGCCCACTATGTTCATTGCGCTGCTCATAATCTCAACCTAGCACTCAACGACTCTGTTAAAAATGTCCCTGGAGTAAAGCAGTTCCATGACACTGTAGAGACGCTCTACAACTTTTTTGGTCACAGTATCAAACGATGGGCATTGCTCAGTGAGTTAATGACGCCAGAGAGCAGAACTATCACATTAAAACGCTTGTGTCCCACTCGCTGGTCATCTCGCCATGATGCGCTTGTTGCGTTAAGGCACCGATATGGAGACATTATAAAAGCCCTCGTCAAAATATCCCTTACCAGTGACAAAAAGGATGAGCGCAATGAAGCAAGCGCACTCAAGAATGCTATAAGCAAATTTCGCTTTCTTTTTTTGGTCAACATGCAGACCAAGATTTTGGAAAGCATAAATTGTGCTTCACAGTTACTCCAAGCAAAAGACGCGGATATTCTGAAAGCATCTAGTCTACTGCAAAATGCCATCACTGTTTTGGTGGAGTATAGGGGACAATTTGACGATGCGAAGTCCGCCACTCTTGCCCTGGCTACTAAATGGGGAAGTACAACGCAGTTTGAAACAACCAGGGCCAGAAAAGTGAAACGTCACTTTGATGAACTTGCTGAAGACAGCCGCCTCACTGACGCAGAGAGCAACTTTCGGGTGAATGTTTTCAATGCTTGTCTCGATATCATCATCCAGCAACTGTCCCAAAGATTCACCAGCTTAAATGCAACTGTGAACATGTTTGAGGCAATTCACCCCAACACACTACTGCACGCAAAGGACGAGGAGTTGCACCAAGCTGCCCAGCGGCTTAGAGAGCACTATAGTCGGGACATCGCCGCCAGCTTCCCTGGCCAGCTGCTCTCTTTCAGAACCTGTTTCAGGGAACAGATACAAAAACTGAAATCTGTTGTGGATCTCGTCAAAATGCTAATTGTTTCCAACCCAGCAGTAACCTCTACATTTAGTGAGGTTTGCACAGCATTGATCTTATTTCTGACTCTTCCTGTCACCGTGGCAACCGCCGAGCGCTCTTTCTCCAAATTAAAACTCATCAAAAACTATTTGAGGAGCACGATGGGACAGGAGAGACTGAGTGGACTGGCCTTGCTGTCCATCGAAAGTGACCGAGCCAAGAAATTGGACATACAGCGGATTGTGGACGAGTTTGCGGAGCGCAAGGCTCGCCGAGTAGCCTTCAAGTAGTGGTGAGTACACTTTATTTACTCCGTGCCTATTTTAATGTGTGGCCTGTGCCTATTTTAATGTGTGGGGCCGCTGTGCCAATATTAATGTGTGGCCTGTGCCTATTTTAATGTGTGGGGCCGCTGTGCCAATATTAATGTGTGGCCTGTGCCTATTTTAATGTGTGGGGCCGCTGTGCCAATATTAATGTGTGGCCTGTGCCTATTTTAATGTGTGGGGCCGCTGTGCCAGTATTAATGTGTGGCCTGTGCCTATTTTAATGTGTGGGGCCGCTGTGCCAGTATTAATGTGTGGCCTGTGCCGATTTTAATGTGTGGGGCCGCTGTGCCAATTTGACTATACTGCTCTGAGCTCTGGTGGTGGCTATCCATGGGGCTGAATGGTGTGTCAGAAATGTAGTAATTTTATTAGGCTATGTTTTCGTCCTTGTGGTTTGTTGGACTTTATATTATGTTATATCATTATCTGATACATATATTCGTTTCTATACACTTTGTAGAAACGAAATCTTAAATATTACACTTTTTCTTTAGTTACTTTTCTTTCAAACATTGTTTTAAATTGTAATCTATACTGACTGAGCGATTTTTAAAGGGCCCGGTCATGTGGCCCCGCCCCCCGGCCCGGGTCTGATACGCGCCGCCAGTGGTTATTATGTTACATTGTAACATTAACACAGCGCACCCTAACTGCTTGTGTATTCTAGCAGTGTTTTAGAGGTTATTTTGTACAGTACCTTTATCTGCACTGAAACATACATTTCTACAGTACATGCAGTTGTTGAGGTAGATAATCGTGATTATGTTTATTTATTTATCTATCTCTCTTGTGTATTCTAGCAGTGTTTTAGAGCGCACCCTAACTGCTTGTGTATTCTAGCAGTGTTTTAGAGGTTATTTTGTACAGTACCTTTATCTGCACTGAAACATACATTTCTACAGTACATGCAGTTGTTGAGGTAGATAACCGTGATTATGTTTATTTATTTATCTATCTCTCTTGTGTATTCTAGCAGTGTTTTAGAGGTTATTTTGTACAGTACCTTTATCTGCACTGAAACATACATTTCTACAGTACATGCAGTTGTTGAGGTAGATAACCGTGATTATGTTTATTTATTTATCTATCTCTCTGTGAGCAAAACCTATTAATATTACATATGTGTTGGCGGAATCGCGCCAATGTTTGTTATGAATAAAACGCCCGAAATAACATAACGTTACAAAGTACAGTTGACAGCTGGGCTGTGTTCTATTTCATTATGGCTGCTGCTCAGCATCATTCTGCACGCACTTCACTTCGTGCACGAGCACTGAATAAAAAATTCCACAATGTACCTTTACATCCCAACATTCGTCTGGCCACACCCCTATCCGCTTACCTTCATAAGCAGGTGTGTGGTCACCTACTCGCCTCCTTCTTCACTTTCACCACAAGGAAGTGCCTTCAGTAGATCCCACACTTGACGAGGTTGTTAGTAGAAGAAAGTTGGAAAACAAAAGAACGGGAAGATACGTTGACATCATATCTTTATTTTCTCTCTCACTATTTTCGAGAAAATACAGCGATATTGTCTTTGTCACTGGAGTGTCTGGAAGATGATGATCATTCTGTCCTCCACCGGCTTTTTCGTATTAGGGGTTCGCGCCGCTGATGTACTCCCCGACTGCAGTCCTCCTTGCTGCGGCTGGATGGGGTTGCCCTCCGGTCATACAGCTGGACTGTAGGAAGCACCGACTGTTGTGAGAAATCAGTTTTGCTTCCGGGTGGGGTGAGTATTGTTTTGCTTGCGAGCTCTGGTTGTCGGTTTATGCTATGGGGGTTAGCTGACAATTTTACGAACGCCGACTCCAGACTGGGGTCCTCTGCTCGGTTTCTTAAGCAACGGACGGAGGATCTTGGTCTGACGCCCATGACGGTCAACCTAGTGGGCCGCGACCAGGACCTGGTGAACCAAGGATTCTCTGGACAAGCGGATGCTTCTCTGTCCCGTGCAGGCCCCATCTTTCACATAAATGTGGAAGTACACCCTAACGAGGAAATGTGGGCATAGGATCTTCTTTATCGGGAGTTCCATGCTCAAAGTAGGCTGCAGCCCGGATGGGAATTGTGCTGGCTCCACTGTATGTCTGGTAAATCACCGTTGGAAACTGTGTTTGACATTTCTTTTTCTCTTTCCTCTTAGGATGGGGAGGGACTTGGACAGCGGCCTGTCTGAAGTGTGGCTTGTTATGTCGTTGTGTACAGTGCAGGTGATAGCTGCTTAGCTGGCGCGCTAGTTTGTGGCCTACTGTGTTAGCCAGTCAGCTGTTAGCTGCGGCGCTAGCTCGCTGTGTCACCAGGCTAGTAAACGTTAGCTTGTTGCTATCAGTCGGACGGCTGTTAGCTTAATGCTACACTGTTGAAACGATACTGTGACTATAACATGCCTTAAAACACTCTGACTACGACGTCATCTTTGACAGAGGATGTTAGTCGACCCTACACCCGGTTGCCAGTGCCAGCGAGGACTTCGTCAACATGGAGAACGGCGGCTGGGTGGCGTTGCGGACATACCCTCGTCACCGGAGCAGGAGATGCTGGGTTCAACTCGGTGTCCCGTTAACCAGTGTTGCGGTTCTTTCGGCCTGCGTTCTGGGTGAAGGTAGGAGTCCTTCGGACTTTAAACACTTCTTCTTTTCTTCCCTTCTAAATGTTTTGTAATAACGATGTTTCCAAAACATGTGTTGCTGCAATACATTGAGGATACGACGCGTGTTGTGTGTGAATTGTCTTGTCACTGGTATAGCTTCTCTCTGTAGTAAATCGGCGTTGTTTTTTACGTGTGTAAAAATGAACTGGTTTGGTTGTGATGAGAACATGTGTGTTCATGTAACGTTGTACTTGTACCGTGGGTGAACTCACAACTAAGAGGGTTAATTGAACCTGTAAAGCTATGCTTAGTGACATGTGATTGAGGAATGAATCTTTTTCTCAGCCTGTGATGACAATGAACAGTATGTTCACACATTAACAGAGGTGCCTGTTCGCCTTGGTCGTATCAAGGGTAAGATAAGAGGGGTGACCCCCCCGGTTCCCTCGGGCTTCCCCCCCTCTTCTCAGACATGTTTGGTTACAATATATTGTGTCACTGTGTTTGTGGGGATACGATGTAACCCTCAGCATAATTGCTGGGGTTGTGCTTTCCGCTTGAGAAAAAAAAAATTCCTAAAGAAAAGGTTGTTTGGTCACTTATCATGTGTGCTTAGCAAGGCCTGTGGCCAATACATAATCGAGGACTTCTGTCTTCTCTTGTTATGAAAAACGGCGTTCCTCTGTAGTAGGAGTGTACTGTGCCATTTTTTGTTGTGATGAAGGGTTGTGTGTGTCTTTATGATCTACAACTGGGTTAGGTTTGGCCCACAGAAGCACATGTGTAAGTCCGGACCGGGGCTCTTAAAGGGGCCCTCTCTGTTCTGTGTTTTCCTTAGTAAAACTCAGGTAGCAGGTTATCACATGAGCTATGTGAGGCTGTTCGATGCTTCATGTAGCAGGCTATGACTGTGTCATGCTCTACTTGTCATTACATAGTATCATGGGTGAGGGGTCGTAAAGGGGTGAACTGGTAATCCTTTCCTCCCCTTTTCTGATTGATCAGGGGTTAAAACCTCCTGTCCTTCAAGGTTCCTGTCACGTTGCTGTTCGGCACGTTACAGGGTAAGAGGGGGGGGGGGGGGAGTTTTCTGGTCCCACGCCCTGGAAGATTGGGCGTGTGCACCGCGGAAATTCCCCCGCCATAGAGTACGTCACTGAGCGCGTCTCTAGTGGTAAGACTTCCGTGGGTTGTTCAGGTCCATGTTATGGATCTGTTTCAGGGAGTTGTCAGAGCTCCTCCTCACGAAGCTCCTCCTCAGAGAGAAGTGCCTTCTGTGAGTTCGGACACTCCTTCCCAGTGAGGGAGCCTCCTCAGAGTTCAGAGCCTCCTCCTCAGATTGTCAAGGTGAGTAGAACTTCAAAAAAAGGAGTTCTGCTCTATTGTGTGTGTATTCGATTCAATTCGATTATTGAGTGTGTATTGGTTCAGTGCCTCCTCCTCGGAGAGCCCTAACCCAAGTGTTACATAGCTCAATGTTGCAATATATTCTTTTCAATCTATACAGCTCGCGTGGGAAGTCTCTCTGGGGATTTCCGTCTCCTCCCTGTGGCGAGGGTGGCGGGATGTAAAAATGTAAACTATTTTTACCCTCAGCTGTGTCACGTGGGATTCAGTCTGTGTTTCTTTCTTTTAAAAAAAAAAAAAAGAGGAAGGAACATGAAGCACGACGGCTCCGTGTCGTTCTCCCAGGCGACTTGGAGGAACAATGTCTGGTGTCTTGCTAGACTATCCATTGATGTGTTTGGGTCTCGACACGTACATAGTGCTGGCTCAGGGTGTTTCTGTTAAGAATCACGCAGGGGGCTAAGTGCGCCTTGGTTGCTCGTTATTAAAACAGCATTTTTATAGGGCAACTGGGATGGAGTTTTGTCTCTTCCGAGCGCCAGTTTACTAGGTTGTCTCGATGAATTCTCGTTCATATCTGGGGGATGTTAACGGAATAGATCAGAACATAGGTAGAGGGGTCTTACGCCCTTGGGGTGGGCCACTGAGCGCGGTACAAATGGGACCATCTGGGTGCCGCCCTCTTTTCATGTTTTAGATCGACACGCATACCTACCCCCTCTTCTGGAGTGGGCATGTCAGCGTGGTTAGGGCACGGGACTGGTTCTGGTCGCGCTGGTCCAGGTCAGTTAACCCGTTGTCCGCCGGGGATGCAGATCTGCTGTTCTGGTACCCTGAGGGACTTGGGCTTTTTTCGGGGGGAAAAATGCCGGGTCGGCCCGGGTGTCACAGGGTTAGGCGTTATGGAGACCCTTTGTTGGGTACATGTTGTACTCTGCACTATCGTAATGGCTTACGGCCATACCAACCTGAACACGCCCGATCTCGTCCGATCTCGGAAGCTAAGCAGGTTCGGTCCTGGTTAGTACTTGGATGGGAGACCGCCTGGGAATACCAAGTGCAGTAAGTTTAGGGCTGGTTCTCCATTCTTTTCGCTCCTCTCTCACGCGTGGCGAAGAGGGGGCTGTTGGGGTGGTCTTCTGGACCTCCTCTGGTAACCCTGTGTGCTTCCAGAGCCGCCGGGCCCGGTCCGAAGTAATGTTTCGTTGAAACCGTAGGCCTGGAATAACCCTTTTTTGGAAACTGAAACACTTGTACTGCGGTATAGCTGGTGTATACCCGCAGGTGTGTTTTGGAGTTTTTTCTTGAGGGGTTATAGGAACAACCACCGTCTGTGTACCGAGAGGGTGGTTGATTCCCTGGTGTGTTGGAGCAGAGTCAACTCCCGGGTTACCCGGTTGAGTGTGCCCCTGCACGTTCATGACGTCTGCCAATCGTGTCAGCCTTCTCTGCCTCGACCCCTCTGGGTGGGTTTTTTTTTATGGAGGCTTTTGTCATGGTGCTCAACAACACCAGCATACGCCCCTTCCGCCGGGGGGGCTGTTTTCAGTTGACCCCTTTTGGCGCCTGTCTTGTCCGCAGTGCTCCAGGCTCAGGTGTACAGCCTGCTGCCTGGTATCCCCGGTGCGCTGCCTGCTTCCGTTGGTTAACCTTTTTTGAGTGCTTTACGGCCATGCTGACTGCCTGTTTTGCAGGGTCAGTGTGCCAGGCGGTCTACTATTGGGGGGTAAGGGCCCGCTCTTGGAGGGGCTCTATCCGAATACGCTGGCGATGTGGGGGGCGGTGTCACTAAGTGACCGCCTGGTGGGGTCTTGATGCCTGGCGTCATTGACCTCTCCGGGCCCCCTTTTTCCAGGGGATCCAGTCCCTTCAGTGGGTCTGGGTCTTCCTTCGTGCTCCGCTGCTACGGCCTTGCCACAGGGTTGAGTTTGCTCTTGACCCTGTGATTCTGGGGGCAGTAACGAGGGTTGTTCCTTCCGTTCGTTCCCTGGTGGCATGCGGGTTGTGCGTGTGCGTAGTCGTGGGGTCAAGCCACGGTCTGCTCACCCTGTGCGTTGAGTTGCTTGAGTTCCTCTTCACACGGTCGGATCCGTCTCCCTCCCGTCCTCCAATAGGGAGGGTATCCTCCATTAGGGAGGGTCGGGGGGCTCGGTCCTCCCCGGTCTGATGGTTGTGGGGGGCCTTAGCGGGGTACATTTGTCGAGCTTTGGCTCCCGCTCAGCTCCTCTTGTGCAGAATGATGCTGAGCGGCAGCCATAATGAAATAGAACGTAAGGTTATGTATATAACCAAGTTCTATGAATTATGGTGACGCTCAGCATCAGGACGCCGCTGCGGCCCTTGATCTCGCCTTGTGGTGAAAGTTTGGGAAGGAGGCGAGTAGGTGACCACACACCTGCTTATGAAGGTAAGCGGATAGGGGTGTGGCCAGACGAATGTTGGAATGTAAAGGTAGACTGTGGAATTTTTTATTCAGTGCTCGTGCACAAAGTGAAGTGCGTGCAGAATGATGCTGAGCGTCACCATAATTCATAGAACTTGGTTATATACATAACCTTACGTTAACGTTACAAGGGAAGCATGCGTTTGTGAGGCGTCAAAAAGAAAATGCGCATTGGTTACCGGCGAATGCAGAAGCACTCTTGGGCTGGCATTAATATAGACGCAATCTGCGTAGGTAGTGTGGTGATTAGACGGCAGGTGTGGAGTCTCCATCCATCAGCGTGATAATTATCAGCTGTGCCTTTTGTGCGCCCGTAGAGCGTGCACCAAAGTGCAGGGAGTGAATTAATTATCACGCTGATGGATGGAGACTCCACACCTGCCGTCTAATCACCACACTACCTACAAGATTAAATGCCCTTCAGGGTTGAACTTTACTCTGTCTCCCGTGTTGTGCATTTGAGCCTACCTGTAACCGGTTCCTAGCACAGATTGCCATCTGTCCACATTGTACCAACACGCAACAAAGGAATCTACGTCATGAGGATAAGAAAATGGCAAAGTCATTCTTACACAATGATAGAGCCTGAGAGGCATGATCAGACAAGATCAGGGCTTGAAAATAGAGGCGTGGCGATACAAAATCCAGTACGGGGGGGAGGGATTATTATTTTAATTGCTTACACTTGAGTTAATCTTTAACAAGTTAATCTTTAAACAAAATAAGCGTTGTGTGAGGAATGCTGCTAGGTGAGTTTTATCCATTATGATAATTTAGTTCACTACTTATGCTCCTTGCTCATGTCCTCAAACATATTGAAGTATGACGATACATGAATAGGAATCTAATAGGGTCACTGTTTTATTCTATATAAAAAAACTCACATCCAAAATGTTTTATCAGGGATTAAGAGAAAGCAACCAGAGACAGCCTATAACAGATCACTGTGGTAGTTTTAATGGGGAAATCCATAACACTAAAGATGGCGGCAACAACAAATCAACAAAACAAACATATTCAGAGGAAATAAGTAATTGTGATAACATTTTATGTTAAGTATTATAATTATAATTATAATTTACTGCATTTTTTGTTGAAATGTGGGTTTTAAAGGTGGTGACGGACTTGAAACAGCCTTATTTTCAGCTTGACAACAGAAACCATGAAGATGCTCTTCGGAGTGTGTTTATACTGTTATCGACAGGTTATGTATATAACCTAGTTATATGAGTACTGGCTAAGCGTCCCGCTCTTAAGCCATTCCGAGATATACCTCATCTCATGTACCTACTGTACACCATCAACGAAAAACAAATACACCCATCACCTGCCGGGCTCCGCCCCTATAGAGGCGTACTCTATAAGACATTAGGCATGGTCACCAAACACTCTTCCTCGCAAAAAACCCGTTTCCAGGAAAAGATTCCTCAAGGGAACTCAGGGCCGCTTAAGAGCGGGACGCTTAGCCAGTACTCATATAACTCGTTATATAGCGTACTTGGCCATCGCGTCCCGCTCTTAAGCCATTCCGAGATATGGGGTAGAGCGGACGCGAGGCCCGACAGATGCACCCCCTGAGGACCCGTAAGCCCACATCAAGGGGTTGGGGAGTCCCGTCACCCCATCCTTCCTAATGAAGGGGGGGCGCAGTCAACTCCACCCGAGTGCGAGCAAGAGGGAACTAGAACCCCTTGAACACACAGCACAGGCGGAACCACGTGTGACCCAACACACTGTGGCCCATACCCACACACCCCTGCTACCCTACCAAAGGACGGGAAGCAGGAGAGGCCACAGACCCCAGAACCGCCTGGGAGACAGAACCCCTGGTCATGTCCATGAGGTAAAACCTTACAAAGGGGCCCGGGGAGGACCACGAAGCTGCAGCACAGATGTCCTCCACCGAGGCCCCACCCAGCAGAGCGGCAAAGGCTGCCACCCCACGAGTGGAGTGCGCCCTGACGCCCCCAGGGGGATCCAGCCCAGCCAACGTGTAGCAGAGGGCAATGCCCTCGCACAACCAATGGGACAGGCGCTGTTTCGATAGTGCCTTACCGGCACGAGAACCACCGTGACAGACAAAAAGCTGATCGGTAACCCTGAGGTCCTGAGTACGGCTGAGGTAAATTCCCAAAGCACGGACCGGACATGACAGGTGAAGGCCCGCATCTAACTCACCAGCGTGAGGAGGCGGATGAAACGCCTGAACCACAATATCCCTGGAGCGGAAGGAACTCCGGATATTTTTAGGCACGAAGGCAGGATTAGGCCGCAGAGTGGCACCACAATCGGAACGAAAAGACGGGCACTCTGGACGTACCGAAAGAGCACAGAGCTCACCCACGCATTTAGCGGAGGTGACGGCCAGCAAGAACGCGGTCTTGAACGACAGCCGTCCCAACGGCGCTTGCTCAAGAGGCTCAAACGGGGCCAAGGACAACCGACCGAGGACCAATTGAAGATCCCAACTCGGAGCCAAAGAGCGTTGCACAGGCTTAACGCGTCGAACGCCAAGCAGGAAACGCTTCACAAGAGGGTGACTGAACAAGACATCCCCCTCAAATCCCTCATGATAGGAGGATATAGCTGCTGCATATACCCTCACCGTCGAAGCCGACAGTCTAGCAAGGAGAGACTGGAGGTAACCAAGGACAGCATCCAGGGGGCAGGAGACTGGGTCCCGGCCCCCCGCCTTACACCACTCTTGGAACATACGCCATCTGCCCGCGTAAAGCGCGACAGTGGAGGGAGCATGCGCATTCCGGATGGTATCAACCACAGAAGGGTCCATCCTCTCCAGACTTACCCTCCCACCAGCCACACCATCAGACGTTGGCCCAACACCGGGTACTGAAACAGCGACCCGTGTTGCTGAGAGAGGGCCATCGCCGACCAAGGAATAACCCAAGGCGGAGCGACCAGTAGCTGGATCAAGACCGGGAACCACACTGCCGTGCCCCGGTCCGGCGCTACCAGGATCACCGTCCTGCGCTCCCTCCGTATCCGCTCCAACAGCTGACTCAACAGCTGTACAGGAAGAAAGGCGTACAGAAGACCGGGCGGCCATAGAAAGATCGAGAAGGCATCCACCCCCAAGGGGGGACGATCTGCCCGACTGACCGAGAACCACAAGGGGCACTTGTGAGAACGTCGGCTCGCAAACAGATCCACGAGGCCTCCCCGAAGCGATCCCAGATCTGTCTGACTATATCGTGGCGGAGTTCCCACTCGTCGTAACGAGGACCGCCCGAGACATCATATCTGCGCCCACATTCTCTACACCAGGGATGTGGAGCGCCCTCAGACTGCGCAGCCTGCGAGATGCCCATAGCCAAGGTTCGACCGCCGCCCGGTGCAGGCGGATGGAACGAGTCCCACCCTGCCTGTTGATATACGCCGCTGCCGTCATACTGTCCATTCTGACCAGAACGTGCTCGCCTACCACCAGGTGGTCGAACCGTTTGAGGACCAGGAGGACCGCCTTCAATTCCAACACATTGATGTGCGGGGTAGGCGGGCCAGCATGGACCTTCGTCCAGCTGCCCCCCACTGCGTTGGTCTGACACGTCCCTCCCCAACCCGTGAGAGAGGCGTCGGTGAAGACCGTGACGTGTGAGCGCCTGCTGCCCATGGGGACCCCAATGGTGAGGATACCCAGCCTCCTCCAATGGGCGAGATCTCCCCATATCGACAAAGGAACCGTCAACCGTTTCCATTTGTCCCTCACCGGATCTATTCCCATAGAGAAGAACCACCTCTGTATCCTCCTCATGAAGAGGAGGCCAAGAGGAACCACCGTGTGAGCAGATGCCATCATACCGAGCAGGCGCATCACTTGCAGCGCCGTGAGCGTCCCTCCCAGACGGAAACCCCCGAGCGTGTGTAGGATAGACACCCTCCGCTGCTCCGAGAGGGTTACAATCATGGGCCTTGACCTCAGCGTCAAGCCCAAGTACTCCACCTGTTGACTGGGAAGAGGTGTACTCTTCTTCCAGTTCACAGCAAAACCCAGCCTGGTGAGGAATTCCACCACCAGCCTGGTATGAGACCTGGCAACGTCCTCCGACCGGCTGAGGAGTAGAATGTCGTCGAGATAGAATAGAACCCGTATTCCCCGATGACGTAGAGGCTCCAGCGCAGTCGCTACGCACTTGGTGAATGTGCGGGGAGCCAGAGAATAGCCGAACGGCAACCTCTGGTACTCGTACGCTACGCCCTGAAACAGGAACCGCAGGAACTTCCTGTGAGGAGGGAAAATCGGGATGTGAAAATACGCATCCTTCAGGTCTATGGAGGTGAACCAGTCTCCCCTTCTGACAGCAAGCAGCAGGAGTTTGACGGTCAACATCCTGAACGGTCTCGCTACAATCATACGATTGAACGCGGACAGATCCAGTATAGGTCTGACCCCCCCCTTTTTCTTGGGCACCAGAAAATAACGGGAGTAGACGCCTGACATCGCGTCCTCTCTCGGGACCACGACTACGGCCTGCTTGGATCTCGTCGGCCAGGGCTGTCACTGCTTCCGACCCTGACAATAGGGTCGGCACCAAACCTGAGAACGGAGGGTGGGGTTGTGCGAACTGCAAAACAAGCCCCCGCCTCAACGTTCTCTCTATCCACCCCTCCAAACGGCATTCTTGTCGCCATATGTGAAAATAATCCCACAGCGCACCCGCTGTCAACTGACGCTGGGCCGCAAGGAACAGTAGATAGTTGGCCCGGTCCCTCCCGCTGTGCGACGCACCCAAGGGGGGACCCCGACAGAAAGGGCCGGTTTGATACGGGAGAAGCTGCCATCAAACTGGTTGACACACACCCCCCCCCCTGAACACGCTCGCCTCTTCTTTGCTGACCACTGCCGCTCTCACGGGAGTGTGAGGCATCAGCGTGACACCCCGCCTGGCGAAGGCGAGGCCGGGGTAACCCTTGCTGTGCATTCAACTGAAGAGGCCTCGAGTCCCCCTGCTGACCACTGTAACTAGTGGCAGTCGTAACACCAGGCTCACCCATCACACAACGTGTGGTGCAGGAGCCACGCGACAGCACAACATTCTCACGGACAGACCCAGGCTCAGCCATCAACTGGGTGTCAGCCCCTGTCCCCATGAGAAGTGAAAAGTGGGGCCGCATACGCTTCAAAGAAGGTTCGCGGCCCGCAGCCAAAGGAAAGCGATCAGAGCCCCTCTTCCGTTGGTGACGGAGAGAGGATTGAACGGGGAGCGGGCTGCTCGCGGCAGAATGACGACGGCTTGTTTGATCCAAGCCGAATTCACCCAAAATGGCCGATCCCTCGGCCGCCAAGGCTGTCGGCCTTGTGGATCCCCGTTGACTCTCCGCCCAGGGTACCACTGGCGGGGGAAACATGGCCGCCTGTCGAGGGCCTCGCCACAGTCGTTGACGAGACCGTGCTCCAACCTCTGGCTGCACAGCGTGAGGCGGTGTGGGACCCAGATCAACAACCGCCTGCGCCTCCACAGAACGACCAAAAAGTCCTTCCGTGGAAAAAGGAGTCGTGAGGAGAGAAAACCTATCCTCTTCCCCAAGAGGAGAGTGCTCCAACCAGACATGCCTAACAACAAATGTTGATAGCATCCTAATCCTCCCCGCAGTTATAGCTTGCGACTGAGTCAAGATCTCTATAACACCACAAACATGCAACATGTTTATAATGTCGGCTGGACCCATAGCCCCACTACCCGACGCCAATGTGGATAGGAAAATAGCCAGCTGAGCCATAACACTGGCCGCCGCTACAAACCATCCTGCAGCAGTATACCACTCATCCGTCCATACTGCCACCCTCCGAGCCGATTCGCTCTCAAGCATCGGCCGGGTGGGACATCGTTCATCCCCGCCGGGGCACAGGATCAAAGCTACCTGGCTACTTAGCCACGGTACACCCGGCCTGCACCCTGTTGTTAGCCCTTTTACCCGTAAAAAAGGTAAATAAGACTCAGCGAAACCCCCCACATTAGCAACCGACTGACTTTCATCAATGAACCGGGCAAGAGGAGGGAAAAGCGGCAACGTCCCGCGGCGGGGAATATTAGAACAACGACCCATTTCAGCATTAGCATTAGCAGTAGCATTAGTAGCATTAGTGTTAGCAGCATGCTCCAGGATAGCCAGGAAAACGTCCACTGCAGTGGAACGTTCACCAAGCCACCCCGCCCCTGGCGCCGAAACACACTCCACAGCATTACTAACACCAACATCAATGCCTGATGACACAGGGCCTACCTGTGTACAAGCCGGCTCGATAGCCAAACCTTGCACGCTGCTCCTTGATCTGCTGCCACCAGACGAGGAAACATCAGCATAGGCCCGACGTGTCGCTTAAACATGCCCCGAAGATTCCAGGGGTAAGCAAACCTCCGGTAAACATTCAACATTACGCAATTTCTCTAATCTTTTCATAGCACTAGTTACATAGGGCGCTTGCGACCGCTATGATGGAAACGAAATAGAGGAAGAGTGTTTGGTGACCATGCCTAATGTCTTATAGAGTACGCCTCTATAGGGGCGGAGCCCGGCAGGTGATGGGTGTATTTGTTTTTCGTTGATGGTGTACAGTAGGTACATGAGATGAGGTATATCTCGGAATGGCTTAAGAGCGGGACGCGATGGCCAAGTACGCTATATAACTTATCTTATCTTATAAGGGTTCTGCTGAAAAAGATTAAGTGTGCACAATCAACCTTATCTGATTGTGAAGGTTAAAACAGAAAGAGGACATGTTTATTGGGAACGGATGACAATGGCTAGAGAACAGCATTGTTTTAAACAAATAATAATAATAAAATAAAAAGAAAGAAATTCACAACTGCAATTTCATGTAATCCACATAATGATAGTGGATTTTAGGTGGTCGGAGGCCAGGGACTACAGCCCCCTCAGCATCGACGGGGCACCGGTTGAGAGAGTTATTGTATCTATACTCATTTGACTTTTTAGTATGTATGTATAAATCAAACATTACAAAAAGTACACAATTTCTTTGCTAAAAAGTGAAACATTCCCTTTTTCTCAAGTGGGGTTTGGGATTTAGATTCTGCTCACTGCATGTAGGCTCCTCTCTGGTTCTAGTCACGTTGTTGTCCTGATAACAATTATAAATAACAGAAGTTTACAGAACTTTTACAAAACCTTTTGGTACCACTTTATAATACAGTCTGCGTTTCACAGTGTAATTACCCGGAACTTACTGTTGGATTTGGATATATCAGCCAGTAATCACCTCGTCACCTGTGGCTCCGTGAAGTTTCTGCGTTGTGGTTATCTTTTTCTTATCGTACTGACTGATACCCTCTCTCCTTCCCCGTTGATACATTTGTCTCAAAAGAATTAAAGCCACACTGGAAACAGGATACCTTTCCTTGGAACGTTATGTTTATTCCCATAAACATAGATGGAAAACAGTTCTGAAAAAGGTCCTTGAAAAATATATTGAATTCATTATCTCTACCTTCTCTTCTGCTATTAGTCCGATGGTGGTTGAGGCCTAGTCGTTAGCCGAAAACCTTCCATGTTAGCCGAAGCTAGCCGGAGGCCCCTCCCACCACCCTCTAGCTAGTGCTCTGTCTCTCTGTCCACGTCTATACGTCTCAGCTTCGTTTCCTAGCCTGAGTCAAACCGGAAGAACTCCCAGCTATAAACTATAGTCCTTAGCAAAGGCTGACAGCCCATAGCAACCGCGCAATGCCTCTACGTCTCACCTACGACCCAAATCTCTCACCCTTTCTCTATCTCTTCCCCATAGCAATGGCTTCTCTGTTGATATTAACTCCCCTCTCTAGCCGACCCACTAACAAAAAAAAAAAAAAAAAAAAAAAGTGTATAATTTTTTTCTCCGCCAGATTTTTCTATTTTTCTCCCCATCCCAATTTTTGTCGTTATGCCAATTCCCCCCCTCCCCTACCTGGTTGTTGTGCGCATGTTCCTCCTACTGGTTGGTACAAGGGAACCCTGAAGTCCACCACATGCTTCCTCCGACACATGTGGAGACAGCCAGTGGCTCTTTTTTCACCTGGCAGCGAGGACTCTCATTGGTGAAGCGTAACGCGTGGGAGGTCACGCTGCCTTCACCATTTCCTGCCTTTCACTGAGCAGGCGCCCAGACCTTACCTGTAGGCGTCGCTGTCCACAACGCCAGATTACCACCCACGACTTCCCTCCCCCTAACTCAGCCAAACGGGTTAGTATGACGACCGGCCCAAGCCGCAGGGCAATGCTGACTCCGGGAGTCGAGACTGCAGCCTCTTGCATTGGTGACGAGCGCAATCTCCGCTACGCCACCCGACCGCTCCGACCCACTAACTTTGTTGATGCGGCCTCGGTGCGGCTGGCTGCTACTCCCCCATCTCTAGCACTCTGCCTGCTGCTCTCTACTGTGGAAACACACACGAATGATACTGTCCTCCTTATTTGAGATCTAAGAGTAGATACTGTCATCTACAGGTATTTACATGATGTACACATTGAAAAACCAACCAGATCTGGCGGCTACGTGGTGCAGTGGGCAAGGGGCTCACCACGAATACTGGAGACGCTGGGTTCGCCTGTTCGAGCCCAGTGCTCCACATTGCTTTCAGTTTAGCTGGTCGTCCGTACTAATACACATTGGCAGTATTAGGGGGTGGGAAACTGATGGGTGGGGATCGGGCGTTGTGGACAGCGACTCCTACAGGTCGGTTGGTGCGCCTGCGCAGTAGAATCAGGAAGCGATGGGGGCGGCGCCCCTCCAAAGCGCAGACCCCTGACGCTGAAAGATTGCGCCGCGCAGGTGAAAAGATGCGACTGCTGTTACCTCGAGTATCGGAAGGGACTCGTGCTATGTATGACTTAGTCCACATTGCAGCCGGCTTGTGGGAGGCAAGAAACAGCGTTCGAGACAGGGGAGGGTTGAATTGGATGATACGAAATTGGGATGGGATAAAAAATTTAAAATGGGAGAAAAAGTGGATAAAAAAAAAGAAAAACCAACTAGATCTCACATTACGGTGTAATTACCTGGAACTTGGAGGTTACACCGTAATGACACCATAAGTTCCAGGTAATTACACTGTAAATTCCGGGTGATTACACTGTAAAACATGGAATGTATGATAAAGTGTTAGCCTATGTGGTTTGGAAACCTAAATCTGTCCAATATGAACAGACTGGGTAGTCTTGTGGCCAGCAAGGTCTCAGGGGGGAGTCGGGCCAAGCTTTTGGACATGTATAACAGGCAGGTCCTCAGGAGGGCTAATGCTATTGAACTGCCAAGACCATCCACTCCAGAGGGAGTTTGAGCTATTGCCCTCAGGCCGTCGTTTCAGTTCTGCTGATATGCTTAATGGCAAATAGTACTCTGACTGCATCCCTTGCTCTACACTTGCATATTGCTGTCAATAGATGAAACAAAATTAACTAATTAATCTCACAATTTTCTGTAATTAATCTAGATTCATCTAGATTAAAAATAGAATTTTTCTACTTAAAACCTAAGCTTAATCATGGAATTAATGTAAAATCAACACAAAGAAAGTATATTTAGATTCAAAGACTATTTTAATAGCTTTCTTTGAATACAGTTTCTCTCCTGTGAAATACAAATGTTCAACAAAACCATCAACATCGACTCAGCTAGACCTCTTTTTTATATCTGCAGCGCTAAGATTGAAGATTTTTCACTCCATAGATTAATCTAGATACATTTATTTTAATGCTTTAAATCATTTAAATTAATCTCCAAAATTAAAGCATTAATTTTGACAGCCCTAATATTTTCACATTTGTACTTCGTAGGAATTTCCATTTTGTTTGATGGTGTCCATTTGTATTCTGTCTTTATGTGAAACATGGCTGCAAAACAAATATCCCATAGTGGGACAATAAACATAACCTTGAATCTTGAAAGCAATGGTATTATCGATAATACTTTGAGTGACACTTCCTCCAAAATTTGAGGAATGCTTGACTTGGTAGAGCAAAGATGACTCAGGTGTCCTAGTTGGGCATGTCTACTGCAGGCAGTGGCGGACTCAGGCTGTTTAAAGGGATACTTCAGATTTTTCAAACATTACGTTGTATGAAATACTTGCCAGTCGATGCAAAGCTATTTGTTTACTTACAGAGTCTGTGGTTGGAGTTCTGGCCGGGTTCCAAGTGAGCCAGGAAGGTTTAGAGAGGCAGCAAAAGGCAGACAGGTAACAAACCCAAAAAGTTTTAATCCACAACATGCAGGCAAAGGGTTAACCACCTTCAAAACAAAACCACCAAAAATATACCAGCTTTTTCCAAGAAATTAAATAGTGCCATGTGATTGCAGAATCCATAGTGGTGGAGGACGAGGGTTTTGTGTTAACACATTAATTGCCAATCATGAGTTTACTCGTTATTGGCTGCCATGCGTTGAGTGCCAACAACAGGTAAACTCGTTTTTATGATCGTTATTTCTTTTATTCGCTATTGGCATTCATAATTCATCCAGGAAGCCTCCGGGAGCCAGCTGGACCCTGTCTGATATTGCAACGCCTCAATACCGCCGCCTGGTGGATTTCGGGCGAGTTACACTCCACTCTAAACCGGAAGTGGCGCTCTGTGCATCGGGGAAAAAGCTCCGCCAGAAATATCTTGTAACGTGGATCAATATACACACCTCGAGTGCATGGGATCGCTTTCGAGATGCAATCAATATGCTTTCGGCGTTTATTGCGTCTCGTCAGTCGAGAAAATAATGCTTGGGACCAGGAGTATTTCATATTGTTAGTAAGTCAGGAGTCTGAGAGATAATCATCTCTATCTAACTAAATAGATACTTTTTTTATCATGGAATGTGCTGTGGAAGCCCCGTCCAGACGGCCGGACGGTAAGTGAGTTGTCTACTCTAACTCTACTCTACCTACTACAGGCTACAGACTAGTAACGTCTGCGATTACACAGTCCGACTCCTGAGCACTCCTCGCTGAGAGGCGCGCCGCGCGCCGCACCCCCCCCCCCCCCCCCCCCCCGACGCGGCTCACCCAAAGATCATGCTATGGGTCGCACACTGTGTATAGGGACGAAACGCCAAACGATAATGTATAATACGCGACACGGCCTATAACGCGCGTTCTAGGAATTACTGCTATACACTCTAAAAACATACTTATATTCTCGACGGTACTAACACGACAATGTATGAATGGAAAAATATAGCGTTCCCACATCCGGAACGATAGATACCCGATGTTGAATGGGCCATAGTAATGTCGATATAGCTATAATATTTAAAAGGTTATAGCCCTGCAAAGAAGGTGAGCCACTCCATAGGGTCACAGCACTGGCAGAGAGTGGTAAAGATGGGCATACTGCGTGGCACCCAATGTGTTAATAGGTCATAATAATAATAATAATAATAATAATAATAATAATAATAATAATAATAATAATAATAATAATAATAATAATAATAATAATAATAATAATACATTCAATTTATATAGCCTCTTTTATGGTGGCCTGTGGTGCATTTTTTCCTATTGCTAGGTTTTAGTGAGTTTTTCCTTACCTGCGTGGGGTATGTCTGGGAGTGTTGCATTTATTTTGCATTTATTTTAAAATGTTTGGACCTTATGGTGTTCTTGTTTTGTTCTTGACTTATTGTGATGTTTCTTCTTGACTTGTTTAAAGGAAAACTCCAACGTTAGTTTAGGTTCGTGTTAACGTTAGATAATGTACAAAATAAATGTTTTCCGCTGCTATAAACGTTGCACTTTTATTTTGAAAACCCCAGAAAGGAAGTCATTATATTTGCTTTACCATCCTGTTCTGTGTTAGCTCCGGTTAGCTCCGAGCGTGCAGTAGTTAGTATTATATTATCAATACCAGCCATTGGATTACTGTTTTCTAAATTGGAGAGGCTTTTAATCGTCAAGGTAAGAGGATTTTAAGTCATGGTATCCATAAACTTCAATCGGTTCGGATCCTTTGAAGGAATGAGAATATCAACAAACACGGCTTCACGTTGAAACCACTGACTGCGCCCAGAGACTCGAGTGGTTAGGCAAAAAATAGTTCAGAGTATATTTGCTTATAAAACGTAATTGTCTAATTCAATAATTTTTTATTTCTCCACGTGGTGAATACACAGGTCACAACATGTTTACAGGAACTTTTTGGAGTTGTATTTGGTGACTGTAAGACCCTGTAGGGAACGTCAGGCTCCGGCCCCCCCCCACTTCCAGTGATGAAGCTAAGCTACGCTAACGGAGCGACTGTTCCCAAAGCTAAATGCACGCACAGAGACAAAAAAGGTATGTATCTTCTTGTCTAACTCCAGGGAAGATGTTAAATAAGCTAATTTCCCAAAATGTTGGAGTTTTCCTTTAAAGAAGACGTGTCCGGCCCATGGGGACCCCCCCCGGGCTGAAGCCCCCAATGTTTTCTAACCCTAAAAACGCCCCTGCTCCGCACCTGCCTGCTAATCACCACATCACCCTACAAGATACCAGGGCCCTCATTTATCAATTTTTCTCAGAAAGTATTCTATTTTCATACGTAAGCACAGAATTTAGAATGTGTGCATGCAAAAAAAAAACGGGACTTATCACACGTGCGTACACAGGTCCTACGCACACCTGTCTTGATAAATATGACTTTGATCCTACGTTTGAGCTCGTGCACTGTTTTAAGTATTTGCATACCAGAACCGCCCCGATTAACCATATACGGTAATGGAACACCCCCATGAAATGTGGAAAAGTGGACTAACCCGAGCGAACTCTGAGAGACTTCACTGAGAGCGAGATTGATCACCGAGGTCCTCCAACCAACAAATTGAACGTATACAGCATTTCCCGTTGTGAACAATCTTATTTGGAAACATGACACACAGAATAATAGTATTTAGCGTTTTATTTTAAACAATATTTAATCGTATGATTATAGATATTTTTTGAGAATAAATAAATCCAATGAAGTTGCCAAGTTCACAGACAACTCTGCGCTCTAATGCCTATTATGTGCGCTCGTCATGAGCCCGTTCTGGTCAGAGTCATATGGCTTCAGTGGATAACTATGATCTGCATTCAAGTGAATATGAAGGAGACTCCGGCCACCGGCACATTATCAGCCAAAATGCGCATCGCAGATTATCTGTACATTGACCAAGTGGAATCCCGTTCACATTACTGATTACTGATGGAGCAAACTCTGAGAGATTGTTCACAGAGGCGCTGCCGAACCAAGATATAATATGATGTGTATAATATAATGTGTGTAGAGGCATATGCTACAATCTATTTTGTTGTTGGTATTAGGCAGCCTATATGAAGTACATATAATAGCAGCCAGCCCATAGCCTACATTATGCAACAGTAACTTGCGCATATAATAACACACAGCCCTGCGAAGCTTGCATACAGTAAACTAACTTGATCATTAATCTAGCTGTTGTATCTTTACGCTTATGAAAACATTAAATAATATGTATAGGCTAGGCCGTCGCTTTAGCCTATATTCTCAAATTGCATTTAATGGCTGAATGAATGAATGAATGAAAACTTTATTTAACAGATTGCAGAATGGGTACAATACAGTACGGGCTCAATACACACAATTGTTAAGGGGATGCAGACCAGAGAAAGACTTTTGTCTTGTTTACATCAGGGTCCCCCAACTCGAGTCCTCGATATCCTCGCGGACGGACCAGTATACCTTTATATCATATCATATTCATATTCATATCATAGTTTACTCTATCAGCCTACCAGCATGTAATACGTTCTTTGTTAGAACTCAACTCGTTATTATTTTGCGCATAGATTGCAGAAATACGGGGACGTTTTGATTTAGGCTTTGACACAGAATACAAGTCATGATATCACCCACACGATATATGCTCTGTGTCCAGAGCATGTATGTTTTTCATTCATTTAAGACACATTTATTGCAAGGGTTTTGTATACACATACACTCAACAAATAACCTCTGTCTGTTCTCGTTGCAATGCGTTTATATCGTGGGTGTTCATATGACTTGTATTCTGCTTACAGCTTCGGGGTTCCACTTATTACGTTTAACAATGGCAAAGCCTTTTAAATATAATCAAAACGTTCCCGTATTTCTGCAATATATGCGCAAAATAATAACGAGTTGAGTTACGCGGAGCGCAGTCAGTGCTTATTTCCGCGTTGTACAAATATTCTACCACCGGGCGCCAACTACGCATGGTCCGACCTGTGCTTAAATATACGCACAAAGTCAAGCACAAGTTCAAATTGATGAATCCCACACTTTGCTTAGAAATGATCGTACGCACGGGTTACGCACATATCTGTGCGTAAGTCAAGTTGATAAATGAGGGCCCAGGATCTCCATGCATCAGAGTCAGATCTTCGTTTTAAGATGGCCTGGCAAGTATCTTTGATATTCCTTCCTGTGAATATGTTTTTTCGTCGTTTCTATGTTAACCCTATTCCTGTTGTGTTTTCGTGTAGGCTATCCACCCGTTCCGTGTTTCTTTTTACATCTCATTATTTCGTGTTTTTGTAATCGTGTTTTTTTCCGTGTGCCTGCCTTCGTTCTGCTGTGAAGACTTATTTTGTTTTTCTCCTCTGTTGTCTTCACAGCTTCACTCCTGCGCTCCCCACCGGTCACGGTCATCCACCCGCCAGGCTCAAGACGCACACACACACACCGCACTGGTGTTTATTCACTTTTTGCAACGTATTATTAAATGCTACGGGGTTGAACATTCTCCTGTCTCCCGTGTTGTGCATTTGAGCCTACCTGTTACCAGTTCCTAACATCTTCACACATAAGGGGGAGGAGGAAGGGGAGCAGCGGCCCTGTTCTGGGAACTGTACACATGATGCGTCACTCAGAAGGCTCCGACAGTTCACTCTACTTTTGAGACTTGATTAGTCAACCAGGAAATAGGAAAATGTTTCAGCGCAGCTCTGCCTGACAAACAACATTACAAGCCTTAGTTCTGTCCCTCCCACCCTGCTCACAGTAGATTCCACTCTATCATGTAGGGTAAAATCCAGGTGATGTCACCATAGATGTCACTTGTCAACTTTGGAGTATGACACATGCGCAGTTGGGTGGTTGACGTTTTAGGCTGATTTTTTTTTTTTTTTAATATATCGCATATGAGTAATGGAAATCATTCAGTTCTGTTTTACGGACTCTTATCTTTCTAAAAATATGTGTGGTATTGTAGATTTCTTCGTGTAATACATTTTTTTTCATTAGTATAATGTGCTAGTGAGTACAATGGTCATGTGGTGTGACATGAAGGTTATTCTGTACAAAATTGAAAAGGGGTGTATTTTAATTATCTATGTCTATTTATCAGCATTCCTCATCACTACTATACACATTTCAAGCATTTCCTTGTGCAAATTAGTTACATTTTACATAATTTTTCTTAATCAAAACTCATGGTAAGACGATTGCACTAAATTTTACTATGTATTTCTAATTCATTTTGGCAAACCTTCTTATAAAAACACCAAAATGCTAGAAATATTTGGTGACACTGTTATTTATCTGTCCCATTGATGATTTTAACATTTCTTACCAAAAAGCCTTCATAATTTCATAATTCTGAAAGTCACACCAAATGATATGCCGTCACGCCACATGATGAATCACACCACACAACAACCCGTAATGCAAAAACATATATTTAATAAATTTAACAAACAACCAAAAACATATGAATTATATCATGGATTCAAATTAAGAAAAACTGTTATAAAATGTTATAAACAGTGTGTCACAAAATACATCATATAGCACTTGGGTTCTGAACAACTGAAGAAACATATGAATTAATCATCCAACCGTTACAATCAATTGTAATAATCATTGAAATTTCTTTTTAATAAATTGTTTTATTCAAGACATATATTAAATGTAGTCGAACATAACAGTAGAATCATTTTGAAAAACTGTTTTAAAATAGTGTCTCACAAAAGACATTAATAGCACTTGGGTTCTGAACAACTGAAGAACCTGAAGAAACATCGTCCAACTGTATTAATTCCAAGGTGCTGTCTCATTTGAATATTTTCCTATAAATTCTAAAAATCATTGAACATTTATTTCTTTTGTAATTCAAGGCAATTTAGTTTAACAGTGACTGAACAACAAGTTTCAATTATGTATTGCCGGCTCAGTACTGATTGAACAGAAGCCAGTCGTAGTTGGAAAGCATGGCAAACCGACTGCATTGCTGGGGTTGTGTGATTTTACTCAGTATTTATTTTTGGTGGTAGAAAATGCAGTCGGGCCTCCTTGGCCACACAAAAGCATTCTGCCTCCCAAGCTGCTCCAGACAATTCACCTTCAGCTCATCCTCATCTATTTCCATTATCTGCCCCACATATGGCCTTTCTCCATACTTCACTATTACAAATAGCCTCTCGACATACTTTTCATCATCATCATCATCACCATCTTCGTCAATGAGATCTGACTGAACTTGAATGATGACGGGACCTTTGCTTGATGGGTCAGGTGGCACCTCAGCAGGAGAGCTACTTGACTCGGCACAGGGTTGTGTTGTGGTCAACCTCAAGTTGAGTTGGCTGGTAGCAATCTGTTTTCTCAGACCCCATGTCAAATCTTCACCTTTTTCATCCAAGTGTGTGCACGCGCACGCGTGTTTATACAATGAGATTTCTAGATATACTGGGCTTTTCTACCTGTGTACAGCACATGTTGTACAACTACAGTAATATATGTTATACGTTTAATGGTTCAATTTACTTTTCTCGTCTTCTTCTCAGGACATCCTCTCTCCTTACAGGATCTCCATTTAGCCTCTCCCTGTATTCTCTTGTTCTGTCTGTACTTGCCATTCCTCTATGAAATCTGTCTCAAACTGAAAAACAAGTGAAAGGGAAATATTTCAACTACAACATCTTGTAGATAGACATGGATTTAGTTTGAGAAATGGAATAGTAGGGAAGTAGGTATACCTTAGAAAACGTGTTTATAATACAGTGACAAAGTGTTAAAAGGACAAAATATTCATTAAACGTAAGTATTAGTTATAAAATATGTATGAAATAGCATTATATATGTAGGTATTAGTTATAAAATATGTATGAAATAGCATTATATATGTAGTTAAATGCAGTTCATATCATATAGTGTGACACATGAATCATATGGTGTGACAAGAAAACCATGCCACACCATATGATGAAGTGTCACACCATATGATGTTTCGTGAACTTAGCACACCATTGTGCATTGGGGTTATATGCTAGCATGCTAACAAAATGCTCATTGGCACATGGCAATATAGATTTAAGTTTAGTATTGACTAAAAAGTTTCTTATTTTTGGCATTTTTGCGTAAAATGCATCACACCAAAAGACAGTGTGAAAGGTCTAAAAGTGGAAGTGCCAAAATATACCTTATATATTGAGAAAACTAAGAGGGCTAACTCACCTTCTAACCTTGTAATGACTTTTCAGAGATTTTGTCCTACTTCCTGAAAAGATGAAGGACCCCTCCACCCCAAAGGTTTCCAAACAATTACCCGTTGAAAAATATGAAAATGGTGTCACACCATATGATATCCAATTTTGGGACAAAATCTTTTTGTTTCTGGAGCATTCAAAATATTATGCCTGGACTTTTAGAAGATCACACTAACAAGTAGACATATGAGTTGTCAATATGTAGTTAAATAAATAACAAATGCATACATTTTCTTGTTTTTATTCAAAATCAAACTGTGTAAAATGTTCGTGGGACAGTCACACCATATGAGCTTTTACTCATTTGGCTGACATTTTTTAATAACTGGAACAATATTAGCAAAAATGCTCTGTGCATTCATATAATACTAAATGTTCTGTGCAATATAACAAAATGTTCTCATATATGTTTTCATTATTTACTTATCTTTGACACTAAGGACTCCAAAAAGGCCATGTCACGTCAACCACCCAATTTGGCCACATTTCCATCAATTTCCAACACTCCACCAGTGCAATCTGAGCATGCACCATACTCCCAACTCCTATTCGATGACTGACTTGTGATTTAGCCTGCATTCATTAGCCTTGTCTATGACAGAAATCAACATTGTTTTCATGACGTGGGGACATGTGTCAGCTGTTCTTAATTTCTCTTGAAGTTGCATAAAGTTCCTTTGAATGCTTAGACTGACGCTTCAGACGTGTTACTGGCCTCAAACTCCAAAGCTAAGTATTCGATTTAAAGGTTAACCTGTTGAAAAAAGGCCTGTTATTGTTGTTTTTTTGTTTTCATGTGATCTCTAAAAGAACCATCTGAATATCCTTTACAAAAGTTATCATGGTAGTTTAGTGGTGATTTCAGTTTTACCATGGTCATTGTATGAATAATCTGCCATTTACTTAGGTATGTATTTCTAGGCGGATTTTCTGAAAATAGGGCTAGGGCTTAAGAGGGTAAATTGTAAGCTAATAGCTCTGCATTGACTACACTACTTCCTCATCTGAACAAACGATGAGGTATCAATCAAACTATGTGACACTTCCTCCAAAGGTTGAGGAATGCTTGAGTTGGTGTGTCTACTGCAGGTGACAAGTAAGTGTGTGTGTGTGTGTGTGTGTGTGTGTGTGTGTGTGTGTGTGTGTGTGTGTGTGTGTGTGTGTGTGTGTGTGTGTGTGTGTGTGTGTGTGTGTGTGTGTGTGTGTGTGTGTGTGTGTGTGTGTGTGTGTGTGTGTGTGTGTGTGTGTGTGTGTGTGTGTGTGTGTGTGTGAGAGAGAGAGAGAGAGAGAGAGAGGTGTGTTCGTGTTCCAAAGATAGATAGATGAGGGAGGAGTAGAAGAGGTTATTTAAACAAGAACAATTTCACTGACAGACATGAGCTAGAGATGATGGCTGTCAACAAACTACTCTACGTAGCAACTCTGCTAACTCTACTGGTAAAGGGTAAGTAGCTCTTCCATTGCCTCACCTACTAGATAAAATAGCAACATGTGCCTGACCTGCAGTATGACAGCTGCGCTTACTAAATTGGATTTGTTGACCGTATAAACCATTTGGAACACAATCATTAGGTAGGGGTGTTAATCCTTATCTTAGAGGATGGTGTAGCTCAGTCGGTAGAGCATGACAGAGCCACTAATGCTGACAGGGTCAGGGGTTTTATTCCCACTGGGGCCACCCATGCAGGGAAATGCTTACACACCTGGGCCCTCATTCATCAACGTGTTCTACGCACAGATCTGTGCTTACCCTGTGCGTACGATCATTTCTAAGCAAAGAGTGGAATTCATCAATTTCGATTTGAACTTGACTCCGTGCTTACATCTACGCACAGGTCAGACCAGGCGTACCTGGCGCCCAGTGGTAGAATATATTATTACAACAAGGAAATGAGCTTCTGTGCATAATAACACTGGATGTTCTGTACGTAGTTCATTGTAAAATAGCAACAGTAGTGTAATTATGGTCAAAACCCTATAAATAGCATTTGGAATAATAGATCTTTCTCTCAATGAATGCAGCATGGTTTATATAGCGTTATCGGAATATACGGGGTGTAGGCTACTGACTGACTGCGCTCCGCGTAGCTTGATTGATTGATTGATTGAAAAGTTTATTAACAGATTGCAGAATGGGTACAGTACAGTACAGCTCAGTACATACAATTGTTAATTGGGGATGCAGACCAACTTTCGTCTTGTTTACATCAGGGTCCCCCATTTTCAATTCATCATAAATCATAAAGCTCAACTCGTTATTATTTTGCGCAGACCGCAGAAACACGGGAACGTTTTGATTATATTTAAAAGGCTTTACGTTAAACGAAACAAGTGGAATTTCGAAGCTGTAAGCAGAATACAAGTCATATGAATATAGTGTTCTTCCCCCTTTTTACTGTATAAGAAAGAATAGAAAACGCATTGCAATGACACCAGATAGTGGACAGACTATGTATATGATGGGATTCAAGTTCGCGTTTTTGTTGATCATAGGCATGCTGTCAGAGTATGATATCTTCAAACATTCTAGAACATTTGTCGTCACAGATCATGTCCTAATAGAACATAGGCTATGGCATGGATCGTGATATTGTGTGGACTGTAATTATTACTGTACCGGTACCACCCATTGTGACAACAGCCTTGTGAGTCCCGCACACAAACATGATGGAATTCAAGTTCATGTATTGAAAGGCAGGCTACATCATACATGCAGTGAGATTCATTGTTCTTGTATATGCTCTCTATTATTGTTTATATAGGCTACCCAATACTGACATCAAAATAGATTGTAGTATGCCTCTAGAAATCATATGCAGCAGGTAGAAAATTGACGGGAGATCCATCGCGATTTGGAATAAAATTGAGGAGAACTTTAATCCCTGGGTATTAATCAAACAACACGGGAAAAGGCAGTCATATTCCAGCGCGGTCTTTATTAGCCGACAACAAAATAGATGCCTCTAAAAATCATATAGCCAATCGAACACAACTAATAAAGGCATTCATATTACAGCACGGTTATAATGACACACAACCAATGCCAAACAGTGGTCAACGAACGGTCTTTATTAGTATTTTGAGCTGTCCAGGCAGAATTGCAGCAATGGTCTTAGGGAGCCGTTGATATCTGACATCACCGTTTACAAGTCCGCCTTTTATTTATCCCATAATACGCGATAGTGTCTTCTTGGTTCGACAGCAGTGAACAATCTTCGTGGAGTTTCTCGGAGTTCCGCTCGGGTCAGTCCATTATTTCACATCCCATGGGGGGTGTTTCCTCATTTTCATGACCATATATGGATAATCATGCACGAGCATTGACGGTAGAACAAAGTGGTATTCATCAACACGGAGGAGCATAGAGCCTGCGTACGCACCGTGTGATGAATCCCGACTTCCCTGTGCGTACACTAGTTCTACATTCCGTGCTTACGTGTGGAAATAGGTCATGTTCTACGCACACATTGATGAATGAGGGCCCTGGTGAAGTGCTTTGAATTGTGGACTACTTAACGTGAACGCTAGCGTTTTCTATTGGAAACAACATTTGTATGTTACAGTAAGGCACATCGATCTCAATGAAAACCACAAACAACATAATCTTTGATCAGTGCAAGAAAGCACTTGTGACTCACACACATCCTGAAAAGGCCACAAGAGATGCACGCTGGTGCCGGGATAACAGCCTACTCCTGAACATTGGTAAAACCAAGGAGCTGATTGTGGATTTTAGTCTGTAGATTCCATTTCAGCTGAAGTTAATTTAAAGGGGACATGCCTAGTTTGCCTATGTATGGATTTTACTGAAACATTATGTGTCTGAAATGTTATTTAGATGCTAGACAAAAATGACATAATGTACTCCTTAACAACCCTAAACAAACTGTTCAGAAATATAGCTGTTTCTGATGTCACAAGAGGGACACAGACAATACATTTCCTTGAATTCATTTATAATAAAACACAAGATACTTGAGCACAAGGAAATGCACACAGACGCACCCGACGAACCTCCCTGCTGAGATTAAGACTCACAGACGGGGGACAAGAGAAGGCAGGACCATGAAGGAGAGGCAGGTAAAAAGAAAAAAAGGATTAAGCTGTACCTGCCTCTGTTGTCTTGGGAAACGTGCACTAACTGGCCAATAAGACAGACGAGCTCTCAGTCTTTGTGGACAACCAACGGGTGTACAGGGAAGCTAGCCTGTTGTGCTTAACAGAGTCTTGACTGAACGACACCATCCCGGACAGCACCATCGAACAGGATGGCTTCACTGTGGTGCAGGAATAAGCAAAGTGGCAAAAGGAAAGGCTGAGGGATTGCTGTCTTTGTTAATTCCAGTTGGTGTGGTTCTGGTCACATCACGGTTAAAGAACGCCTCTGTTCCCTGGACATTGAACCATTGGCTCTAAAAGTATGATACCATATTACCTACCTAACATCATCGCGGTCACTGTTTGCATCCCACCGAGCAGAGCAGGCAAGTGGCAGCATCCACTCCACGGTTGTGGGACTACAGACAAAACACTCAGACGCATTCATCCTCATCAATGGCGACTTCAACCACGTCAAATGGGCCAAAGCATTGACCAAATTCACCCAGTATGTGAAATGCAAAACCAGAGACAACAACACAAGATGGATACAGTTCAACTCCCCCACACCCACTTGGGGGGTCAGATCACAACTTCATCCAACTCAACATACCAACCAACTATTACCAGGTCTATTCCACAGTGGTCTGCTGAAGTTGAAGAGGAGCTGGGGTTAGTGCGTCAGCACACCTGACCTGGGACCTGTTTGAGAGCATAAATGGAGATGATATCCATGGACTCTCCCACTGCATCACAGATTACATTAGGTTCTGCGAGGGAAGCATTGTACCCATAAAAAAGGTACGCTGCTTCCCCAACAACAAACCCTGGATCAACCAGGACATAAAAAACCTATACTGAACAGGAAAAAGAGGGCCTTTATGTGTATTATATATTAATTAAAGCAAATGTATTGTAACTCATAATCATATATTTTCTTTTAACTGTTTAGAGAAGTATTCTTCTCATAATTGCGATTATATATCTTCTTTTAATTCATTACAGTCGTATTAACCTTCTCATAATTGCGATGATATACTGTATTTTCTTCTAATTCATTATAATCATATGAATCTTCTCATAATTGCTATGCTATACAGTATTCTAGTTGAATTCATTACAGTCATGTTAATCTTCTCATAATTGCAATGATATATTTTCTTTTAATTCATTAGTCAAATTAATCTTCTCATAATTATGATGATAGTTTATTTTAATTCATTACAATCGTATTCATCTTTATGTAATTGTGATTATATCTTTTCTTCTCATTTATTATCTTCTCATACTGTAATTGTGACAATATATTATATACCACTAGAGACATAGAGAACAAAAAGTGTTGATAGGTAGTGATCGGGGCGACAGTGGCTCGGGAGGTAGAGCAGTCGTCTGGCAATCCGGAGGTTCCCGGTTAGATTCCCGCTCCTCCCAGGCAGTGTGTCGAAGTGTCCTTGAGCAAGACACTTAACCCCTAATTGCTCCCGATGAGCAGGTTGGCACCTTGCATGGTTGCCTCCGCCGTCGGTGTGTGAATGTGTGAGTGAATGGGTAAAATGTGAGTAACAAATTGTAAAACGCTTTTTGTATAAAAGCGCTATATAAAAAAGCAGCCATTTACCATTGACCATTTACATTCCCCACGGGTCAGTGGAAGCAACATGCAGGTGGCCACACATTTTCTGTCACCCACTAAGACTTGTTTTCTTCTGTTTTTTTCAGAGTCTCACACACAAGAAGATGGTGAGTCACAATCGCTCCCTCCCACTGACATTGCTGAATATTTATGAATTAATTTCCTCATTGTTTTCCATGTCAGCATATCTGTGTGTGTGTGAGGATTTTTACAATATGACAATTTCATCATATTTTTCTTGATTGTGGTTGGACACAAGATTTTCATTAATAGATATTGGGTATTGTACCCAGAGTGGGGGAGTGCCCTCATGTTTGATGTCATTCAGTCCTCATATCTACCCCACAATACAACGCTTCTAACATATCCTCTTTTGCTATTAGTTATCATTAGTGCTAACATTAGGTAGTTAGCAATAGTGCTAACATTAGCGACAAAAAGATCTCGCTAATGTCAGCTACCAAATGTTGCAAATAATGCTTGCTGCTGTACAAATAGTATAGCTGCTAATGCTATAGTGTTGAAGATTATCTTAATGTTAATTAAATATGGTATTTGATTAACAGCTATGTATGCAACTTCTTTCCCTCTGTTCTTCTCTGTTCTGAATATTTACAACTGATCCATGTTGCATTTGAGGGCATACATTAAAAACACCATCCAATACAATATGATTATTGATTTGAAAAGAATCCCTCTTTCCACCTCTGATCATATAAACCTTTCTTCCTATTGATCCTCAATAATGAAGTGATCACAGTGAAATGTTTAGTTCTGTATGAGCCCGCTGATATTGTGCTTCATACAGTATACTGTAAAAAGTTAAAGAAATAAAGACCAAACACTATACAAAATATACAATATACAAACTAAAGTACAAAATGCAAAAATGAGGTAGTGCAAATCTTTTAGTAATAAATCGATAAAATATGGTGTAGTGTTAAAAAGTGTTTAAAGTGTCTAAAGTGAATGTTAAAGATGAGTGTTTAAAGTGAGTGTGTGCATGTGGAATGGATGTGTGTGCAATGAATGTAGATGGATGGGTTAGTGTTGCATAGAGTCATTGAGCATCCTGATGGCCTGGGGATACAAACTCCTTTTGAGTCTCTCTGTACTGGCCATGAGACTCCGGTAGCACTTGCCTGACCGCATCACATTTACATTTACATTTAGTCATTTAGCTGACGCTTTTATCCAAAGCGACTTACAAGTTCTGTACGACAAGCCATCAGGAAGGGCACAACTCTATCAGCTGAGTAACAATGTTCATCAAAGTGTTGAGTGCTACAGTGTAGGTTAGTTTATTAGGACAAGTGCATGACAGTATGGTTAGTTAGGGTTAGATTTTTTTTTTTTTTTTTTTTTTTAATTCAGATAATGGTTGAAGAAGTGCGTCTTTAGTCGACGGCGAAAGATTGGACGTGTTTCGGCTGTCCTAACTGGGGTGGGTAGTTCATTCCACCATTGTGGGTCAAGGACTGAGAATAGGCGACTTCTCTTTGATGACCCTCCGGGAGCTTGGATAGGAGTAGGTCTGAGGCGGCCAGAAGATGCAGAGCGTAGGGGTCTTGAGGGTGTGTAGTTAGAGACCATTGACCGGAGGTAGGCGGGAGCAGTTCCCTTTGCCGCACGGTATGCTAGGTCGAGGGCCTTGAAGCGGATTCGTGCAGCAATGGGGAGCCAGTGCAGGTCCCTAAGAAGTGGGGTGACATGGGCCGACTTCGGTAGGTTTGAGATCAGGCGGGCGGCTGCGTTCTGAATGAGTTGAAGAGGCTTAGTGGCAGTGGCCGGGAGGCCAGCGAGCAGTGCGTTGCAGTAGTCGAGGCGGGAGATGACTGTTGATTGGACAAGGAGTTGGGTGGCTTCTTTTGTCAGGAAGGGGCGGATCCTTCTGACATTGCTCAGGAGGAATCGGCAGGTTCTGGTTGTCGCTGCGATGTGAGCAGAGAAGTTCAACTGGTCGTCGAGGACAACACCAAGGTTCTTGGCGGTCGCGGACGCGGTCACAGCTGCATTCTCGACTGTGATGGAAAGGTCGGTCAGGGGGGAAGATTTGGCCGGCAGGTGGAGCAATTCTGTTTTGCTTAGGTTCAGTTTGAGGTGGTTGGTCGTCATCCAGGCGGAGATGTCGGACAGACAGGCCGAGATCCGCTCAGAGACGTGGATATCTGAGGGAGGGAAGGAGAGGAAGAGTTGAGTATCGTCGGCATAACAGTGGTAGGAGAAGCCATGAGACGTGATAATGTTACCCAGTGATTTAGTGTAGAGGGAGAAGAGAAGGGGTCCTAAAACCGAGCCCTGGGGGACACCCGTCCGCAGGGGGCGGGTGGCCGACAGGGTCCCTCTCCATGACACTTGGTAGGAGCGGTCATTGAGGTATGATGACAACCATGTCAGCGCAGAGCCAGCCACTCCCATTCCTGCGAGGGCCGCGAGGAGGATCTGGTGGTTGACTGTGTCGAAGGCTGCAGATAGATCTAGGAGAATCAGGACAGAGGAGAGGCCTTTCGCTTTTGCTAAGTGAAGTGCCTCTGTGACCGCAATGAGGGCTGTCTCTGTGGAGTGACCAGTCCTGAAGCCTGACTGATTAGGGTCTAGGAGGTCATTCTGTAAGAGATAAGCATCAGTGCAAAGAGGCAGTTGTTTGGGTGGCTAGAGTCTTTGACTATTCTCTTAGCCTTGGCCCTGCAACGCCTGGTGTAAATGTCCTAGAGAGTGGGAAGCCCATCTCCAATTTTGCGTTCGGCTGATCGAGCCGCTCTCTGCAGTCTGCTGCGGTCGTGTGCGGTGCTATTCCCAAACCAGGATGTGATGTTACCAGTCAAGATGCTCTCTATTGTGCTTGAGTTGAAGTTATTTAAGATCTTCTGACTCACTTTGAACTTTCTTTTTTAAGGAAGTAGAGGCGCTGCCGTGCCTTCTTCACTGCACTGTCTATGTGTGTGGTCCATGTCATGTCCTCGGATATGTGAACTCTGAGGTACCTGAAATTGTTCACTCTCTCGACTGGTGCCCCATAGATGCTGAGGGGGCTGTAGTTCCTTGCCCCAAACCTCCTAAAATCCACACTCTCTATTTTGCCATAATCCTTGATCAATCTCTCTCCATTTTGTCATAATCTTTGCTCAGTGATCAAATCACATTGGGGCATGTGAAGGCTGTCCTATCCAACATAGAGAATTAATCATCTTTCATTAGCCAATAATTAAGATTTAATTCAAATGTATTGTCCACAAACCCAAGTCAACCTCTATGTTGTTTTTCTCTATGTACCAGTGTGTGGTCAGCCTGCTTTGAACACCAGGATAGTGGGAGGAGAGGATGCTCCCTTAGGGAGTTGGCCCTGGCAGGCCAGCCTTAACAGGGGTTCCCAGTTCTGTGGAGGATCTCTCATCAACAACCAATGGGTGCTGACTGCTGCTCACTGCTTCCCACGGTGAGGAAGTATATCAACATAATGTCTTCTACTCCTCTGTTTATTATCAACTATAATTGATACACAAACACAAGTATTGTCTTTCATGAATTTATTTGATCAATTATGTTTTCCCTTCAGCACCAGTACAGCAAATTTGATCATTTATTTGGGTCGTCAGAGCCAAGAGGGATCCAACCCCAATGAGGTGTCTCGGAGGGTTACAGAGATCATTCGACATCCAAACTACGACAGCTCTACAAGTGACAATGACATATGTCTTCTGAAGCTCTCCTCACCAGTGACGTTTACTAACTACATTCTCCCAGTCTGCCTGGCAGCTCCAGCCAGCTCCTTCCATGCTGGCACTGATAGCTGGGTCACTGGCTGGGGCAGTATTAGAAGTGGAGGTGGGTAATGACTTGATCACGGGTCATGGGACCATGGTCATTTACCTAACAAAGTGGCTGATAGAATAGACTAACATAAGAAAAAGCATGAATGGGACAAACACATATTACAGTTGAACCAATTAACTTTGCACATATTCATATAATTAGTCTGGTCTTCATTCAAATGGAGAAAGTGTATGAAGACGGCATCCTGCTACTTTGACAACCTTCTCTCACAGTGTAATAGAAACCTACCTGACGTTTCTGAATTAACTCTAAAATCTTTGAGCAGCCCAAGTAAAAGTATACTTAGATATTTTCTGAACGTATACTTTGTATACATTTGATATATTCAAAAAGTAAAAGTAACATAAAATTGTGTTAAATTTAAACCACTTAAATTGTACTTAGTGTGTTCAAAGTTGTACTTAAAAAGTGATTGTCTGCAAGATCTGATGCACCAGGCGGTAGTTCTCTTAATTATGAGTTTTTAACTTGAGTTAAACGCAGTAGTGTGTATATATCATGGCTTTTGTATTGTGGATATGCTAAGGGTTAGTCCATACAATTCAAGATATCCTCAAATTTGTATCTTCCAGTTGTTTTCCGGGAACAGCCAGGGGAACGGGTGGAGATGACTGCGGAGCTCTATTGCTGTTGCATTTTTGTACTGTACTGACTTGCTTTCCTTCTTGAAAATGAATTCATGTTACCTACTGAGTTAGTCTTTTATTAATTCAAAACAAACTGCTGTTGCTGCCGATGACATAAAACACCACACTCCCTGTTTGCCAGGTGATTTTCCTGAGAATGTCCTACCAGACACCAGTGTTTAGAACAGCAAGTGTAATATTATTCATGAACTGGGTATAGGCAGATGCACCATTGTGTTAAGTCAATTGGCAATAGAGAGTGGTAACATAGACTTTTGTTAACATGAAAATCTTATAGATTATTATGTGCATACATATATTGAAATCATACTTTTGATGAATTTGTTGTTACTTTTGCATACCAAAATAGTACACTTTTTGACTTTTAATACGTTTACTAAACATTTGGTAAACAGCTCAGTGTCTTTTAAGTGCACTTAGACTACACTTACAGCATATTAATGACTATCATACTAAATATGTGCGTTGAATTAGTGAATTAATGAAAATATATAGATCCAAAATTACATTGCAAGTATATTCTCAGAAAAGGTAGAAATATACTTTTAACATACTTAATATACTAAAAATATACTTTCAGTATGGAAAAATATGCTGTATGCATTTTTTTTTTTACTTGGATGTGATATGTTTGGATGCTTTGCATTGTGGGGTGGCTAATGATGTCAATCTCTGAGGTGGGCATCTTTAATAAGCAGACAGTCTGTGATTAAAATTATATTCTAAAACATATCACCATGTATGTATGATGTTTCTCAAACTGACTTTGTGTCTTCGCAGTATCGCTCCCGTTCCCACAAATTCTTCAGGAGGTTGAGGTGCCGATTATAGGGAACAGACAGTGTAACTGCAACTATGGAGTGGGCTCAATCACAGATAACATGATCTGTGCTGGTTTGGCTGCTGGAGGGAAGGACTCCTGTCAGGTGATCATTTTAACACACAGTCCTTAGGTTTTATTCCCTGCAAAGATCTACCTCTGCTGACAGTGAATTCCTCTTTCCACAGGGTGACTCAGGTGGCCCATTGGTGAGCAAGCAGGGCACTCGCTGGATCCTATCTGGAGTGGTGAGTTTTGGTCTAGGTTGCGCCCGACCTGACTTCCCTGGAGTCTATACCAGAGTGTCCCGGTATCAGTCATGGATCGAGAGTCAGATCACCAGTGACCAGCCAGGCTTTATTACATTCAACTCCGCTGGGACTGATGGAGACCTCAGTGTCTCATGTACTGGACTGCCACTACCTCCTACCACCACCACCACGGCTACTACACCAACTACAACCACCACCACGGCTACTACACCAACTACAACCACCACCACGGCTACTACACCAACTACAACCACCACCACGGCTACTACACCAACTCCCACCACTACCACCACCACCACGGCTACTACACCAACTACAACCACCACAACTACAACAACTGCAGCCCCTGCTCCTGTTCCATCTGTGTTGGTCACAGCGATCATAGAACAAGTGTTTATACCAGCTTATAGCAACCCAGCTAGTCAAGAATTTAATGCATTTGCAAGTACTATTATCTCAGTGGTAAGTTTTGAATTGTATCTTGAGAACATTTTCTCTTTGCCTTTGCTGATATTCTATGTGAATGATAAATACATGCAGGTCGCTGCATCTGAAAAGCAAACTGCTGTATCAAAAACATTTTCTTTCTCAAATTTCTCTTGAAATGTGGTGTTCAAATTAATTTGTAATTTTGTATAGAAGTATAATGTATCTAAAAATGTCTTCTTTTCACACAGTATAATTCAATCTACATTGAAAAATATGGTATGCTTTTCAACACCACCAAAGTTATTGCATTAAGGTACATTTCACAGTTCTATTGTATTGATCCTATAGATCCATTGTTTATTATTATTACCACCTATATAAAAATAGTAATATAGTAATAGTAGTGTCTTTTGGAACCTGTGGCTGATATTATATAAGCTATAGAGGATGATGTTATGCCCTTATTTGAATAAATTATTCCATAATTTCCAACATCTGAGCCTGGCTTTTGTGATCTCATGCAGACCCGCAGCCACTCGTACTGATAACACTCAAGCAGACGTGGAGCTTCTTTTTCGTGAGAATGCCACCAGTGATCAAATCCCCAAAGCTGAGGAAGTTAGCAACACCCTTGTAGAAGCTATGAACAACCCCAACGCTACCTTCAACATCACCATTGACCCCAGCTCCGTTGTAGCCTCACTCGTCATTCGTAAGTAAACATGTTAGTCTCTCTCTCTTTCTTCAAATCATATCAAATCATTGGTAACTACTCACCATCTCTCTCTGCATGAATAACCAGACATGTGCCAACAGATGTTACCAGGCCCTTTCTTGCCTGGGCAAAATCAGCTCTGAAATAGCACAACCCAAAGCCATCTTAATTCAAAGCTCATATTCTGAATTGATATTTTCACAGAAAACACAATCAATGCTACAACTGCTGCCCCCACCACGGTTTCCCCCACCACAGCTGCCCCTACCACGGTTGCCCCCACCACAGCTGCCCCTACCACGGTTGCCCCCACCACAGCTGCCCCTACCACGGTTGCCCCCACCACAGCTGCCCCTACCACGGTTGCCCCCACCATGGTTGCCCCCACCACGGTTGCCCCCACCACAGCAATCATTGCAACTACGACGACCATCAGGACAGTGATTTTTAGATCACCTGGAGAAACATTTACAACTGACTTGTTGAATTCATCATCTGCATCTTTTAAAAGTCGCGCTGCACTGATAGAAACAGTGGTAAGTCTCACTAAACAATAGAAATTGAGGTAATACTTTATAGCTACAGGTGCTCAAATCTTATTTGCAATATTTTGAGATCTACAAGAAATACTTGAAGCAGTGGTTCTCACCTCCCAGGGGTCCTTGAGGAATTTCCATGTGGTCCCAGGGGTCCTTGAGGGGGTTCCATGTGGTCCCCAGAAAAATCTCACTATTAATTAATGAATTGACTAGAAGTTAGCCCAATGGGAGAATGTACAAGAATGACTGTTCTGTGTATAGGTTATCTGTCCACCTACACGTCCTACAGTATAAACAGCTATGGAAACTACCCCCCCATAAGACTTGACTTGAAACCTGACTCGTGACTTGACTTGAGACTTGACTCGAGATTTGACTTGAGACATGATTTGAAATTTTACTTGAGACTTGCCGCAAATAACTTTGTTTTCACCTTTTATGTAGTTCTATGTTGTCGTTTCTTTAATTTCTTTGTACATCTCGAGAATTCCATTTCCACAGAATAGTCACTCACATGAAGGCATTTCCACAGAATAGTCACTTATTAAGGCATTTGCAAAATAGTCATTTTTATGATGCAGCTATTACATGTTTTACTTTCGGCCCAGAAAACCATTTCCAAATGTGGTGTCTAATTTTTCTCATTTTGGATCAAAACTTTAAATTATGTCAATTATAGTAATTCTGCCAGATGTATGAAGGCTGTAAACACTAAAAACAATCAAGAATGTAACCAGTATGAATTCACACAACCTTGTTTTCATTCCTCTAGCTTGAGCCTTACTACACTGAAGCATTCTCCTCTTTCACCAGCTTGAAGGTGGTAGCATTCAGGTAATTTGCTGATGTTTATGTACAACAGGTAGACTTTCAATAAAAGGCCAAAAAATATGATTCTGGGTTTCAATCCAGTATGAGCCTGTTAAAGGAGCACGCCAACATTATGGGAAATGGGTTTACCGTCTTCTCTAGAGTCAGACAATAAGATAGATACTAATTTCCTCTTTGTGCGTTCAGTAGAAAGCTAGCTTAGCTTAGCACAAATGAATGGAAGCTTATCCACTTCCATTCATTTGTGCTAAGCTAGGCTAGCTTGCAGCCAGATAGCTTTCCACTCAACGCACAGAGAGGAAATTGATCACTATCTTCTTGTCTGACTTTGGAGAACAGTAAGTGCATCTCCCATAATATTGGCGTGTTCCTTTAAACATCTAAGGCTGTCAGGGGTCTAGAGTGTTATGGGCATGTTCAAATGTGTGCTACTGCGTTTACAAATGCAAGTCCAAATTTGTAGTGCAAAGATAATTGGATACATGCACCAAAAGAATATGCAGCACAAAGATACATAGCAGGATAATGTGCATCACGTCATCATGTCAATCAAATGATTAGTATTTACCTGGTCCTGGATGGATTGTAGTGGCCACCTTGATGGATGGACAAGTAAATGAAGAAGGAACAAACAGTCTACCGCACATTTGTGACATCAACATGTTGGCACAGCTGTAATATGACAATTAATATATTTATCTGTCACCCCCCCCCCCCTCCCCCTTCAGATCTGGATCAATTGTCAACACAATTAACCTAGGATTTCAATCTACATCTGTTCCTGATGACACTCAGATTGGAGACATCTTAATTCAAGCAGCAGAAAACATCAAACAATTCAAGATCGACACTAACTCTGTCACCGTGGATGGCACACGTAAGCAATAAACACATAGATACCTGGATTAAAATTTTACCTATTTATTTATTTTGATAAATTTGTCCAAAATCAGGATACATTTTCCATGATACATGGCATGACGTATGTCCTTTTCTCTGTCTGTTTACAGAGATTTCAGGTGGAGTAAGACACAACATCAGTCTCTTTACGGTGTCCTTGGCAGCTCTGTCATGGCTACTATCACGCCATTAGAGATCCCGGGGAAGATTTGCAAGGATCTCCAATGTCAGATGTCTGTCGCGGATAAGATAGTGACATAATGTAATGGTCAAAAACGCACCAGACAACGGCTTGGGTACATTGAGAGGACAGCCGCCTGGTTTGCTGTCGTTGCTGGCTCCACGGGGCAAGATGTCTCACTGTTGCTAGATTGAAGAGTGGGCGTTACACAGTGGAAGGAGCGAATTATGTCAATACGCACTTGGTTCACTGAAACGGTTATTATTAATGTCTTATATCATTACTAGAAATAGTAGTCCTTTGAAAAAAACATTTTTGAATGATTTGAGCCTATGGAGAAAACATTCACACACACAAAGAAACCTACACATGAAATGAAAGGTGTGATAGATGTGAACTCAATAATTCCCTGTTTTTGATAGATGCAATATGATCAAAGCTGTGTGTTAAAGACCATGATAATCATAGAATGTATTACAGCCTAAATGATGCCCGGTATAACCATCCAGACAATCATATTTATAATGTACCAGAGTGTATTATGATGACTATCATGCATGAGTGTATTCTGTGAGCTTGAGTGTCATTTTGTACAATTGAATGCAATAAGTAACAGATATTCACAATGATCAGAATACAAAATGCATCCGTCTATGATGGGAGTGGTACAATCTCTGGAGTGTTTCTCTTTCTGTGTGTGTGTGTGTGTGTGTGTGTGTGTGTGTGTGTGTGTGTGTGTGTGTGTGTGTGTGTGTGTGTGTGTGTGTGTGTGTGTGTGTGTGTGTGTGTGTGTGTGTGTGTGTGTGTGTGTGTGTGTGTGTGTGTGTGTGTGTGTGTGTGTGTGTGTGTGTGTGCAATGCATTCATTTGTGAAATGATTAATGATTATGGACAAAGAATTCTGATTTATCAGATGCAGTAATCTGGAGAGAAAAACCTTAGGATGGAATAACTTCAGTAGTGGCATTCTGGCAACCTCGCGTTTATGTGGGACAAATTAACCTTTTCAGCCAGTCGCTGTATTTACTGGTATATCACTGTAATATCACTATAGAAATAAGCATATACGGTACATGGCATTTCTAAAGCCACAGGAATAATAGTGATTCATCATAGATTTCTTTAATATTCCACTGTAGAAATACAAAATGATTGTTGTGGTAAATGTATAGAATGTACGGGGGGCAGGAATACTATAAATCACTAGTGTTTCTATAGTAAATCTCTATAGTGTGTATTAAAAAAAAAGCCCACGTAAATAATAGGTTTTTCTAGTTGGGGGGGGGGTGCTTGTTATGGGAACATTATGGGAAATTATCTTACCGTCCTGGAAGTGAATGGAAGTGGATACGGACCACTAGCCTAGCTGTTGGCCAAAAACACCTAGTTTAGTGTGGGGACAGTTTTTTTTTTTATAATTTTTTGGTCTGCAAGAACTCCTCCCCTTCAGAGGACAGAACGACAGAACGGTCGCTCTGAGATTTTATCGCCTCAAACCTATTTCCAGTATACTCGAGTATACACATATAGTAATCGCGTTGGTGATGGGATCACTGGGGATTATTCTTTTTGGGGTACCTTCTGGCTAAGGTAAGGTCTATTCTATGTCTATTTTACCGAACCTGAAACATGTTTTTGTAGCGATCAGTGTCGTATTTTACCGGACCTAAACCATGCTTTTGGTAACAATCACAGTGTCTGACCTCTGGTGTCTGACCTGGTGCAAAGTCCAGTGTTTCTTTTTTTGTAGATGAATTCCTGTACAGGAGGGGGAGCTAGTCCATGTAGGCATTTGTAGATGAAACAAGAGCTTTTTAAGACTTTGACATTTTCAAAGCTCAAAAAGCTATATTGTTTCAAAATATTGCAATGGTGGTATGCCAATGGTTTCCTGGCAAATACCTTGATGGCTCTATAGATAAAGCTGTTCGATGTGTTTCATGACAGTGACACCAGCAAATGACCAGTTTGTGAAGCAGTATTCAATGTGTGAGAATATCATGCAATGAAGATACATTTTTGCAGCATCAACTGCTAAAAAAGGCCGGATGTCTAAAATTAACTAAATAAAAATTAATTGTGCATTTCTTAAATGATAGGTTTGAGTCCAAGATGATGCCGAGGTACTTGAAATGGGAAACCAATTCCAGTTCCCCCCCCCCCCCCCAGAAACACATTAGACCTTGTGATTCTAACTGGTCATTTGCTGAACATCATGCATAGTTTTTTTTTGTATTTAGCAGTAGGCATGAGTTTTGCAACCAGTTGAGTTTTGTTGGACCTTGTTCATTGCATTTGAGAGGTTACATGAGATCAGGTCAGTTTTGTAATTTGTAAATGACCGCGTCGTTAGCATACATTGAAGTCAGGGCATATGTCCGGCAGGTTATTGAAAAGAAATTGGGAAAACAGTGTCGTATATTCGTAAATGAATATCTAAGGTTAATTGCAGTACAATGAGGTTGCTAACCGGATGGAGAAAAGGAGAGCGACATAGAACCCTGGTCCTCATCTGACTTAGTCAGATGAGAAATAACTGTGTATTAGCCAGACAACAGAAGCTATGGTCCAAACTCATTTATTTGCAGCGCGGCCCAGAGTGGATATTGCATTAGTTATATACAGGAATGTATTTCAGCATAATACATGATTGTACAAAAGGATTGATGAGGTTAATCACAATAGCCGAGACACGGTGGCTCTCACATCAAGACAATCTTGCACATTAATAGTATTCATGTTATGTCAATGAAATAGACCAATAGTACTTTGTTGCCGCAACATGGTAAACCTGGTCAAAGATAGACATCTTCCTCTAAGTTATCACCAACTGGGATTATTATACAGTTTACTTACATAGCGGCAAAGTCGAACCATGGTCTGTGGATGATGGAGGCGCAGACTCAGACCCCCTGGGGAACGGTCGTGGCGGGTCATGAGCTGGCCTGCCCTCCCTCACCAAAACCCACTGTTTTATACCCTGACTCCCCCCATAGTTTCCTTGCCTCCACACATGGCGCCCCTCCCCAGATGACCCTCCGGGGGAGGCCGGTCAGCCCCCCCCCGACCTCCCCGTTGGTGTCCTCTTCCAGTTCCCAGCAGCGAGGAGGTCCGACGACCTCAGACCTTTTAACATTCCCTTCTGGGGCTTATCGGTCCCAACATGTCCTTTCCTTGTGGGTTTTGCCTGCCGCAGCAGGGGGGCTGTGGCCCCCTCCTTTTTGGGCTGTTTGCTTCCCATGTTGGACAGAGAGGGGGTTTTGCCTGAAGGCTCCTCAGGAATGTCACACAATACTGACGCTGCATCTTTCTTGCTCTATCACTCTGAGAGTAATGCATGAATTAACTATTACCACAGATATTTTCAGTTTTCAGGGTTGATCTAACAGTTTTGATTATGAAATCCCAGTCAAGGGTACCACAACAGCAATGGCCCAAGGATCGATCCCTGCGGCACACCGACTGGATTGTCAAGATAAGGAGATTTGACACCATCAACCATGACACATTATTTTCTGTTTGTTAGGTAAGACTTAAACCATTGAATTGTATCTGCAGAGAAATTGAAATGAGACAACTTTGCCAAAAGTACTTGATGGTTGACAGTGTCAAAAGCCTTTCTAAGATCCAGGAACACCTACATATGGGTTTTTGTCCAACATATATTTAACCTTTTCAATAAAAACAGTTTGCCGACTCAGTGGAGTGCTGAGCGCGGAAGCCAAATTGAAGTGGGTGGAGTGGGGTGTGACCTTTGTCCAGATGTTTAATCATAAGTTTCGACACCCACTTTTCAGCAACCTTAGATATTATGGTGGATAGGATGCTGATTGGCCTGTAGTTGGCTACCGACATCCTGCTACCAGATTAAAAAATTGGTGTTACCGTAGCCACCTTCCAGGAAGATGGTACCTCCTTTGAGCTGATCGATTGATTCACTAATATGGTGATAGGTTTTACTAGAGTGTCGGAGTGTGTTTTTATAAAATCTGTGTCCAGGCCATAAGTGTCCCTGGCCTTAGAGCGTTTCAGCGCCACAATGATTTTTCTTACCTCATCCTCTGTTATTTCCTCCAGCTCAAAGAGGGGCTTGGCTTTCACAGTTGGGCTGGGTGATGCACCAGAGGGGGCAAAGAGTTTTGTTATTTCCAATACACTATTTAAAAAATAATTATTAAAAGTACACTGTAAATGTCCTAACCCAACCCCCTCCAATGTACAGTAAATTACCTAGTATGGTTGTCAATATTCCAATGTACAGTTTTGCTTGTACAGTTGTACAGTGTCCCCCCCCCCCCCCATCTCAAGAGATGAGATACTGGATGTTATCTGAGTGCATGTCATGGTACATGAAGACAGACAAGAAAGGCCTGCATGCTATTGTCTGAGGTGGAGGCAGATTGACTGGAGAACTTCCTGTCCAATTCATTGTATCACAACTTTATCTGCACAAGGTACACAACTACTACTACTTTTCAAACCATTTTAAGACTAAAGGTCTACATTACAATATGCAGGGGACTGCGCCACACCTTGTGCCATTAAAAGAGCCAAGGAGAGCTCCAACACCAAATGTTTCCCTTGCACAAGCTATTAAGTGAATAATAAAAAGAAATTAAACTGCCACAATGCAAGTTAGTTTAAAAAAAAACATTTTGTTGAATGCTAATGTCTTATATGCTTAAAGGTCACATATTCTAGTCATTTTCAACAAATTCATATAGGTTTTTGAGGTTCCCTAAACATGTCTTGATTTGCTTTGCTGAAAGAAAACCCCTACTCAGATTATGCATTCTAGCAGCCTCTATACCACATTGTATCTGTGCCTGTAACGAGCGAGCTGCTTTTATTGTACAAACGATAATTATCATACATCCAGCAGAAGTGCGTGAGCCTGTACTGTCGAACGAAATTCAGATTCAACTTTCAGACTAGAGGTTGCAGATCAAATATGACTCGAGATCCAGCAATAGCATAGACATCTTGTTGTAAAAGAAATAGTCAGAAACTGATTTCTTTTTTTCAACTTTAGGTATAGAAAAGACAAGATTTACGCACAAGCCACCATCTTGTACACACACATTTTATCAAGATATCTTCACACGCACGTTAACTATGGCGATTGCGGCTGCAATTCTGAATGGTTCATTTCAAGAGGGAACAGCTGAACTGCAGAGAAGGCACAATGCACATAAAAAAATAAAATCCATAAAATGTCAGTGTTTGGACAACCCCTCATTCTGTAAAAAAAACAATTACATTTTCACAATTGGTCTGGTTTTTCAAGCTGCGGTAAAGCGCACAGAACACCTCTGTACATCATACAATAGTTACCATTCTTGTGCACACCACAAGGCTGACTTTATGTGAATTAAAAACACATACAGAATACAAGCAAACAGAAAACTATTGAAAAGAAGATGGTGCAATTCAAAGAGGTTGCTTTAAAACCCTGTAAGGCCCAAATAAAATTTACATCATCAACTTCAGAGGCCAGAATGTGGGACCTATAAACACATTTACTATCCAATAGCATTGTGAGGCTGAACAACAGCACCCATTGACTATGTAAATGTGGTAAAAAAAATAAACATTTAAAGACTTTTTTTTTTTTAAAGGGATGTTGTAATTTTGGTTGGGTTAGGCAATTTCAGAGAAATGAGCAAGAGTGAGCTTACATGTCCAGACTCCAGCTGAAATATAGAGCAAGGTCAGTTTCACTTTCCCTGCCCGGAGCTGTTTCAGGTTTTCTACAGACTCCCAGGGGAGTCAAGCTGGATCTTTCAATATATATATTACCCGGCCTCTGATCAGCAGGTGGTTTTGTACACATTGTGTACTTTTCGATGTGGAGCACTATGATGGTGTTCGTTTTCCAATGCAACCCCAGGAACTTGGCAGCTTAAAATAATTGGTTATTAAGATTCAGGCCACCCTGAGAATTTGGAATGTATGATTACAGGGCCTGCGAGAGTCACAGAGACCAGGGCCCTCATTTATCAATGCTGCGTATGCACAGAAATGTGCGTAAACCGTGCATACGATCATTTCTAAGGAAAGTGTGGGATTTATCAATAGGCTTGTTTGAGATTAATTTCGGCTCGCCTCGAAAGTAGACAAGAGTAGACGATTGCAGCCGGGGGAGGAGTCAAAAAGGCTTGTATGGCAGATGCCGCGTTCACGTTCCCACACACACACACCTGTCCAGCTCATTATAATGCGAGGGCCGTGTAGCGAGGAACACACACACACTGCTGAATAATTCTGTTTTCCATCAATATATATATATACTGTATATTGAGGCAAAACAGAATTATATATACAGTATATATTGAGGCAAACCACAATTATTCAGCAGACGCTTTATCATGTAAGATGTGTGCAACGAGATATAGCCTATATATTATAATTTCAGCTAATTATAATTTCAAGATAATGTTTGGCCAGCTAATTATCCTTTGGATTTTATGTGGGGGGTATAATGAGACTATAACACTCACTCATTCACACAAATTGATTGAATCAAGTCTTCATTTATTATTATTATCATCTGGAGTCGCAAATCGCTGTAGCGGGCGTGTGTGTATGTGTGTGTGTGCAGGATACAGTATCAGCTGCTGCATTTATATGGAATTCGTTAATCTATTCTATCTATTTCACTATATCGCGCAATTGGGTTAACTGTGAGCCAAACGGCTTAGTGAAGTACTGTACATACGAGCGGCAATGCTCAGATTGCTCATTACATTGAGTCATGACTATAAATGCAAAACGTAATTGTCGTATTTATTATCATTATAATTATTTTATTCCGATGATAGAAACAGTCCGTCTGTAGAATCGACTTGAAGCAATCACCAACTATTTGTTCAGGGGGGTTGACATTGTTATTTTGATATAAACTCCATTGCAGAGATGGTTATTAACACATTCAGTGCCAAAGATAACATATTACGTTTTTAGGCGCCAACCATTCAGTGCCAAAAACGAGATAATACGCTTTTGGATCGTTTGATCTTTTTACTTTGATCCCCGCTCTACAGACCTGCCGGGAGCGATCTGAATCATTTAGGCACGTCCCCAAACATTAGAACTGCATTCTGATCGACTATCACCATGTGGCAGTATCGTCCGTGTCTGAACTGCAATGGCTTGGGGGTTGATAGTCAGCTTCACTTTAATTTTCTACTAGGTTAGTGGCCCCTCCTTCTGCTGGGACAGAAATGCACAGGGCGCACCTCGGAATTCCGTTGCATAAGCGTATTTGACCATCAAAACGTGTATAGACATATACACTGGTAATCACGATGGCGATGTGATCACTTGGAATTATTCTTTTTGGAATACCTTCTGGCTAAGGTAAGGTATATTCTATGTCTATTTTACCGAACCTGAAACATGTTTTTCTAACGATCACAGTTTTGTGTTTTACCAGATGTAAAACATGCTTGACAAACACGATCACGGTTTTGAATTAAAACGACCCCCCCCCCCCCCCCCCCCTTGATGATTTTGTGCAAGTACATGTGTACATGGTATATACATTTGATTTGGGAGTATTTGGGGTTTCAGGGGATCAACCAGAACGGTTTGGGTTTATTGCACATAACGCATTTTTATCTCGCAATCTATGGAAAAAGACTGGATTATGTTGGAAATGTGCGATGTTTAGCGTGTAATAAACTACAAACAATAGTGTGTAGAAACAAATTTTTTTTTCCATGTTGGACTACAAGTAGTGTCTGTCAAATGAGCCACACCATTGTCTCCACAGCTATAATACAGAACACACACACAGGTTTCAAGTTTCTTTAATAGTTGTCATACAGAAGTACAGAATACTTTCATACAAAATGCTTCTTACTGTTACGCTCCAGAGACTGTGCTAGACAAGATAGTATCAAATAACATAGTATAGCATGTAATTTAGAAGTAGAAAAAGAGGTCACAGTGTTCAGTATAGACATATGTACAATGTTCGATGCAGAATAGACGTAACTGAGTTACCATATAATATACAATACTATGCAGTGTACTAATGTACAGTACTATATAGTGCAAAGCAGAAATGGGATGAGGTACAATTTAGGTACAATTTACAGTAAGGTGTACGAGTTGTAGTGCAATCCTTCATCAATAATATAAAGTGTGGGGAGTGGGTGCTACAGTGTGTTTGTTTAAAGTGAGTGTGTGCTATAAAGTGTGTGGAGTGGGTGCTACAGTGTGTTTGTTTAAAGTCTTTCTGTGCTCGCCTTGAGACTCCGGTATCGCTTGCCTGACCGCAGCAGTTCAAAGAGGCAGTTGTTCGGGTGACTGGAGTCTTTAATGATTCTCTTAGCCTTGCCCCTGCAACGCTTGTTGTAAATGTTCTGGAGGGTGGGGAGCCCCCCTCCAATTGTGCGTTCGGCTGAACGTGTCACTCTTTGTAGTCTGCTTCGGTCTTGTGCAGTGCTATTCCCAAACCAGGAGGTGATGTTGCCAGTCAGGATGCTCTCTATTGTACATGAGTAGAAGTTCTTAAGGATCTTCTGACTGACTTGGAACTTCCTTAGGCGCCTGAGGAAGTAGAGGCGTTGTCGTGCCTTCTTCACAACACTGTCAATGTGTGTGGTCCATGTCAAGTCCTCGGATATGTAGGCTCCGAGGTACTTAAAGCTGTTGACTCTCTCAACCGGTGCCCCGTCGATGCTGAGGGGGCTGTAGTCCTTGACCCCCAACCTCCTGAAGTCCACAATCATCTCCTTTGTTTTGCTGACGTTCAGGGAGAGGCTGTTTTCCTGGCACCATCCCACCAGGACCTTGACCTCTTCCAGGTAGGCCCTCTCGTCGTTGGCAGAGATCAGGCCCACCACCACTGTGTCGTCAGCAAATTTGATGATTGTATTGCTACTCCGCTGAGCCACACAGTCGTGTGTGTACAGGGAATAGAGGAGGGGACTCAGAACACAGCCCTGGGGGGCCCCTATGTTGAGGGTGATGGATGAGGAGGTGGAGTTGCCTGCTCTCACCACCTGGGGTCTGCCCGTCTGGAAGTCCAAGACCCACTGGCAGAGGTCATAGTTCAAGCCCAGGTCCCTGAGCTTGGCTATGAGTATGGAGGGGACTATGGTATTGAATGCTGAGCTGTAGTCGATGAATAGCATTCTCACATAGTTCCCCTGCCTCTTGTCCAGGTGTGATGCTGCTGTGTGCAGCACATGGGCTATGGCGTCCTCCGTGGACCAAACATTGTGAAACACCACGAAAATGACCATTTTAAGCTGGCCTTGAAGCGGCAAAGATGGGCACAGTTTACCCTGAAAGTGTTAACAACAGTGGCGGCCGGCCGATAGTGGGCGCTAGGTTGGTTAAGGTTAGAGTTTGTCTTAGAGCAGGGCGATAGAACGCCAGGTAGTTTGCAGGCTGTTCGATGCGGAAATGGGCAAAGACACAGCTCATCATCACAGTACTTGTGTTGTGGTGGCTAACAAGAAGCTATTTGGCTAGCTGGATGCAGTCTGGACAGTGGATATACATCAACAGTCTGTCTGGGAATGTGGGACAGTGGACATATACACTTTATCAAGCCCTCCTGGACCACGTTTCAACTAAACAAAGTGAGTTAATGCGGTCTCTCTCTCTCTCTCTCTCTCTCTCTCTCTCTCTCTCTCTCTCTCTCTCTCTCGCTCTCTCAACACAGCGTGTTGTTGTTGAACTATAACATTTAATTTCGCCGCCGGTGATGCATAATGGATGAATGAATGAATGAATGGTAACTTGTTTAAAATGACAAGATATATATATGTGTTCATTATTGGATTGATCATACGTGTACTAGTGTAGTATGAATTAACTCGACTTAACGTTGGAAACGGGGTAACATTATGTCGAGACTCGAGTCAGTATTCGCTTGGTCAGCTGTCCGCTTGCCCCCCCCCCCTTCACCCCCCCCCCCCCCCCCCCCCCCCACCAAAATGTAGTTCTGTATCGTATGGCTCTGCCTGGCGTCACTACTGCACTGTACCTCGCTCGTGCACGCGCCCACTGAATAAAAAAATCCACAATGCACCTTTACATCCCAACATCCGTCTGGCCACACCCCCATCAGCTTACCTACATAAGCAGGGGTGGGGCCACACACTCGCCTCCTTCTTCGCTTCCACCACAAGGAAGTGCCTTCGGTAGATCCCCACTTGACGAGGTTGCTAGTTGAAGAAAGTTGGAAAACAAGAGATACGTTGACATCATATCTTTATTTTCTCTCTCACTATTTTTCGAGAAAATACGGCGATATTGTCTTCGTTACTGGAGTGTCTGGAAGATGATGATCATTCTACACCTCCACCGTTTTTTTCGTATTAGGAGTTCACGTCGCTGACATGCCTCCCAACTACAATCCTCCTTGCTGCGGCTGGATGGGGTAAGACCCTCCAGCAACACAGCTGGACTGTAGGACGCACCGACTGTTGTGAGAAGCGGTGGGTTCCAGGTTTGGTGAGTAATGTTTGCTTGCAAGCACCACTTGTCTGTTAGTGCTATGGGGGCTAGCTGACAATGTTTACGAAAACCGGCCCCAGATTAGGGTCCTTCTGTTCAGCCTTTTAGGCGACGGCGGAGGATCTTGGTTTGAAGCCCATTATAATAATAATAATAATAATAACTTTATTTGTATAGCACTTTTCATACAGAGGTTGCAGTTCAAAGTGCTTCACAACAGTAAAAAATACAGGCATAAGCGAGCATAAAAAGATAGACAGGTAGAATCACAGTGTTTCACATTAGGATCTAGCATCCCAATAGGCTCTCCGCTTACAGTTTTCAGTAACACAAATAGTAAAAATAGTTTAAAATGATTCAGTTTAAAAATAGTCAAAAAATTATAAAATAGAACGGACATAAAAAATACAGGCATGAGCGAGCATAGCAAGATATGGCAAATCACAGTGTTTCACATTAGGATCTAGCATCCTAATAGGCTCTCTATTCAGTAATACAAATAATCACAGTGTTTCACATTTGGATCTAGCAAATAATAAAAATAGTTTAAAATGATTCAGTTTAAAAATAGTCATCAGTAAGAAGTAAAAAGTGCAATAACCGACACATGAATTTGATAGGCAGTGTATAAGAGTAGGCAGGGTAAGAATAGTGCAGGTAAATACAAGTTGTGTCAGGATATCCCTGATGTTTCCTCTTGCCACTAGGTGGTAGCAGATATCTATCAGTGAAATGCCTGAGCAAAGAGATAGGTTTTAAGCTGTCTTTTAAAGATGTCTAGCGAGTTGGCTTCCCTGATGTTTTGGGGTAGTTTGTTCCATAGTTTTGGGGCATAGTTGATAAAGGCTGCATTACCGATCCTCTTTTGACTCCTTCTGGGTGCCTCTAGTAGTCCAGCAGCTGATGATCGCAGTGTTCTTGCTGGTGTGTAATTTATTAGAGTGTTGGCGATGTAGCTAGGTCCCTGTCCATTTAGAGCTTTGTATGTAAGGAGAAGGACCTTAAAGTCAATTCTAAATGTTACAGGAAGCCAGTGTAAAGCAGCTAAGACTGGACTAATGTGCTCTCTCCTTTTGGTTCTAGTTAGCAGTCGGGCTGCAGAGTTTTGGATTAGCTGAAGCCTCTCTGTGGTTTTCTTAGGGAGACCTGTGAAAAGTGCATTACAGTGCATCTAACCGGCTAGATATAAATGCATGAATTAGCTTCTCAGCATCGTTCTGATTAATAAATGGTCGTACTTTTGCTATATTTCTGAGATGGAAGAACGATGTTTTCGTCACTTTGCTAATATGAGAATTGAAGTTCAGTTCTGAATCTATGATAACCCCAAGACTAGTGACCTCAGATTTGATCCAAGGGGTTAGTCCCCCCAGGTTCTTTATTAATGTTTCTTTTTTAGTTTTGGAGCCGATAATTAGAATTTCAGTTTTGTTCTCGTTTAGTTTCAGGAAGTTCTTACTCATCCATTTATTTATTGCCAGTAAGCAGTCTGTAATGGAGCTAATCGCTGTATCATTTGGTTCAGCAGATATGTACAGTTGTGTATCATCCGCATAGCTATGGAAATCTACATTATGTTCTCTGATGATATCACCCAGCGGTAACATGTAAAGGGAGAAGAGTAAAGGACCTAAGCAACTCCCTTGTGCAACTCCATAGTTGTTGTCGTATATATCAGACATGTGATCTCCTAGTTTAACATAGAATTTCCTCCCTCTGGAGTAAGGAGTCCTGCACACAAGGGGGGCGGAGCTGAGCGATCATGGACTAGACGTGTTTCACGTGAGCTCCCTTCTACCGTGCAGAATATACGTTTCTCCCCATTAGTCCTTATTTTATTTTTATTTGTTTTTTGTCTGCTTGTTGAGTCGTCGTGTTTCAAATACTGTAGTCGACTTTTTTCGACTTTCTGCGATGTCGGTGGTGGAAACCAGATCCATGAGCGCCCCAGCCGGCAAACCAAGTTTCAAGTTTCAAGTTTCTTTAATAGTTGTCATACAGAAGTACAGAATACTTTCATACAAAATGCTTCTTACTGTTACGCTCCAGAGACTGTGCTAGACAAGATAGTATCAAATAACATAGTATAGCATGTAATTTAGAAGTAGAAAATGAGGTCACAGTGTTCAGTATAGACATATGTACAATGTTCGATGCAGAATAGACGTAACGGAGTTACCATATAATATACAATACTATGCAGTGTACTAATGTACAGTACTATATAGTGCAAAGCAGAAATGGGATGAGGTACAATTTAGGTACAATTTACAGTAAGGTGTACGAGTTGTAGTGCAATCCTTCATCAATAAATATAAAGTGTGGGGAGTGGGTGCTACAGTGTGTTTGTTTAAAGTGAGTGTGTGCTATAAGTGTGTGGAGTGGGTGCTACAGTGTGTTTGCTTAAAGTGAGTGTGTGCGTGTGGATGTGTGTGCTATGTGCGTTTGATGGTTGTTGTTGTGTAGTGTTCGGCACGGTGGTGTAGTGGTTAACACTGTCGCCTCACAGCAAGAAGGTCCAGGGTTCGATTCCCGCTTGGGGACCAGGTTTCCATGATGCCAGTTACACAGGTGGGGTATCTCCCAGGCCTTTCTGTGTGGAGTTTGCATGTTCTCCCCGTGCTCGCAAGGGTTTCCCCCCCGATAAGATAAACCCAATGGAAAAACATGCACAACAACAAGATCGCTAACGCTGTGGCGTCCTTGACGAAGACGGACAGGAGCACTTGGATTGGTCCCCTGGCGCGGCTCACGTTGACGCCTGTCTGCTCCCGGCTGCCCTTGGGGGGGAAGGACGACGGGATGGGTTAATCGCAGATACGAATTGCATGCATGCATCGCATGTGTGCCAATTGATGACCTCGGAGCAGGTCCTAAATTATTATTATATTTCATTGTTCGTTTAGCAGCCTGATGGCCTGGGGATAGAAGCTTCTTCTGAGTCTTTCTGTGCTCGCCTTGAGACTCCGGTATCGCTTGCCTGACCGCAGCAGTTCAAAGAGGCAGTTGTTCGGGTGACTGGAGTCTTTAATGATTCTCTTAGCCTTGCCCCTGCAACGTTTGTTGTAAATGTTCTGGAGGGTGGGGAGCCCCCCTCCAATTGTGCGTTCGGCTGAACGTGTCACTCTTTGTAGTCTGCTTCGGTCTTGTGCAGTGCTATTCCCAAACCAGGAGGTGATGTTGCCAGTCAGGATGCTCTCTATTGTACATGAGTAGAAGTTCTTAAGGATCTTCTGACTGACTTGGAACTTCCTTAGGCGCCTGAGGAAGTAGAGGCGTTGTCGTGCCTTCTTCACAACACTGTCAATGTGTGTGGTCCATGTCAAGTCCTCGGATATGTAGGCTCCGAGGTACTTAAAGCCACCACCGGGCCTGGCCGCACCATCGCCCGGTGTCGGTGAGATAAGCGAAGCTGTGCTCTTGGTCATGACCAAGCTCCATGCAGAATCTGAGACACGCTTCGCTGAAGCACAAAAGAAAGTGCTGGCGGATTTTTGTGATAACCTTCATCGAGAGATATCAGAAGAAATAAGGTTGGCGGTCGTCCCGCTGATAGACAAGATGGAGTCGCTACACGCTGTCTCCTCGGCTAATGCTATCGAACTAGCTGCGCTATCGACGGAGGTATCATTACAGGGCGAGAAGATGGTGGATCTAGAGTCCTCCCTGCTGGCTAGGCAGGCTGAAGTTACCAAACTACAGTCGGTAATTGTGGAAATGCAGTCCCGGGAGAGACGCTACAACATCAGGATTGTTGGAGTACCGGAGGGCAACGGGGAAGGCCGTCTCTCTGAGACCATGCCGGAATTGCTGCAAAAAATACTGGGGAATGACGTCCTCTCCTCCCCTCCCGTCTGGGAGTCAGCCTACAGAGCGGGCAGGTCCACTCCTGGTGTGAACAAGGAGCCGAGGCCCATCATCGTCAAGCTGAACAGGCTTCAGCAGAGGGAACTCATCATGCGGTCGGCTCGGGCCAGAAGGGGTAATCTAAGGCTTGGCGATCACAAAGTGGCCATTTTCGAAGACTTTACACAGGAGGTTCAAGCACAGAGAGGCGAATACAAAGTGGTCCTGTCCAAGCTATGGAAACTAGGCCTGAGGCCCACGCTATTCGCTCCCGCAAAATTATCTGTGTTGGATAAGGTCGATGGTCGGCGTTCATTTTGGTCGTTGGCTAAAGCGAAGGAATATCTCGAGGGGATACCCGAGACTGTAGCTTGATAACTATATCGGGTGAGTGACTTGGCGATGTGGGCCGGAATACATTGTTAGGGCCGGCTATTCACAAACACTTGCTGTCATGCCCAGACATGCTAACTGCTAACTGCCCATCCAACTAGCGGGGCTTCCCAATGACTTCTGTTACTTGCTAAAGCTGACCTCATGGTCGTACTTGTGTATCGCCTCTTTGGAAGCTAACGAGCTAGCTGAACAATGTACATAATAGACTAACGTGCTATCCGGATTCATCACTATCTTACGCGCTAGCCTCGGGCTAGCTAGCGGGCTGCGTCTAACGTCTGCGCTGATACATTCGAGACCCGTTAATATTTACGCACTTTGGTTGTTGTTGCTGTTTAAGTGTCATCGGTTCGCACAATTCAACGGTGATCGGGTCCCTAACTAACTTCTTGTATGCTTTTATTTTTATATCCAGGCTGTTTTGAGCTTTGGGCTCCGGTAGGAGAAGATCGGTTGAATATATATATAAACAATATATGATAACAGGTTGTGTCAGGTATTGTTTATTACCATCCCCGGGTTAATGAATGTGTTTAATTCTATTCTTACAAAGGTTATGTTGAGTTATTATATAATAATGACTATTTTTTCCATTATAGTTATCTCATGTTAGGGCCAAGGCTCACGGTGGTTTTCGACCAATATCTTTATTGAAACAATATATGATAACAGGTTGTGTCAGGTATTGCATTACCATCCCCGGGTTAATGAATGTGCTTAATTCTATTCTTACATAACGCTGCTGTCGGGACAAAACCTCATAACTCCAAAAACCCAACTTTTCAGCAGATGAAAAAAACTAACACAGATTTGAGGGTGAATAGAGTTAGGAGGTTTAGACAGATGATCGGTTTAATGCTTTCCCATTGTTTAAACTTTGTAAAACCCACACACACATATGGAGGATGATCTACGGAGTTGATTTATATAATAAAAAAAAAATTCAAAAAATGGAGTTATGAGGTTTTGTCCCGACAGCAGCGATAAGTTATGTTGAGTTATTATATAATAATGACTATTTTTTCCATTACAGTTATCTCATGTTAGGGCCAAGGCTCACGGTGGTTTTCGACCGATATCTTTATTGAAACAATATATGATAACAGGTTGTGTCAGGTATTGCATTACCATCCCCGGGTTAATGAATGTGTTTAATTCTATTCTTACATAGGTTATGTCATTCCAACCGTTGTGCCTGTTCAGAGGGGCTGTTTACAGGTGTGCACTTTGACCATAATCCCTTTTTTCCCTTTCTTTTATTGTCGTTGTTTAAATGACATCTGTCTGCACAATTTACCTGTGATCCGATCCTGCCTTAGACTATATGCTGGTATGCTTTAATTTAATTTTGTTTTGAATTTTCCTTTATCCATTTGTGCTATAACATTGCGACGTTGATGCGCAGACTCGGAAATAGATGGTTGCAGGGGTGATGTTGAGTTATTATATAATAATGGCTATTTTTTCCATTATGGTTATCTCATGTTAGGGCCAAGGCTCAGGTGGTTTTCGACCGATATCTTTATTGGAATTTTATTTTTATTATTATTATTAATTGTGTTTATTGGACTAGTGGGAGTTTAATCAGGGGTTTATCTAGAGGGGGGTCGGAGTGGGGAGAGTCTTATTGAATCCATGACTCCAGTGGGAAATGATAGGAAGATGACCATCCTTAGTAGATGGGGCATAGGGAGGGTATTGGAGAGTGGGTATAGGAGGACTTATAATAGGACGGGTGGGTTAGGGTTTAGAGTAGAAGGAGGGGGGGTTGTAACTGGGGTGGGATTTTTATGTGTTTTATGTACTGTTGTCTTATATGTGTGTAATTGTTCCTCCTCTGAACTCCTGGGACTGACCGTCTGGGCCCGCCTGGATCAGCGCCTCTGTACTCAGCCTGGCTGCACTGGTATGTTCTCTACGCATTTAGACAAACTCGACCATGGCTAAATTGAATATTTTAATTTGGAACGCAGGAGGTCTTAACGCCCCACACAAGCGTGCCAGTGTCCTTTGGTTATTGAAGAGAAGAAATATTGACATTGCTCTCCTTAGTGAGACGCATTTATTGGTGGGTGATGTGTCAAGGCTAGCAAATCGACAATATCATGTTATCTCCTCATCCTCAGCCGATGATAAGACGAAAGGAGTCGTCATAGTTACAAGACGTAACCTTGATATCAAAGTCCTGGATGTGTGGTCGGACACGGAGGGAAGGATTACTATAGCAAAAGTTGAGTTCTCTCATAGGAAGATGGCAATAATAGCATTGTATGCCCCTAACACATTTGATTCAGCGTTCTATAATACAATCACGAAGAATATGTTGGAACTTACTGGATACGCTCTCATTGTGGGTGGCGATTTTAATGCGTGCTGGGATGCGGAGATGGATAGGTCCGGGTCCTCTAAGGCCCTCAGGATGTGGGCCCAGGACACTGGGCTCGCAGACCTATGGCGCTTATCCAATCCCACCCTCAAGGATTACTCTCACCTGTCTGCCAGACACAAAACCTTCTCTCGAATAGACTATGCATTCGCATCCCCTAATTTGTTTGATAGTTTCGACGTCTCATTGGTTCCCCTGGCTCTCTCGGACCACAAGGGGATTTTCCTTGTGGCAACCTTTGGCAGGCTCTCCACGAGAGCTCCCAGGTGGCGTTTTAACTCAACCTTATTGGGGGTCATGCTGGAGCTTTGAACCCGTCGGCGGACAACAAAAGAAATTAGAATCCCTCTTAAATGCTCAAAAAGGACATCTTTTCAGAAATCGATAAAAATAGAAAAATTGCCATTTCTAGTGCTTTGACATGTAAGGTATACGTCCCCCAACTTGCTAAACCTAATACGAATTGTAAATACGTTTAATTCTTGCTAGATGGCATGATTGTAATAATCTCCATTTGCGATAAGAACTACAATCGCGTCACGAAACGCACATACATGGACGCGCGCACACACACAATAGCGGCGTGTGCGCTGTGAATAGGTGTTACACGGTAACCCCCGCAGAGGCGTGAGACTGGTATCAGAGCCTACCCCCCCATCCAAATTCTAAACATAATAATGTATGAATTATCTGTTGCAATAATATCCACGGGACTCGACTTTTTGCAGTCGTTTCTCCTCTCCTGCGTGAGGAGTCTGAGGACATTCGCGGACATTCTCTCAGATAAAAAAAAAAAAGCTTACATACACATACACACACTCTCGCTCTCTCTCAATTCAAATGGGCTTTATTTAACATTAACTACTGTATGGCAGAGTGCGTCTGTGTATACGAGGTATGAATGATCACTGGCTGCTGTGTGACGAGTTTGCTCACCCGCGCTGTCACGCTATATAAATCCAAGTCATTATTATTATTATTATTAAACACGGACCGCTTTAGTTGACAAGCTTACATACATTTCGGGTCATTTCATAATAGCAGTGTGGACCAGCTCTGTAACCAGCTCTGTAACAAGTACAACGCATCTCGCTAGTTGACAGCTTACGCATGATGTAAAAATTGCAACGTTTCAACTAGAAAGGTAGGCTCAGTAGAGCCCAAATCTCTACCAGACGGGAGCTTTCTCTCTCTCTCTCTCTCTGTCTGAGAACCCAGGTTCTGGCTACTGTGTGACGCGTTTGGTGTTTTGGTCACCCGCGCTGTAGTAAACACGGTGCTTTAGTTGACAGCGTTCGATGCGCTTTGTGAAGGAAAGATGACGTCGCCTCTCTCTCTCTCTCTCTCTCTCTCTCTCTCTCTCTCTCTCTCTCTCTCTGTCTGTCTGTCTGTCTGTCTGTCTGTCTGTCTGTCTGTCTGTCTGTCTGTCTGTCTGTCTGTCTGTCTGTCTGTCTGTCTGAGAACCCAGGTTGCTTTCTAACCTATATATATCTCTCTCCCTCTATCTCTCCCTCTCTCTCTCCCTCTCTCTATCTATATCTCCCTATCTCCCTCTCTCTCCCTCCATCTCTCCTCTGTATCTCCCTCTCTGAGACTACTCCCGGTCTGAGTCATGTAAATCACAAATCATGTAAAACCCAGATTCGGCTCAAACAAGGGACTAAACACGTTTCGCAATTATGCCACAACAATGTGGAACGCCCTACCCAAAGCTGTAAAGGAATGTAAATCACTACCCACCTTCAAAAACACTCTCAAAGAACACCTACGGGAGACTGCAATTCAAAACTGGCCCCTACAAATGTCCTAACCCAGTTGTACAATAAAGACCAAGCATGGCTATTCCAATGTACAGCCCCACCCAACCCCACCCCACCTACCCAACCTCCTCCAATGTACAGTTTCCATGTCAAATGTATGTCAGTACTCCAATGTACAGTGTGTGTCCCCCCCCCCCCCCCCCACCTCCAATGTACAGCCCCACCCCACCTACCCAACCTCCCCCAATGCACAGTTTCTATGTCAAATGTATATACTCTTCTTCTGGATTTTTTTAGTATCACAAACAGTACTGTATTTGAAAATCTGGTATGTCATAAATGTATAGATGTAGCAGTACTGTCTATCTGTATGTCATGTGTGTCATATGATGAATTGAAAATGGGGGACCCTGATGGAAACAAGACGAAAGTCTTTCTCAGGTCTGCATCCTCTTAACAATTGTATGTATTGAGCTGTACTGTACTGTACCCATTCTGCAATCTGTTAATAAACTTTTCAATCAATCAATCAATGAGACTACTTCTGTGTGTGTGTGTGTAACCAAATGCATACCTACATGTATGACCTATATCTATCTAATACTTTTGGATATGAGCATTCTTTTCAATAAGTATGGAAGCCTGAACACAGAATGACACCAGTATCACTGACTACCACGGCAAGCCTATAGAAAATTATTCTATTTAATAATAATAATAATAATAATTATTATTATTATTATTATAAATGTCTCTCTCTCTGTTTCTTTCTTTCTTTCTTTCTTTCTTTCTTTCTTTCTTTCTTTCTTTCTTTCTTTCTTTCTTTCTTTCTTTCTTTCTTTCTTTCTTTCTTTCTTTCTTTCTTTCTTTCTTTCTATCTCTCTCTCTCTCTTTCTATTATATTACTATTATATATCTATCTAAATATCTAAACCTCTGTCTATCTAGTGTGTGTATATGCATGGCATCAAATCAAAGTGTGTGTTGCCTGTATTGATCAGTCACACTATACCCCCATTCAGCTGTAATTGTTCCCTGCTGGGCCTTTGTTTCATGGTGTGAATTAGTCATTGAAATTAACATTGACATCACATTGAATTCTGGGAAGGAGTGTAGTTCCCTTATCATTAGCTGAATTCACTGAATTCTCTTCAGAGGCTCCTGCTGCAAATTTGTAATGACTGTACCAGAATGTTTGATAGGACATTGATTGAAAACTATCGTCTCAAATTTGACAATTGATGGCTTATTTTGAAGGTATGAATCTGTAATTTTATATTATGTAACAAAAAAAAAGGGGGAAATTCTCAGGAGGAGGAGCTATTTAGGTTAGACTTCTAAGGGAACGATGATTTCTGTTCAGGAGTAAACTAGCTGAATTCTTGCAGATCAATGTTGGCACGGTCGATGACCCCAGGGTCCTATGGAACGCACTGAAAGGATTTATCAGGGGTCATGTCACACTTTTCTCCTCCAACTTACGTAAATCCTGATAAAAAAAACTAGAAGGACTGGAAACATTATATGCGGATCTATACGCATCTTTGCAAACTAACTATAGTGAACGACTAAACACACAACGTAAGATAGTCAAGAAGGAAATAAACTCCATACTTAAACAACAGTCTGAGTTCTTGATACATAGGACAAGGCAAAATTACTACTTTCACGGCTCCAGGCCTAGCCATCTATTGGCAATGAAAATACGCTCGAATGATCATTTCTCGGATATCCCCTCGATCAAGACGCAACAGGGTACAATCACTACTGATTCGAAAAAGATCAACGACACTTTTAAAGAGTTTTACTCACAGTTATATAGCTCAGAGGTTAATCTCGACGACTCTAAATTTGAATCGTTCATTGGCGGGCTTGAGATACCCCACATTTCTGAGGAAGAGGCTAAGGAACTGGGGAAACCGATCACCCTTATGGAACTAAGGGAGACGATCGCTGAAATGCAGAGGGGTAAGGCACCAGGCTGGGATGGTATTCCACCCGAGGTGTATTTAGCTTTCTGGGACCAACTGGGCCCATTGATGCTCGATATGATCAATTACGCTATCGAACAGGGGGAGTTCTCAAGAGATGTCAACATGGCACTGATTTCTTTACTTCTCAAGAAGGACAAAGATCCCAATGATTGTGGTAGCTATAGGCCCTTGAGTCTTCTCGGGGCCGATTTAAAAGTGTTTGCCAAGGTGCTGGCCCGCCGCCTGCAGAGATTTATGACGGTATTGGTACACTGCGATCAAACTGGTTTTATCTCGGGGCGCCTGGCTGCAGATAATCTTAGGAGGCTGTTGCATGTAGTCGATAACAGTAAAGACAATACAGCTCCGTCCACTGTTCTGTCTTTGGATGCCATGAAGGCGTTTGACAGACTAGAATGGTCATACCTGTGGAAGGTACTTGAGGTCATGGGTCTGGGAAAGAATTTTATTCATATGATTAAAGTCCTGTATGCCTCGCCGTCGGCAATGATACTGACAGGCAAAAACTGTTCCACACTTTTCCCAGTCTCCAGTCTCCTTCTAGACAGGGTTGTCCTCTGAGCCCGGGACTATTCGCGCTTTCCCTCGAACCATTGGCCCAATTTATTAGGCAATCAGAGGACATCGTCCCCATAATGATCAATAATACACCACACAAAATTGCTCTCTATGCGGATGACCTACTGATTTTTATGGATGACCCTTCCCGGTCGGCCACAAAATTATTGGAAATAATCGACGACTTTGGTAAATTGTCAGGCTTTAAGATTAACTGGAACAAATCAGCCTGCCTACCTCTTAATGAGCTGGCCAAGGCGGTGCGACTACCAGCTGATATCCCCATAGTGGAACATTTTAAATACTTAGGCATAGAGATATTCCCCATGCTGAGTCAAACTACTAAGTACAACTTCACGGGTACTTATGATAAAATACGCCAGGATCTAGACAGACGGTCGTCCCTTCCTAACTCCTTACAAGCCCGAGCTTCCATAATCAAAATGAACGTTCTGCCTAGGATACATTTTGTTAGCTCAATGCTCCCCCTGCCCCCTCCAATAGACCACTGGCGCAAGGTACAATCGATGGTATCTAAGTTTATCTGGAATAACAAACGCCCGAGAATCAAAAGAGCTACTACTCAACGTAGGAAACAAGATGGGGGCCTCGCAATCCCTGATTTTAAGCTTTATTTCTGGTCCTTCTCACTGAGACCTCTGATGTGCTGGCTAGACCCTGTAGATGCTGTATCTTGGCGCTCCTTAGAAGCGGCGGCGGTCTCACCGCTAAGATTGCAGGAATGTGGTGTACTCCACTGTCTCTATTTCGAAATGCCGGCTGAGGTATGGACCGATCATAACTCACGTGATCCAAACGTGGCGTAATGTACAGAGGTCGTGTGGGGTTAAATGCCCATGGCACCTGGACTCTCCAATTTTTAATAACCAGCAATTACTTGTTGGGCACAAGCCGGTTAATATTCCTCAATGGCAAAGGAGGGGGGTGCATACTTTGGAGGATATTTATGATAAGAACGGCCTCCGTGCGTTTCAGGACTTAAGAGAATTTTATGATCTTCCCGGCGAGTCCTTTTTTCTTTATCTTCAACTAAGGTCAGCACTGAGGGCGCATGGCGTGCCGTGGGCTCAAGCTTTGCACCCACACCCCTTCCTCAGGCTCATAGTGGACAGGACGACCTCCAGAGGGTTTGTCTCAGACTTTTATACGCTCTTAATTCAATCCACGTATAAAAATGTATCATTGGATACAATCTGGCGTGTGGATATCCCGGAGTTGGACCCCGAGTTTGACTGGGATGATGTTTGGGCAAATGTGGCATTGTCTTCCCGCAACCCCAATCACCAGCAAATTAATTTTAATTATATTCATAGGACCTATCTTACACCTAGGAAGCTATTTGCTATGGGACTGATAACCGACTCTCGGTGCACTTTGTGCTCTCAAAAGGCCACTGGCACTTATATGCATATGTATTGGGATTGCCCACCAGTGGCCCGCTTCTGGAGGTCAATAACGGACAAACTTTCAGATCTGTGTGGCTTAATTATCCCATTCACAGCTGTTACGCTACTCCTGAACTATATAACAACACTACCTGCGTCCGTTCAACTAAAAAGGGTTGTCCTAGCGGGTGTCACAGCAGCGAAGAAGCTAATAGCAATGAGATGGAAGGAGCCTGAGAAGCTTACAGTGATTAACTGGTCCCTAACACTATTGGATGTGATTTATCTGGAGATATCCACGGCGCGGGTGATTGGGGTGGGACAGGCAGGTATTGACCTGTGGTTTGCAGCAGCCGAAAAGGTCAGGACCGCCGTGTGCGGCTGAGCGGGGTTGAGGTGCGTGTTCGGGTGAGTCCGGCGGTCTCTTGGGAGGGGGAGGAGGAAATGTTTTGTCTGTCTTGTCTTTTGTCTTGTCATCTTGAGTTTAGCTGGGGATATTATGGGGGGGCAGCAATTTAACTATTTCTTCACTGTTTGGCCACTTTTACACGGTCTCTGTGAGTCTATGGAACACCTCTACAGGTTTTTGTTTTTTCATGAAGGTTCATTGCTCTGTTTTCGGGTCGTGTTCTCAAAAAATGGTCCTTGTGGTGGATTGGAGATGTACGTTTTATTAATATAGGGTCACACGGCCGGGAATCGGGGCTGAACACTGGGAAAGACCATTTATTAGATAGTACCCCTTGGAATTAAATTTAGAAGGTTGAACTCTGTTTTCTTTTCTCTTTGTCTGTATAAATTGTTAGTCTGTATTATTATTGTTTTTGTTATTTTCTTGTGAAGTTCTATGTATTGTGATTGTGGTTAACGTGTTGTCTTGTTTCATGTGAATAATAATAAAAAAATTTGATAAAAAAAAAAGAATTTCCTCCCAGCCCAGCACATGTTCTGAGAAACCGACATGGTTTTCAAGACGATCGATTAGAATATCGTGATCGATTGTATCAAATGCTGCACTGAGATCTAACAGGATAAGGATGGAGATCTTATTCTCGTCAGAGTTTAGTCTGAGGTCACTGATTATTTTGGTGAGGGCAGTTTCAGTGCTATGATATTTTCTGAATCCTGACTGAAATTCTTCTAAGATGTTGTTTTCTTCAAGAAAGGAATTTATTTGAACTGAAACTATCTTTTCAAGTACTTTACTAATGAATGGTAGGTTGGATATTGGACGATAATTTGCCATTTCATTACTATCCAAGTTAGGTTTTTTTAGTAATGGCTTTACAACTGCTGTTTTAAAGGCATCCGGGAAAATACCAGTCCTAAGGGAAGTGTTTATGATATCTAGCACAGGGCTTGAAACACTATTAAATACCCGTTTGAAGAAAGCTGTAGGTATAGGGTCAATGTCTGAGGTGGAGGAGTTACATTCTGAGACAGTTTTGCAGAGTACATCTAATGTGATGCATGTGAAACTTCTCATGGTTACATTGCGCGGTTTGCCGCAATCAGCTTTATTTCCATCATGAGTAATGCTGGCCCTGATCAAGGTTATTTTGTTGTTAAAGAATAGTGCAAGTTCTTCACACTTAACCGTTGATGACTGAGGAGGTGTAGGGGCAGTGTTGAGTAGTACATGTCGTATATTTCTAAATGAAAACATGAATAAATGCAAGTAAAATGTACAAGGTAATGATTAGAAAAGACAAAATTGGCTATAGTGAAGCTTGAGAGGGAGATCACCCCGCACTCAGCCAATGCACCGACAATCTGGAGGGCAAAAGACTGTTTATGATGTTAATGCACATTCCACTGGTTAGCTGCTGTGGTTTAGGCCACCTCCAACTGAAAAGCGAGGAGATCATTCTCGTTGAAACAGGAACTAAAAACTCAGAATAACCGGTGAGATCATAAAAGGTCATATTTACCCTAAGTAAGGACTTTCAAGTTACAACACGGCAGCTGCTGACTAACCCAGAGGTCAGAAAGGTGACACAGGCTATTTGGAAATATATACTAAAAGATTTAGCAATTTCATAGGTTACATGTAGGCATAAACTATTAGAATAACTTAGTCACAGTAAAGAATAAAAACTCTTAAATATTAGAAGGTAAAAACTATACAACTATTGGTCACATTATTTAATCAGTAAATAAGGTGTTCTATTAAAGAACCCAATAGGCATATGGTTTGTTATCTGGGCACTGTCTGAAAAAGTAGTCTGGTTCTTATCTAGACTATGTAAACCTTTTAGTCACAAGCATGATGTTGTATTACTCAGTGAAAAACTACCCTCTCATTAAGTAATGATTAAAGTGTCAGCAGATTCAAACTGTGAAAACCGTTGTCAGAGGACCCAGGAGGTTGTGTCAGCGAAACATGTGGTCACAGGACACCCTCAGACAGGTTTCTGCTGGAATGTGGATCAAAATAAGAAAAGCGTATGGACGTGAACAGGCAGGCAGGGTCTCCCCCCCCTCTCGCTCTCTGTCTCCCCCTCCCCCTCTCTCTCTCTCTCTCCTCTGATAAAAAGGGCGGATGGCGACTCATTAGACACACGACTCACACCAGAAGGAACCTGGAGAGACACGTCACACACACCCGGTGACACTCAGAGGAGACGGAGAAGGATCCCTGCAGAGCCAAGCCGTGACACAGAGGGACTGAGACCCGATGACAGACGAAATCGCTTCACATCAGGAGAAGCGCTGACACACCAGAAAGGACCTGAAGACCCAGAGACATGGGGACAGACGATGACAGAGATCGCATCGCAACTGGAGCGCTGAAAACCTCCACCGACAGAGGGAGACTAGCCACTCAGGCTACTGAAGAGCCGATGACTCAGAGAGCCATTGAGACCAGATGACCGAGCCGAGGTTCATAGCGGACTCCGCCGATACGAAATCAAGCACTCCCTGCCTGATCGGCGAGGAGACCAGGTTGTCTTGACAACCAGACCAGCGAACCACAAGAGAGGACTCGGTGTTGGCCATGGACAACCTGAGACAGCGAACAGCACCGAGAGACGACAACAGCCAAATGAAAGAGACAATTAGATTGAACCAAAGAGACGATGTACTGTTTTAATTCCTAAAGCTGTTTTATTAATAAACAACCGCCGCCCGTTGATTTTGACCATATCGTCAGTCTCCTCTTACTTGAACCGAACATCTGAGAAAATACCTAACCCACTGCAGAGGAAAGGGTGATATAGAACACTATACGATCAATGAACTTAGACAGAGATACATGAATGAAGATAAGACACTTCATACATTAATAGTGGAAAAGAGGATTCTGGAGTTTCCAGCATTTTCTGTAATGATTTTAGAGAAGTAATCTTTCCTTGCTAAGCGGATGGTTTTATTATAAGCAGTTAAAGCATCTTTGTATATATCACAGCATATGGTGGTTTTTGTTTTTCTCCATTTTCGCTCCGCTGCACGACATTTCCTTTTTTCTTTGTTGACCGTATTATAGTTTAACCAGGGCGAGGCTCTAGTTTTCTTCTTTTTCGTTTTTAATGGGGCGACAGAATTTAATATAGATGACATTGCATCATTGAGATTTTCTACCATTTCATTTAGAGAGCTGTGATGATTGTGTGGTTCATGTAGTCTGATAAGATCAATGAACTTTGATTCAGCTTTGTCGTTTAGGAGCCTCTTTTTAACTATGATTTCTTTTTTTGTTTTAGTAAGGGTTATTTGAGTATCAAAAAATATACAGTGATGGTCGGAGAGAGGTAATTCAGTTATTGAGATATTTGTTATGCTTAGCCCAGTTGTTGTTATAACTAAGTCTAGTGTATTCCCAAGCCTGTGAGTTGCATTTGTTATATGCTGTATTAGGTCAAAGCTATCCAGTAGATTTTTTAGTTCTATAGTTTTGGAGTCTGTTTTCTTATTAAAATGGATGTTCAAGTCTCCATTTAGGATCACCTTATCATATCCGGTAACACATAGTGAGATCAGTTCAGAGAGCTCCTGTATAAATATTGGTGAGTGTCTAGGCGGGCGGTATATTGTGACAATAATAGTTGATTCTGTTTTTAGTTCAATGGCAAGTGTTGTGAAGGGCCAAAGCGACCCGGGACCCGGCCAACAGGAGGAACCTGTCTACGTCTCCGACCCCCCTCCCCGACCGGCCCATACGAGACCCAGCCACCGGGAAGAACCGGCCTACGTCGCCGAGAGACTGACTAGAAGACTCCAGGACCTAGAAGAGGAAGAGGAAGAGGAGGAATGTCAAGCCCACCAGCAGTAACGTACTCTGGACCAGGAGGCCCAGTACAGCCCCGACTTCAGCCTCGAGTCACTGCACTACAAACCCCCGACTCAACTCACGGGTGAGTTTGACGTACAGTCAGCACCGAGGAACAGCACCTGGGGACCCGGCCTCTGGTACCCACCAAGTACTAACCCACGACAACACGTACGGGGAGACTCGCCCAGGAGGCCTCTTCCCCTACGCTCACCGATGTGCCAGCCATCCATGGCATCGTACCTTGGCACACCGACGTTCCCAGACTTTAGGACAGAGCACAGTACACGGAATTACGCATGTGCTTGGAGACTATGATGTCCGACGTTCCCGACGAGTCGTACAAATATGCCATCCTCCTCAAGCATCTCAAGGTGCCCAGAGCGCATAACATAGCGCTGGCATATTCCAACTCAAGCACCCCATACTCCGCGGCTCTAGTGGCCCTCGACCAGCGTTATGGACGCATATGGGATTACGTGATCCAAGAAATACGAGATATCGACCGCCTCCCCCCAGCCAAAGACAATAGAGCACTGGATGACCTCTCTATCAAGGTACAATCCCTAGTAGGGATGCTGGGGTCCCAAAAGGAGAAGGGGAGATATGAACTATATGCAAATTCAAATGTGGAGCGAATACTGGAGAAGCTCCCTCCAGCCCGCCAAGAGCGTTTTCGGCGGCAGAGAGACCACCGTGATCCAGACGGCCCCGAGCCATCCCTCCTAGACCTGGCCGCTTTCCTCGCAAGGGAAGTTAGCAGCCTACGACTGGACACGTTCGTGTGGAGTGGATCTAGCCCAAGAGATGGACCTCGGAGATCTAACGATAACCGCCGGTCAGTGACCGTTATGCACCAGGCCGAGTCAGTGCCGCAGCACAAGAACCACAGCACCCCCCCGACCAAGGGGAAGTGGAAGATTGTATGCCAGTACTGTGAAAAGGAACATTGGCTGTCTCAATGTGACACTTTCAAGAAGATGACCGCTGACGAGGTGAGTCAGTGGATCAAAGCCAACCGCCGCTGCTTCCGCTGCGCGCGCAGCCATATGGCAGCTGAGTGCCGTTTAAAGAAGAAATGCAGCAAGTGCGACGGCGCCCACTTGGAGGTCCTACACGACAGCAACAAGAAGAAACCCGTACCCCCAAGCAGCTCGAGAGTGAACGTCATGTATATAGACCCTGCGAAGAGCGGGAGCTCCCGAGTGCTCTTGAAGGTGGTCCGAGTGATATTAAGCTACGAGGACAAGGTCATGGACACTTACGCCGTCCTAGACGATGGGTCAGAAAAGACTCTCCTCCTCGCATCCGCCGCAGCCCGGCTGGGTCTGCGGGGGAGCGAAGAAACAATGACAATCCGTACCATTAGAAGAGACCTGAAGACCATAAAGGGTGAAAATGTCTCCTTCACGATAGCAGCGTTCGGGCAGCCCGAGAAGCAGTATAGAATTACTAATGCCTTCACCAGCCACGACATAGGCCTGTCACAGTACACCTACCCCATCCCAAAGCTGATGGAAAAATACGTGCACCTACGTCAACTACCTATACCGCTCATCGACGACGCCACCCCGACCCTGCTCATAGGATCCGACCACGCACACCTCATCGTCCCAACGGACCGGGTCCACATCGGGCCCAGAGGCTGTCCAGCAGCGGTCGAGACCCGCCTGGGTTGGACACTACAAGGCCCCCTCTCCGGGTCTTCCAACCGACCGACAACCACTCGCTGCCTCCACTCAAGGATAAACGAAGAAGACACCACCCTCTTACAGCACGTCGAGAGGCTATGGACATTAGACGCGATGCCCTTTAAGAATGAAAAGAAACTCGTTCGCTCAAAGGAAGACACTTATGCCATAACCCTCCTCGAGCAGAGGACAAAGAGAGTCGAGGTCAATGGAGTGATGAGATACGCAACTCCACTCTTGAGGCGAGAGGGTATGCCCACCCTCCACGTCTCAAAAGAAGCGACAGAGCGATATCTACTGAACACCGAGCGGCGTCTAGCCAAAGACCCCAATCAAGCCACTGTGTACCGCGCTGAGATCGACAAGCTGATCACAGCGGGACACATAAAGAAAATTGACATTCAAGAGGCCGACCAGACGATCGAATCGTGGTACGTGCCCCACCACAAGGTCCACCACAACGGCAAGGATCGCATCGTATTCAACTGCAGCTACCAGATTGGACTACAGAATCTGAATAAAGAACTCTTGCCCGGCCCAACACTCGGCCCCTCTCTCCTCGGCGTACTACTACGTTTCCGCCAAGACAAGGTGGCCATCAGCGGTGACATCAAAGGGATGTTCCTGCAGGTGCGACTAGTGGAGGAGGACAAGCCCTTGCTGCGGTTCCTATGGAGAGAGAGGATCAAAGATGAGCAACCATCCATCTACCAATGGGAGGTCCTCCCCTTCGGAACCACATGCAGCCCATGCTGTGCTACGTTCGCACTGCAAAAACATGTGACAGAAGACCCTGAAGCTGACGAGGAAGTCAGACAAAGTGTAGAGAGGAGTTTCTACGTGGACAACTGTCTGCAAAGCGTCTCGACGCCAGAAGAAGCCGAAGCCCTCCTACTCAAGCACCGCGCCTCACTGATCAAAGGCGGCTTTGATCTCCGGCAGTGGGCCAGCAGTGACCCTCAAGTACTTCGCAGCCTCTCCCCAGAGACAAAGGCAGCAAGCAGCGAGACCTGGATTGCGACCATCCCAGGTGAAGCACAAGAAATGACATTGGGCCTAGTCTGGCGCTTCAAAACAGACTCGCTCCATTACAAATACACACCCTTGACCACGGAGCAGGGAAGGTCGACCCCTCTACCGACCACCAGACGGAGCGTATACAGAACACTCGCAAGGCAATACGACCCGCTGGGGTGTATCCTACCTTACACCACCCGGGCGAAAATGATTGTACGAGAGCTGTGGGACAAGGAACAGGGCTGGGACGACCCCATACCCGACCACCTCGCTTCCACCTGGAGAGAGTGGGAGAGAGAACTTAACTCGCTCCAAAATGTGAACATACGCCGAAGCTACTTCCCACCCACAGTGCGGCTGGAGACGTGCCAGATGGACCTGCACGTCTTCAGCGACGCCTCAGAAGTGGCCTACGGCTCGGTGGCTTACTTGCGGGCCCGAGAGGAGGGAGGAGAAATACACACAGCCTTCATCCTGGCTCGCTCAAGGATAGCCCCCCGCAAGCAACAATCGATCCCGCGTTTAGAGCTCTGCGCAGCTCTGGTAGGCGCGCAACTCGCCACGTTAATCCAACGTGAACTCACCATCCCGGTGCAAAGAACAATCTTGTGGTCAGACTCCATGACCGTACTCACATGGATCCAGTCCGATTCTTGTAGATACAAGGTCTTCGTGGGAGTCAGAATCACAGAGATCCAAGACCTAACAGGATCAGCGTGCTGGAGGTGCGTGGACACGAAACAGAACCCAGCAGATGTCATCACACGGGGGATGTCCCTAGATGACCTCACACGTCACAATATCTACAGTGACGGTCCTGAGTTCCTCAAGGTCCCGGAAGAAGAGTGGCCTAACCCCACCCCTCGGGAGGCTAGTCAAGAGGAGGCAGAGATCAAGAAACCTATGTTCTGTGGGTTGACGCACACCCCAGTCCCCACTGACCCTAACATAGACGACTGCCTCACCTTTGAGAGTGCGCAGTTAAAGACATTCCTGTGGCACCACCCGGAGGTTCCCCCCACTACCGACATTAACGCAGCTAACTACGAAGAGGCAGAACTCCTTCTGCTACAGCGAGCCCAAAGAGACTCGTTCCCCGACGAGCTAGACTGCCTGCAGGGAACAAAGCCAGTCCCGTCAGATAGCAGACTGCTCCACTTGGCCCCCGAGCGCGACACCCATGGCCTCATCAGGGTGGGTGGTCGTCTGAGACGGGCCCCGGAATTAACGGATGACGTCAAGTTTCCTATAGTCCTCAACAGCCGACACAAGGTCACTGAGCTCATCATAAAGAAATACGACGAGGATGTGCACCACGCTGGGGCAGAGAGAGTCTTCGCTGAGATCCGACGTCGCTATTGGATACTGGACGGAAGAGAAGCAGTACGTCGCTTCCAGCGGACTCGACCAGACTGTCGCCAGTGGCGAGCACAGCCCAGCATACCCAGGATGGCCGACCTGCCTCACCGCTACACCCGACCCGTGGCGAGGCTGATAGAATTGCCGAGGCTCCCTGACTCCCTTGATGACGATCATGACCCACTGACTTTGTAGATTGCCCTACTCCCCACAACAGACATTGAGCAGTTGACAGGACTATTAATCTGTCTTCTCTTTAACTAATTAGGTGCGGACTAATTAGGAGGCGGCTGTTGTGAAGGGCCAGATTAAACTGAATATATATATGTATCGTTTGCTATACCTTGTATATTATTTATATATATACACGGAATATCCCTTTACCTGCGTACAGACCAGAGTAATATTCGCTCTCCTATTGGACAGCGCCCCAGGCGCCAACGCGCAAGCCCCCAACGGCAAGTTCAAAGACAACTCCGGGCATGTCAGAACATGCCCAGAGTCTGCGTAGTAATACGAGACAAGAACTGAGGTTGGGACTAGATATTCACTTAAGTATAAATACGGCGCAGGTGTAAACAGCAGTAACTAGTTCAAACCCTTCACCACGAGTCAACGTGCAGTGAAGTGAGCAACCTTGCATCTAAATAGAGCATTGAGAACCGCGTGCGAATAGAATGTTAAAGTGTCAGAGTTTAAGGCAGTAACGTTGAGTTCGACTTAATCTAATGTGAAGTAATAGTCGATCATTTATTGTATATCGTGCGGCCACAGTTCTTCCGTGTGTAGCATTACCCATCGGTTCGTCGTGTCTTTAGCTAGTGCACTTATCCAGGCTGTGTGGCCTAAATACGTTGCCCACACCCGAGGAGTCCTAGGCGAGAACCGTTGGACATGTACACAGGAGAATTGGCACCGGCGATTGCAGAACCATTCCTGGTTGGATTATATTGCTTTGGGACCGTGACCACCGGAGAAGAGCACCGTTGATTTCCACTGTCGTTTGGGATTTAACCTCGTGAGGATTACCACTCAGGCCTGCCTCGTGGAAGGGGCTGGCTAGCTGTCGTCAATGCTGTCGAGCATCTTGGATTACAACTATTGCTTTTGTCTGCGGATCAAGGGAGTACAAGCACCGACTCCTGTACCTGGAGCCTCTTTATTCCTCGTTGACTCAGACGGAGTACCCGAACATTCCTCTACCCATTGTCTCCAGTTGGTACCGGTGTTGCCCTATATAATTGCTACTATACAACAGGTGGCGTCAGCTTAGACCCATCATAGGATTCCTGATATCCTTAGTGACTTATGCTCTTGACTGACTTTACGTATATTCTTCGCCATACAAGCGCGACCCTAATTCTCAATCTGTAACCTAACGTTGCCTAATAATAATAAATTACCCTCCAATAGTATTTCTGTGTCAATGCCGTATTCTTGAGAGTGTTCACCATCTATATTTGATGTACTGTTTGGCCAGTAATTAAAGTACATAACTAGCAGTGGTTTAATATAACACAATCTTTAATACAGTCAGGGTTTTGTAACCCCTCAGTTACAGCAAGATATTCCATTGACATGAACCTGCCTAGTTCTGTGATTCTAAACAAGAGTTTTGAGGAGAAGATTGCTGCAACTCCTCCGCCCCTTTTATTTTTTCTGGGTATTTGAAAAAAGTTATAGTCTGGTGGACAAGCTTCTATCATTATTGATGTAGCTGTGTCATTATTTAGCCATGTCTCTACTAGGCAGATGCAATCTAAGTTATTTTCTTTAATCAGATCATTTACTAAGAATGTTTTATTATTCAGTGATCTGACATTTAGGAAAGCTAATTTTATTTGTTGGACTTCTTTAGAGGCGGTCTGCTTTGGCTTGACCGTGATGGCCCTGAGGTTAATAGCAGGTAAACGCATTGATGGCGTATATTTTTCACCATGCCATTGGCTGGTTATGATTACCGGTATGTTTTGAGAGATGGCATGGCAATTGTGCTATACTGCACTGCACTGACTGTACTGTGCTTTCGGGGACATTTGATCAGACGAGATGACCTTGTGTGATATGGGGGGGGGGGGGGGGGGGGGACGCCTTGTGCTGCTGCACTTCGTGGTGAGATTGTGTCCTTCATGACTATCTCTCGTGCTGGTATGAGCTTAATATTCTTGGAGGCCATTAAGGCATGACGCATGTTTGCTGCTAGGAGCTTTGAACCTAAGCGATTTGGGAAGAAGCCATTTCTTTGAAAACGTTCTGGGTTATTCCAGAAAACATTGAAGTTGTCAATGAATTTCAGGCCGTGTACAAGACATGCAGCCCCTAACCATGAATAAAAATTTAGGAGTCGACTGAATGCTTCTTGTCCTCTGCGAAAGCATGCAATTGGTCCACTGATGGACACATCAGTGTCTATGTACACAGACTGATGTTTGTCTAGTGTGTTCATTAAACGTGTGAAATCGTCTTTCAAAGTCTCTGTGCCAGTCTTCTTTCGCAGGATGTCAAACGATCCAGAGTGAATGACAATTTTTGTTATTCCCGGTCTGATTAGTGTTGGAAGTATTTCGGCCAGCTCTTTCACAGATGTATTGTCTAGACAGATATTTTCTGTGTTTGCCATCTCCACATACCTTGTTGTGGAATCTCCAATCAGTATGCAGTCTATTTTCTGTGTGAGGTTAGCATTTTTCTTTCCAACAGTTTTGGGGCCGTTTGTTTTTGGGCTAGGCCTAGTCTGCCGGTTCTTTCCACAGTCCTGTGGCCTTGGTGAAGCCTTGTTAGCCTTCTCAATAGCCGGCATGTTAACGCTGGTCCCGTACCTTCGGCGTTGGCTACCGCGATGTTCTCCTCGGCGCATGATAGTCTCTTCGCTGTTAGCCGTTAGCTCGGTCTGGGTCGTGTTTGCTAGCCGTGTCGCTCGTGGCTCTGTTTTCCTCGTCGTCTCGTCGTTAGCGTGTGCTCCGATGTGCCGGCTGTTAGCTTCGCTAGCATTAGCGTGAGCTCCGGCATGCAAACTGTTTGCTTCGCTAGTGTTAGCGTGAGCTCCGGTATTCCTGCTATTAGCGTCGTTAGCATGAGCTCCGTTCCGCTCGCTGTTTGCTTCGCTAGCGTCGTTATATTATATATATATTATAGTCAACTAGTGGGCCACGACCAGTAACTGGTGATCCCAGGATTCTCTGGACGAGTGGATGCTTCTCTGTCACCGTGTAGGCCCCATCTTTCATATACAAATGAGAGTATACCCTCACGAGAAAATGTGGGCATGGATGTTCGTTATCGGGAGATCCATGTTCAAGTCGGCTACAGCCCAGATGGGACTTGTGCTGGCTCCGCCGGATGTCTGGTAAAATCACCGTTGTAAACTGTGTTGACATCTCTTTTTCTCTTCTCTCTTAAAAGGTGAGGAGGGTTTCAGAACGGCGGCCTGTCTGAAGTGTGGCTTGTTATATCGTTTGTGTACAAGTTCAGGTGGTAGCTGCTTAGCAGATAGCTGCTTAGCTTGCATGCTAGTTGTGGCCTACTGTGTTAGCCAGTCAGATGTTAGCTGCGCAGCTGTTAGCTGCGGTATTAGCTCGCTGTGTTTACCAGGCTAGTACACGTTAGCTTGCTGCTATCAGCCGAACGGCTGTTAGCTTAATGCTACACTGTTGAACGTTTTCTGTGACTATAACATGCCTTAAACACTCTGACTACGATGTCATCTTTGACAGAGGATGTTAGTCGAACCTACCCGGAGCCGGCCGGCGAGGACTGCGTCAACAAGGAGAACCGTAGCGGCGGGATGGAGCAGCGACGCTGCCCGTGTCGTCAAACACAGGATGCTGTGTTTACTACCGGTGCCCTGTTAGAGACTGCAGTTCGCTTGATCTGCACTCTCGGTAGGAAGGTCCTGACCAGACCTTAAAACGCGTCTTCTTCCTTCCCTTCTAAATGTTTTGTAAATAACGATGTTTTCCAAAACGAGTGTTGCTGCACTACATTTAGGATACGACGCGAGTTGTGTGTGAATTGTCTTGTCACTGGTATTAGCTTCTCCATGTAAATCGGGTTGTTTGTTACAGATGTAAAAATGATCTGGTTTGTTGTGTTGAGAAACATCATGTGTGTTCATGTACCGTGTACTCACAACTAAGGGGGTTAAACTAACCTATAAAGCTATGCTTAGTGACATATGAGTGAAGAATGAATTATTTTCTCAGCCTGTAATGACAATGAACAGTGTGTTCACATATTAACAGGTTTACCTGTTCAACTGGCCGTATTAAGGGTAAGGTAGGAGGGGCGTTTCCCCCCGGTTCCCTGGGGACTTCCTCACCCTCCTCTCAGACATGTTGTTTACAATATATTGTGTCACTGTGTGGTGGGATACGATGTAACCCTTGGCTTGATTGCTGGGGTTGTGCTAAAACTGCTTGAGGAACTGTATTTTCCTAAAAGAAAAGATTGTTTGGTCACTTTTCGTGTGTGCTTGGCAAGGCCTGTGGCCGATACTAATCGAGAATTGTGTAGTCTCTCATTATGAAAAACGGCGTTCCTCTGTAGAGTGTATTGCCATTTTTTGTGGTGGTAAAGGGTTGTGTGTATCTTGTGATCTACAACTGGGTTGGGTTGGCCACAGAAGCACATGTGTAAGTCTGGTACCGGGGCTCTTAAGGGGGCCCTCTCTATTCTGTGTTTTTTCCTTAGTAAAAATCAGATAGCAGGTTAGCACATGAGCTGTGTGAAGCTGTTAGACGCTTCATGTAGCTGACTATGACTGTGTCATACTCTTTTTTGTCGTTACATCGTATCATGGGTGTGGGGTCGTAAAGGGGTGAACTGGTAATCCTTTCCTCCCCTTCTTTGATGGGCAGGGGTTAAGACCTCCTGTCCTTCAAGGTTCCTGTCACGTTACGGTTCGGCACGTTACAGGGTAAGGGGGGGGGGGGGGAGTTTCCTGGTCCCACGCCCTGGAATATTGGGCGTGTGCACCGCAGAAATTCCCCCGCCACAGAGTACGTCACTGTGCGCGTCTCTGTTGGTAAGACTTTCGTGAGCTGTTCAGGTCCGTATGATGGATCTGTTTCAGGGAGGGGTCAGGGCTCCTCCTCACGAAGCTCCTACTCTGGCCTTCTGTTAGTTAGGACTCTCCTTCCATGTGAGGGAGCCTCCTCAGAGTGCAGAGCCTCCTCCTCAGATTGTCAAGGTGAGTAGAACTCCAAAAAGGAGTCCTGCTCTATTGTGTGTGTATTCGATTCAATTCGATTATTGAGTGTGTATGGGTTCAGTGCCTCCTCTTCGGAGAGCCCTAAAACCAAAATGTTACATGGCTCAATGTTGCAATATATTCTTTTCAATCTATACAGCTCGTGTGGGAAGTCTCTCTGGGGAACGCCTCCTCCCTATGGGAGTGTGGTGGGATGTAAAAATGTAAACAATTTTTACCCTCAGCCTGCGTCACGAGGGATTCATGTCAGTCTGTGTTCTTTCTTTTTTGAATAAAAAGAGGAAGGTACATGAAGCACGACGGCTCCGTGTCGTTCTCCCAGGCGACTTGGAGGAACAATGTTTGGTGTCTTGCTAGACTATCCATTGATGCGTTTGGGTCTCGACGCATACATAGTGCTGGCTCGGTGTGTTTCTGTTACAGGATCACACAGGGGCTAAGTGCGCCTTGGTTGCTTGTTAAAACAGCGTTTTTATAGGGCAACTGGGATGGGGTTTTGTCTCTTCCGAGCGCCAGTTTACTAGGTTGTCTCGATGAATTCTCGTTCATATCTGGGGGATGTTAACGGAATAGATCTGAACATAGGTAGAGGGGTCTCACGCCCTTGGGGTGGGCCACTGAGCACGGTCTAAATGAGGACCGTCTGGGTGGCGCCCTCTTTTCATGTTTTAGATCGACACGCATACCTACCCCCTCTCCTGGAGTGGGCATGTCGGCGTGGTTAGGACACGGGACTGGTCTGGTTACGCTGGTCCAGGTCAGTTAACCCGTTGTCCGCCGGGGATGCAGATCTGCTGTTCTGGTACCCCGAGGGACTTGTGCTTTTTTCGGGGGAAAAAATGCCAGGTCGGTCCGGGTGTCACAGGGTTAGGCGCAATGGAGACCCTTGTTGGGTACATATTGTACTCTGCACTGTCGTAATGGCTTACGGCCATGCCAACCTGTACACGCCCGATCTCGTCCGATCTCGGCCGCTACGCATAGGGTAACGACAAGGTGGTTGATTCCCTGGTGTGTTGGAGCAGTGTCAACTCCCGGGTTACCCGGTGGAGTGTGCCCCTGCACGTTCATGACGTCTGCCAATCATGTCAGCCTTCTCTGCCTCAACCCCTCTGGGTGGGTTTTTTTTAATGGAGGCTTGGTCATGCAACAACGCCAGCATATGCCCCTTCCGCCGGGGGGGCTGTTCTCAGCTAACTCCTTTGGCGCCTGTCTCGTCCGCAGTGCTCCAGGCTCAGGTTACAGCCTGTTGCCTGGTTTCCCCGGTGCGCTGCCTGCTTCCGTTGGTTAACCTTTTTTGTGTGCTTACGGCCATGCTGACTGCCTGTTCTGCAGGGTCAGTGTACCAGGCGGTGTGCTATTGGGGGGAAAGGGCCCGCTCTTGGAGGGGCCTTATCCGAATACGCTGGCGATGTGGGGGGCGGTGTCACTAAGTGACCGCCTGGTGGGGTCTTGATGCCTGGCGTCATTGACCTCTCCGGGCCCCCGTTTTCCAGGGGTTCCAGTCCCTTCAGTGGGTCTGGGTCTTCCTTCGCGCTCCGCTGCTACGGCCTTGCCACGGGGTTGGGTTTGTTCTTGACCCCGTGATTCTGGGGGCAGTAACGAGGTTGTTCCTTCCGTTCGTTCCCGGGTGGCATGCGGGTTGTGCGTGTGTGTAGTCGTGGGGTCAGGCCACGGTCTGCTCACCCTGTGCGTTGAGTTGCTTGAGTGCCTCTTCGCACGGTTGGATCCGTCGCCCTCCCGTGATCCTCCAATAGGGGGGGTGCCCTCCATTAGGGGGGGTCGGGGGGGCTCGGTCCTCCCTGATCTGATGGTTGTGGGGGGCCTCAGCGGGGTACATTTGTCGGCCGATGGCTCTCGCTCGGCCTCCCTTGTGCAGTAGTGACGCCGAGCGGAGCCATACGATACAGAACGTTAGGTTATGGCTATAACCAAGTTCTGTGAGTATTGGTGACGCTCGGCGTCAGACGCCACTGCAGCCCTTGATCTCGCCTTGTGGTGAAAGCTTGGGAAGGAGGCGAGTGTGTGGCCCCACCCCTGCTTATGTAGGTAAGCTGATGGGGGTGTGGCCAGACGGATGTTGGGATGTAAAGGTGTATTGTGGAATTTTTTATTCAGTGCGCGTGCACGAGCGAGGTACAGTGCAGTAGTGACGCCGAGCGTCACCAATACTCACAGAACTTGGTTATAGCCATAACCTAATGTTCACACCGGCCGCCACTGGTTAACAATTGTTTGTATTGAGCCGTACTCTGTATTGTACCCATTCTGCAATCTGTTAATAAAGTTTTCAATCAATAAAACGTCTCATAACTTCCTTGTGGGTGGTGACAACTTTTCTGAGCCAATGGGCGCTTTGTGCAGACTATAGCAAGTCATTTCTCACTTTTTAGAAGGCTCTGCTCCGACCGTGTGTACATGGCACCAAGTGGTAGAATAGGAAAACTGCGACAGATGGAATACGCTTTCATGCATTAGTGTTTCAACACCCACATGTTCTGTATGACTCGTAATTAATTATAGTTAATTGTAAAATAGCAACATGTGTGTAATTGTTGTCAAACTCTATAAATAGCATTTGGAATAGGTATTTCCGAATGGATGCAGCATGGCTTATATTGCGTTATCAGAAGACTTGTCACAAGGTGTGCTCCACTGGGAGTGTTTTCAGAGAGAGGGCAGATCTGTTTGCCGAGAGCATGGAGTGGCTCATCAGTAGAGTCCGCTACCCGAGACACATTCTCCTTGATTTGTACCGCAATTTGGGACCCAAATTGGAGCGTGAAACAAAACACACAAATGCCCGTGCACATTCCCGTGCACATTCAAGTCCTCTCCACCCTGGAATTTTTGGCCACCGGCATGTTCCAGCATGAGATTAGAGATCGCTCAGGCATTTCCCAACCCTCCAGGATTATGCCCACAGTGTTGGATGTCATAATTTCCCCAACCCCCAACTACATACAATACCCATATCAATAATAATAGCAGGCCGAGGTCAAGAGAGGATTTTACGCCATCGCTGGGTTTCCCAACATCATCGGAGCAATAGACTGAAGCCATGTAGCTGTCAAAGCTCCATCAATCAACAAATTCAGTTATGTAAATAGAAAGGGATTTTACTCAGTCAATGTACAGATAATCTGCGATGCGCATTTGGCTGATAAGTGTCATTGCCAGTGGCCGGGAGGAACGCACGACTCATTCCTTGTGCAGAACAGTTCTGTGGGCATTCGCATAAGCATCTTTGAGCATTTGGAAAAGCGTTATATAAATCTGATGTATTATTATTATTAGTCTACAGGGAGACGCTGTTGAAGACTGATGGCTTATTAGTATATATATTTTCTGTTAGGATCTCTGTTTAACAGTACTGTATATTTGCATATCTTGTATGTCACTAATGTAACAGTACTGTATATCTGTGTCACATATGTCATAATGAATTGAAAATGGGAGACCCTGATGTAAACAAGACGAAAGTCTCTCTCTGGTCTGCATCCCCTTAACAATTGTGTGTATTGAGCCATACTGTATTGTACCCATTCTGCAATCTGTTAATAAAGTTTTCAATCAATCAAACCTTTAATGTTAATGTCATCTCCTTTACGAGGGCATTTGATAGCCTCCATTCTACTGTATCTGATAGTGGATAATTATATTATGCAAATGACATGTCGTCAGCTTGTGACTGCAACTTGTTCCTGTTTGCGGACGACTCAGCCCTGCTGGTCTCTGACAAGAACAAGTTACAGGTTGAAAAAACCCTCAGCTCGGAACTAGGCAAAATCTGCATATGGCTCGCTGATAACAAACTATCATTACACATGGGCAAAACAGAGTCCATTCTCTTCTTTTCAAATAACAAACTCAGCAAGACTTCTCAGTTGCAGTGGGTGACAATATTGTCACAAGGAAAGATGAAATTACCTACCTGGGTTCCATCCTAGAGGCTAATCTTTCCTGTGACAAAATGGCATCCAATGTAATAAAAAAAAGTCAACCAATGAACTCGATTCTTGTACCGGATCTCCTCTCTGGTAAACAAGAATACCCTGAAGACTCTGGCAGGAGCACTCATTCAAGGGTACTATGACTATGCTTGCACCTCATAGTACCAAAGCACCTCAAAGGCGCTAAAAACAAAATTACAAAAATCTCAAAACAAACTGGTCAGACTACTGCTTGACCTTACTCCTAGAACCCACCTCACCCCTGCCCACTTTGACAACCTAGGATGGCTTAGAGTAGACGACAGAGTACAGCAACTTGCAATGGGCCTGGTCTACAAGATACACTACACGACCAAGGTACCCATGTACATGTCAAAATACTTCCCAAAGGTCAGTGAATACCACGATCACAACACCAGAGGGAGCTCCACAAATCATGTTAAACCCAGATTAGTCTCAAACAAGGGACTAAACACGTTTCGCAATTATGCCACATCAATGTGGAACGCCCTACCCAAAGCTGTAAAGGAATGTGAATCACTACCCACTTTCAAAACCACTCTCAAAGAACACCTACGGGAGAATGCAATTCGAAACTGGCCGCTGTAAATGTCCTAACCCAACCCCCTCCAATGTACAGTAAATTACCAAGTATGGTTTTGTCAATATTCCAATGTACAGTTTTGCTTGTACAGTTGTAGTGTTCCCCACCCACCCCTCCTAATTTAATATAACAGTCCGGTTCTGTGTTTGTTTGTGTCTGTAGATTGTTGGCGAACAACTAACTTTAGGTTAGTTTAACGCGTCCGTGTCCAGTCCTTTAGATTAGCCCCACCGTTCATTGTAAACAATGATGCATGTAGTCACTGTGTGTTGTTGTAGCCACCGGGTAAATCGCGATTTTTTATTAGTTTGTCATGACAAACCAATTACATAATCCAACATATGTGTAAAGGCACAACATATTCCAGTTAACGGTATATTTTTTTAATGATTCGTTACGGCGCAATCAATACTTCCATGCGTTTGGGACCTCCATGTTTTGGGGGTATTCATCAGAAAAATCGGATCTGGGATTCGGCTCCCATCAGTCGGGCAAGAACTGCAGGTTTTCAGCTTCTCTCCTCTCTCCTGGAGCTTAAGGGGGAGCCGCGCTCGGCCAATCAGAGAAAAGCGGAAGGCGCTCGGCCAATCAGAGAAACGCGGAAGGGCATGTTGGTTGCCAAAAGTGTTCACGCAGCCCGGCTGCCTGAATGCCTTCTACAACAGAACTGCATTTCCGTGTCTCTGATTGGCCAGGTCATTTCTGGTCATGTGACATGTACGCCCAATCGTGGGACCGCAAGTTTCTACACTGGTTGCGTGAATGCCTTCTACAACGCTGTTCCAGTTCCGCGTTGCTCTGATTGGCCACTGACCCCACGTGAACTGGAACAGCGTCACACTGCCGAAAGTATTCACGCGGTTCGGCAGCTTGCAGCAGGATTGTCCCAAGAATGAACCGGTGTCGCGCGTGATCCCAACAGGAACCACAACAAATGCTAAACGGAGCGGCACGGTGGTGTAATGGTTAACACTGTCGCCTCACAGCAAGAAGGTCCAGAGTTTGATTCCCGCTTGGGGACCAGGTTTCCATGATGCCAGGTACCTAGGTGGGGTATCTCCCAGGCCTTTCTGTGTGGAGTTTGCATGTTCTCCCCGTGCTCGCAAGGGTTTCCCCCCCGATAAGATAAACCCAATGGAAAAACATGCACAACAACAGATCGCTAACGCTGTGGTGTCCTTGACGAAGACGGACAGGAGCACTTGGATTGGTCCCCGGGGCGCGGCTCACGTTGACGCCCTATCTGCTCCCGGCTGCCCATGGGGGGAAGGACGACGGGATGGGTCAAGCGCAGAGACTCAATCGCATCGGCGACTGAGGAAAGACAATGTGTGTGTGTATCCCGGTGTGTGTGTGCCGCTCCAATTGCATGTCCAGTTCGTTGCATGCCGAATAAATACCCCCTAAAGAGGTCCTGCATTTTATTATTATTAAACTGGCTCCATCCATCATGTCCAAATTAAAAACTATCATTTGGCCACAAGTAATTTTATTTGGAGACTCCATCACCCAGGTTAGTTCGTACACGAATTACACATTAGCTAACGTTACAACATCGTAGATTTGTTTCACCTTTCATTATCAGTGTGAATGTCACTCACGCGGAAGCTCGCTTGCTTGCACATGAATGAATGACAGGTGATATATATCTGACCGACAGTTAGCGTGTTAACTTGCTAGTGTAGTGCCGAGAGATGGGAGTCGGAGACGGTAGCTCGAGTTAGAGCGAACAGCATTTATTCAGTACACAAATACAACATGCTACGGCTACGTTGCGTGCAGAAGACTCACTCGTGGTGGCAGGTAGTGCCACCTCATATAATGTCCGGGCGGAACTCTTGTTCCTAACAATAGTTCCGTGGGTGAATTATGTACCATTAACAATCACTACACAAGCCCCCCCAGAATTCAACCATGGTCAAAATCTCCACGGCGGGGAGAGACCACGACCCGGCCGCGGCGTGAGCGGACAACCCAGGGCGCGGTGCAAGCGATTGCGCCCTCCACGGCGCCCGGGGGCATGAACCGGCCACGGTGAGTGCGGAAAGCCAGGGGCGGGGAGGTAGGGGCGGCGCAAGCGCCCATGTCCTCCCCGACACCCGGGGGCACAGACGTCGACGAGGCCAACGGCGGCTCCGTTGTTGGCGGGTCCCGGGGTAGCGGCGCACGGCCTCGGCGGGGGGAGAGGGCCAGCTCTAAGGGCTGGGAAATGTCTACGTGGGCGGGTTCCATCTTGTGGTGGTTGTACCCCACCTCAAAGGCGAGCCTTCGCCAGTCCTCAGGGGCCTGTGGGCTAGGGTGTCCGGTGGATAGGTCATTCAGCAGCGTCGGACCCGAGTGACCAATCGCGACGTCCTCCCGGCGTAGACTGGAATCTGCAGTCCCGAGGGCCTGGATGTCGTGGTCGGAGGCCTGTTCCGAGCCCCTGTTGACGTAGTCGAGGTCCGGCTGTACAGCTCCGACGACGACGTTGGGCTTCTCGGCGACGTGTCTCGCGGCGCACTCGGAATCGTACGTGAGCTGTTGTCGTGCCGACAATGGCTCTGCTACCTTTGACCCAGAAAACGTGAGGGGTCCGTGGTCGGTGAAAGCCGTAAGAAGGCCGCCGTATGTCGCCTCATCGCGGACACATGCCAACGAAGCCCGTGTCTGTGCGTTTATTAGGCGGCCATGTCTAATGTCCACGAGGAGACCGTGTGCACCCAGGAAATCTGCCCCGAGTAGGGGGAACGAAATGTCGGCCGTGATGCAGTCCCACGTGAACCGCTGGCCCCCAAAACACAGTTCCACGGTCCTTGTACCGTAGGTGCGGATAGGGGTATCGTTGGCGGTCGTCAGGCGCGGACCTCTATCATCGCCGGCGGTGTCCTCTATTGTCGCTGGCAGGACGCTCCTCTGAGCTCCGGTGTCGCAGAGGAATTTGCAACCGGAGAGTGTGTCTCTAATGAAAAGCAGCCGGTTCGACATACCTGCGCTCACCGCTGCTACTGGGCGCAGGTGTCTGCGTTTATGCGTTATGACGAAAGTGCAAGGGGAACGGCATCTTGTCGCCCTCGCGCCGAAACGTGCGTGGTAATAACACCGGCCTGCGGCAGCGCTGCTCCTGATCTTCCTCGCCCCTCCCCCCTGCGGCGTGTAACCGCATGTCGAGGCTATTAGCCCTGGGGCAAAGTGTCGAGTGGCCAGGTAGAAGCGATCTGCCTCCTCTGCCAGAGCACGGGGATCCACAATGTTCGTATTGGCCAGTGCCGTCTGTACCCGTGGCGGCATGTGCCTGAGGAACAGCTCTTTAAATAAAAAGTTCGGCTGCTCGGCGCCCAGCAGGTTCAGCATCATCTCCATATGCGCCGACGGCTTGCTGTCTCCCAAGCCACGTATATCCAGCAAGCGTCGGGCCCGCTCAGACGGTGACAACTCAAAAATCCTGAGTAGGTGCGTCTTAAACGCCTCATATTTATACCGGGCAGGCGGAGCTGTTATGAAGCCTACCGTCCTCGCCGCTGTCGTGCTCCCGAGGCTCGAGACGACGTGGTAATATCTCGCGGCGTCGTCGTCAACCCCTCGTAGGGCGAACTGCGCCTCTGCCTGCGCGAACCACGCCGCCGCAGAATGCTCCCAAAACTCCGGCAATCGAATAATAACGGCATCGTTTGCCATGTTCGGTCCGGTCCCTGATACTTCAGCGAGACCAATGTCGGGGTCACCAGTGTAGTGCCGAGAGATGGGAGTCGGAGACGGTAGCTCGAGTTAGAGCGAACAGCATTTATTCAGTACACAAATACAACATGCTACGGCTACGTTGCGTGCAGAAGACTCACTCGTGGTGGCAGGTAGTGCCACCTCATATAATGTCCGGGCGGAACTCTTGTTCCTAACAATAGTTCCGTGGGTGAATTATGTACCATTAACAATCACTACACTAGCAATATTCTCTTCGATATGAATAACAATGTGATGTTGATTCTTTCAGTTTTCATTCCAAGCCAATGGATGGGGCTCAGACATAGCCAACAAGCTAGTTAGGTGAGATATTTTCTTGTTTTAATTATTTTAATTATCGTTGGTATGACTGCTCAGCCAAACTAAGAAAGATGCTTTGTGATTTTGCTATGGTTTCAGTAATGCTTGGCTACTTTCTAGTCTCACACCAAAACCCCACTGTGTTAGAAACCCTGATAAAGACATCCAAGCCTAGTATGCAGTTGGCACAGCAACATTTAGGGGGCTAACAACTCATGTTTGCCCATCAGAAAATGTGACATCATGAACAGAGGACTATCAGGCTACAAATCCAGATCGGCCAAGATACTCCTGCCTCACGTCATCCCCAGCCGGAACTCAGACCAAAACATCGTCGCTGTTACCATCTTCTTTGGGGCCAACGACTCTGCTCTCGAAGGTACGTTTGATATAGCGGAACTGATGCCAGTGTTAATACAGACGAGAGGACGACAATGTCTGATCCTAACCCTGGAAGAATGCCTGCCGTCCAATCCATCCATATAACGTAGATACTGTGTTCCAGATAAGAACCCTCAGCAACATGTCCCTCTGCAGGAGTACTCCGAGAACATGAAGGAGATGGTCAGCCACCTGGCGTCAGCGGGTGTGTCCGTAGACAAAGTAATCTTCATCACTCCTCCTCCTCTTCATGAGCCATCCTGGGAGAAAGGGTGCTTACTCAAAGGTGACTCGTGTTCCTCGCTCCTATCCCCTGCGTTCTCGCATAGACCGCTACGGTTGAAAGCGTTGTTTGTGGGCGGCCAAGTGGCGCAGTGGACAAGGCGCTCGCCACTAACGCAGGAGATGCTGGTTTCGAGCCCAGCTCTCGGCGTTGCTACCAGCTTGGCTGGTTGTTCATACTAACACAATTGGCAGTGTTAGGGGTGGGAAAGCTGGTGGGTGGGGATTAGACGTTGTGGACAGCGACTCCTACAGGTCGGTTGGTGCGCCTGTACAGCAGAATCAGGAAGTGACGGGGGCAGCGTGAGCCTCTCACGCGTTACTCCTCGCCACTGAGAGATTGCGCTGTGCAGGTGAAAAGATGCGACAGCTGCCTCCTTGTGTACCGGAGGGGACACGTGATGCAAGGCTTGGTCCTCACTGCAACCGACCAGTGGGAGGCATAGTCTAGTAGGGTTCGAGACAAAGGAGGGGAGAATTGAAGGGAGAATTGGCGAGGCGAAAACGAAATTGGGATGGGAGAAAAATAGAAAAATAAGGAGAAAAAGTGGATAAAAAAAATAAAAGCGTTGTTTGTGTGTGTTTGCACATGTGTGCACCTGCGTTAAAGTAAGTTCACTTTGTAGTCTGGTGCTGCTACACGGTCGGGTGTAGATATGGGGCCCCTAGAAGAATTCATATTCCGAATCCAAACTAAAATCACTAATAATAAACCAGTGGCTTTTTTTTTTACTGCAAAGAGGCCTCTCAGGGAAATCCACATACTGTACTGTAGCTTATGTTACAGTAAACATAAACAGATTATTAAACAGGAAGCACTAGTAACCTACAGTGTGAAAGGTGCCCACTGCCCAATTTCCATGTGCATTTTCCAACTTCAATCTGGGCTCATCACTGAAGTGGTTGGGATCCCCCGTAATAGAACCCTCCTGCTCTGCTGCTTGTTACTGGGTTAGAGTGGACAGCTTTCTCATTCTGTTGTGTTAAACATATGAAGAGAATTCCTCGCCTGAGCCGACTGAATTGAAAGTGAACCGACACCAACCTTTGGGAGTATGTACAGTATGTTTGTGTACGCGTGTGTGTATGTTTGTGTACATATGTGTGTATGTTTGTGTACGTGTTTGTGTATGTTTGTGTACATGTGTGTGTATGTTTGTGTATGTGTTTGTGTACATGTGTGTGTGTATGTTTGTGTACGTGTTTGTGTACGTGTGTGTATGTTTGTGTACATGTGTGTATGTGTTTGTGTACATGAGTGTGTGTGTATGTTTGTGTACGTGTGTGTGTATGTTTGTGTACGTGTTTGTGTACGTGTGTATGTTTGGAGCTTACTTTCCCCTGTTCCTCCAGGCTGCCCTCTGAACCGCCTCAACTCGGTAGCAGGGCAGTATGCTCAAGCATGTGTCCAGGCGGCTGGTCAGTGTGGAGCTGACGTCCTCGACCTCTGGACACTGATGCAGAAAGACGGGCAGGTGGGGAACAGTGTTGTTTCTTCCATGACGTTCACTGTCGTATTTTATTGGGGGGCGTTGTTATCTTGAAAGGGATTTTTACTGGTACATGTGATGTCCTCCACAGCATGTGTGGTAGAAACGTGGATTTTCCCATCATATTTCTGACCTAGCTGGGCCCCATTCCTCGTACGTGGTTCAACTAAGCCGATCAAATGTCCTATTAGCCAGCTTAAATTAACCTGATGATTGATGTCAGGCTATCTCGGTTTCTCGAAGCCTGATTCGGTCTCAAACAATCTCGTTAATTCAAACCAGACTTGAGTGCTCAGGATAATTGCGCGTGCCCGTCTTATCTGAAAAGGGGGAGGTGTCGATCCCCGAAAACCATGATAACAGGAAGATATCGCAAGTTAAATGCATATCTATAGGCAAATTTTAAGTCCCTCATTACCCCAATCAATCAGATTGTATTTCTTTAAATGTGCCTGCTGGCAGTAGGCTTAATGGAATGAATAATCGAATGAGATCTTGCTAGCGAAAATAATTACTTCAACTCTTTTAGAATAAGTAGATAAAAACAAGCCAAAATGTATACAAATTAATAGATACTTATGAGGATATCTGTACTGTATGTGTGTAGGTATCATGTACTATATAAATACATATGGTTCCCAATGTTTTCAGGCCGCGACCCCCCCCCCCCCTAAATAACGGTGTCAGAGAGCCGCGACCCCCACTATTATATGAGGTGGTTGAAACATGCAAACGTTCACGCACACATATGCATTGGAGGCTTTTAACACGCACAATAACTACACAAAATAACACAATAATCAAACAACCATAAAATTAATACATATAGCGCGTTTCATTTAGAAGGCTAATGTTCAACTCACCTAATGACAGGGGCGGGGCTAGGGGGTGGCTACTTGGGCTCAAGCCCCGAATGTTTTCTGAAAAGCCCCGAATCTATTTTCAAAAAAATATATATTATATATATTATACTTTTTTTTTTTTTTTTTTTTGACAATTAATCATTGTTACATGAAAATATGTTTGCACCAGATTTAGCAGAAGCTAATTTCCACCTGTAGTCTATCCAGCTGCTAACTGTATTTGAGTGAGTTAAGTCTTGGTGTTATGGTAGACTCAGACCTAAGCTTTAAATCACAATCAACAAGTTGACAAAAACATAATTCTTCCACCTTAGAAACATAGCTTTTGAGATCTCAGACCCATCCCCAGTGATAACACAGGCTGCCGGCATGTCTTTATGAATGGAAATATCGAATAAAAGAAACAACAATGAAAACCCGACTATACTCTGGTTTTCGGGGGTCCTGGCGCTCAACGTTCGGCGAGTTAATCCTAGATCTTAGATCCTAATATGAAAAACGATGTGATTTAATGTTCTATGTCTTACCTTGACTTTGTCTATTTTACTGCTATCTATTTTATGCTTTATGTCTGCACTTTATGCATTGCTCTTGATCTGCCAATGTTGTGCTCATTTTATGCCTGTTTTTTTCTACTGCTGTGAAGCACTTTGAGCTGCAATTCTTGTATGAAAGGTGCTATACAAACACAGTGTATTATTATTATTATTATTATTATTATTATTATTATTATTATTATTATTATTATTATTATTATTATTATTATTATTATTATTATTATTATTATTATTATTATTATTATTATTATTATTATTATTATTATTATTATTATTATTATTATTATTATTATTATTATTATTATTATTATAAATTATTATAGTTTGCTTCATTAATTAAAGGGTGTGAATTTAAGTGTTCTCTAGTGCCTTTTGTCTGCTTTAAGGTGGTGGTATAAGTTAAAGGTTGTGGTGTCGAAGTAAAAAAAATCCGTGACCGCTAATGCGGGCACCTATCTGGGCTAAGCCCCGGATCTCCTACAATCCTAAATCCGCCCCTGATGGGCATATGCTTGAAGCACAACAAGTCCAGTCTGGGTTTAATTTTGGAGACAGCGACTCGGAGATCATCCGCCACATTCAGACGTGATCTGTACTTATTTTTTATATAAGTCAGTGCAGAGAATGTTTTTTCGAATAGGTAGGTAGATCCAAATGACGGATAGCTGTGCGTATTCCCTCTCAATTGATATCCAGTCGGCATCGGAGGTGGGCAGCGAGCTGGGACGCATTCTCCATCAGAAACAAGCGTGCCTCATCCCGCAGCCTCATCACGCAGCTCAAACATTTTAGGTCTATTATTTTACATTTCAAAAGCATTTCTTTTACCAGTTTAATGTATTTTAATTGTTTTTAATTATAGGCCTATTTCACACATTCTATGAAATCAATATATTCTGGAAATCATCTCGCGAAAACATTATTCATAATGGTATAATGAGATCAAAGAGCACCTACGGGAGGCTGCAATTAGAAACTGGCACCCGTAAATGTCCAACCCCCCCCCAAATGTACAGTTTCCTCCCCCTCGTATGTATATATTTTCTGTTAGGATCTCTGTTTAACAGTACTGTATATTTGCATATCTTGTATGTCACAAATGTAACAGTACTGTATATCTATCTGTATGTCATAAATGCCATGATATATATCTGTATATCTGTATGTTGTGTATGTCATAAATATCATTATGAATTGAAAATGGGGGACCCTGATGTAAACAAGACGAAAGTCTTTCTCTGGGTCTGCATCCCCTTAACAATTGTGTGTATTGAGCCATACTGTATTGTACCCCATTCTGCAATCTGTTAATAAAGTTTTCAATCAATCAATCAATCTCTGAGGAAGGGAGCTGCCATTTTGTTCCGAGGGAGTGGCCAGCTTATCCAGCTAACTTAACTAAACCTGTGCTGGAGCAGGTAAAAAAATTTCGATCTGTTGCCATAGTGATTTAGCCAAACCTGCTTTGTGGAACCGAAAAGCCTGACTTATGTCAAGTTATACAATGGGATGCAAATGTATTGATTCTGATTGGCTGAAACAGTCAAGTTAGACGTTGTTATTTCGTATAACACACTCCACGTGACCCCAGATCCCTCCCACAACTGAATTACTTTTTTTTCTGTCTGAATGAATCCGCCATAGATAGACAAATGGAAGTATGAATAGCCTTTGAACGAATCCTCCAAAAAAGATAGTCAACTGGAATATGTTAGTTCGTTACACATATGTTGGATTATGTTTGTCATGACCCATTGTGAAACAAAAGAAAAATCACGGACTTAAAAAAAAAAATTGCCGCCTATCTTTTTTTTCTTTTTTAGACCATTGGATTTGTTTGATTGATTGATTGAACATTTTATTAACAGATTGCAGAATGGGTACAATACAGTATGGCTCAATACACACAATTGTTAAGGGGATGCAGACCAGAGAAAGACTTTTGTCTTGTTTACATCAGGGTCCCCCATTTTCAATTCATCATAACATATATGACATACATGACATACAGATAGACAGTACTGCTACATCTATACATTTATGACATGACAAATACAGTACTGTTTGTGATACAAAAAGAGTCTAAAAAACAGAGTATATACATTTGAAGAAGAAACTGTACATTGGAGGAGGTTGTGTAGGTGGGGTGGAGGGGGGGTTGGGTAGGTGGGGTGGGGAAACTGTACATTGGAGGTGGTTTGGTGGGTGGGGGGGGGGTTGGGTAGGCGGGGAGGGGTAACTGTACATTGGATTATCGACAAAACCTTACTTGGTCCCAAGAAGAGGGTCTCGTGTATTATTGGGATAGGACATTTACTGTACATTGGAGGGGGTTGGGTTAGGACATTTACAGGGGCCAGTTTCGAATAGCAGTCTCCTGTAGGTGCTCTTTGAGAGTGGTTTTGAAAGTGGGTAGTGATTCACATTCCTTTACAGCTGTGGGTAGGGCGTTCCACATTGATGTGGCATAATTGCTAAACGTGTTTAGTCCCTTGTTTGAGCCGAATCTGGGTTTAACATGGTTTGTGGAGCTCCCTCTGGTGTCTACTATTGGATCTACTTTCTCTGTGGATGGTTTTGTGAATAAATCTCCATTATGCTTCAATTACTGTGTGTTTATTGTATAGCAATAAGGTTGGGTGAATTGGGCCATTGTATAAAAGCATTACATCACTTGAAGTTGTGTGTTATACTCATTAGATCACACCTAGGGGGGTCTAACGACCCTCCGCTGCGTGTCGGGCCTAACAACCACCCCTAGGAGTGATCTAATGAGTATAACACGCGTGATGTAATGCTTAATTATATTGAAGATTATCCGGCTAACTCAGTTAGCCACGTATGGGAAACGGGGCCCAGGTCTACTCTGTGTAATAATAATAATAATAATAATAATAATAATAATAATAATAATAATGAATAAATAAAAGTGGTCTTGTGAAAACATAATAATAACTTTATTTATATAACACCTTTCATTCATAGATTGCAGCTCAACGTGCTTCACAGCAAATAGCATAAAATGAACATAAGCCTATCCTAGCCTAGTATGTAGTAGTAGTAGTTTGAAGTGTTTAAAAATGCAAATCAGATTGGGTGGATCATTTCATAATGTGTGTGCAATGCATGTACAATTTGTATTTTCAGGAATTTCAATACATTTCCATCCATTAATTTCAATATTTAAAACATTTAATTGTTTTTGGATGAACACAGTTCTGCTGTGTAGATGTAGAAGTTTACACCACAGATAAAACATTCTCCCAAGCTCATCTTATCATATGTTGTGATGAAATTATGATAGTGATATCACTGCACACAATTATGTAATCTAAATGAACGATAACAAGGACACATTAACAAATATTTCTCTCAAAATGAGATCTTCAATATTTAAAAGGATGTTCAATATTTTGGTTTGATATCACACCACGTTATCACTCAGTTCAGTTGGATTATTTATCTTGTGATTTTGCATATGTGAACACTACAGACATTATGATATATATTGATATCGGAGAAAGAAATAGAGATAATTAATTTATTTCATATTGCCCAGTCCTGCCTCCACTGTAGTGGTCGACTGGGTTTCCAATGGCCAGTGGATCTAATGGCTAATATAATGCTAATACCACCAATACATTTTTGCATCTGATAAAAATCTACAATTTAGTACTAATAAACAGGACACTACATTTGTATTTCTTTTGTAGATCTGAACTCTACATATTAATCAACAAATGTATGAAACAAATGTAGCAGTCTGGAAAATATGGTATATTATTCAGAACTGCTGACTGTGTTTATATCCCTTTTTGTACACAAAGACATTCTAACTAGTGTCATTGATTCACACGAACAATGACACAAACGTCCCCGTCCCAAGAGCATGTGAATACGGATCATAAATGACAGTATTGATTCATATTTTACAGTGCGTCTCCCCGTGTGACTGGCAGGCGGGACCAGCAGGGGGCAGTAGCAGGCAGAGAGTGGCGGAGAGAGCTGAGAGATGATAAAGGGAGAAGTGCCGCGGAAGTCGCTCTCTTCGGCTGTGAACTTGAACACGAGAGGACACAGCTAACGGGAGCTCTAGACAGCCCCGTTGCTGACGTTTATGCCGGAGTGCCCCGGGAAAGGACAACGGGTGATAGGAAGTACTGGCTAGTGGAGACGATCTCCTAGCAGTACCAGTGTTATGATATTATGAACATTAAGTGCAGAGTCGGGCACTAAGAGTCGAGTTATACCTAGTTACAGTGAGCGGTATAAGTAGCGTGCGGCTAAGGATCACAGTAGCATTGCTCGTGTTATACCTAGTTACAGTGACGGTATAGTCTGCGTGCCAGAGACGTACGGGACATCCAAGCAGTCTGCCCGGGCGTCAACAGCTGTCTGCACCGGAGAACAGCAGCACACCTGCTCCAGGCTGCCTGCAGGACACGGGGAGTTCTTTACCACCAGCAGAGTTCGCCCAGCACCAGCTCAGCCAGCACTGCCTCTCTGCTATAGCTCCGCCTGCTAGCACCTGCGGCGCGAGTGTTCGACGCCATCTTGCCACCAGGACGGTGGTGGAGCGGCGCGGCCGCCATTTTGGTAGAGTAAACATTAGGGCTTCGGCGCCCAGGATCCTATCGTACATTACACAGTGTGTCGCAGCCTACGGGCGAAGCTGGTGTTTGCTAACCACAGTGCATAGGGGTACCCCATAAACATTACATGCCGGCATTAGCATAGGGCTTTTGTTTTGGTAATTGTGGGCCCACACTTTGGTTTTATTTCCTTTTCTTTGAGCGTGATACCATGTGTGTGTAATATTACTTTCCCATCTATTTAACCCTTCCCCTCTTGGGGGTAAACGTAACGCTGCCATGTAAGTAAAGCCTAAGAAGAGGTATTATTATTGGTACTAGCCCAGACGTGGGTAAGGAGTCAAGTATATTGAAGTCTACAATATCTGGGTCTATTAACTTTGGGTCTGCAATACCTGAGTCTATACTGTGTGGGTGTACAATATAAGTGTTTGCAAGGTATTGAATTACAACTTGAGTAATAGTAGAACTACCTTCCGTGGACCCATTGCTATTAAATATTTGTAGATGACCAGTCTTTAAATAACAGTAAAGGATGTAGATGGGAGTCTTGTGTGTGTGTCTTTCATTATTTCTAACCCTAACCCTTTGCTACGGGTAATATATGTAATCGTAACCCCTTGCTATTCTACCTTTTCCATTTCCATTGTAAGGGTTCTGGTCGTCTCACATAAGGGAGGGTACTGCTTGCGGGGGGGAACCCAGTTATTTCTCTACCATCCGGTCAGTAGGTGTGGGAGGGAAAAGGGGCAACTGTGGAGGGTGAGGGTGTGTTGGGGAGTACTGCGGACTACTCCAGAGAGAGGGAGGAAGACCAGAGTACCGGACCAGGTTTGTAAACCCTGGGCCTCATTCACCCCCACTACCAGCCTCCAGTTGACGCTCCGGACCCCAAAGACGGAGGTGCAGCTGGCCAGGGTGCTACTGTGTCTCGCTACCTATTGACCGCACCCCACAGTTCCCACGAAGCAGGGATAATCCACCCTGCTACACAAAGTAAATTGATTCATCTAAGGGAGAGTGCTAAAACAATGTTGTTAATCGGCTGATTCCGATGATCAAAATGCCAGATATGTCAGATTAATGGGTCTATCACCACTCTACTTAACATAGACACTTCTCATTGCGTCCAATACTTGCGGAGAGAAGCAGTCTTTCTCTTCGTCCACCACTGAAGTAAAAGCGTTCCTCCTGAGACCTTCTCTCAGACAGCCTACCTGTCCGATGGGCTGCACCTCTCCGATAAGGGCAACCAGTTTGTGGCCGAGAACCTGTGGAGGATCCTGGAGCCCTGTGTAGCCCACTTGCCCTTCATCCTGCCCTACTGGGGCGACGTGGACGCTAAGGACCCAGAGAGCAGTCTGCTCTGTGACCAGTGAAGAAGACTGATCTCACATGCTTCAATATGCTATGGAAGTGAATATTTCACTTGCTGGCATGCCGTCAGTGTGGAACTCATGTAATGTTGCTGTTGACATCCTTTTTTTTTTTGTATTTCTAGTGATTTTCTAACAAGCTGGGAATTCAACACTAGACTCTGGTCCTCCAGTTATAAAAGGGAGATAATCACACAGGGTGACCTGAATAGAGTACCGTACTTTTCGGACTATAAGACGTACCTTTTTTCCCCATTTTTCGACCCTGCGGCTTATGTGACTCGACGTGACCAAACCCGAAAATGTAAAAATCTAAATATTGCTTTTTTGACTGCATTGAAATGTTATTTATCTGTTCCCTTATTTGCTAAACTTAATACAACTTGTAAATGAGTTAATTCTTGTTATTTGTCCGACAGTATTGTGTCCCAATGCTAATTACATATAATAATAATAATAATAACTTTATTTGTATAGCACTTTTCATACAGAGGTTGCAGTTCAAAGTGCTTCACAACAGTAAAAAATACAGGCATAAGCGAGCATATGGTAATTAAACATTAAAACACCTGCGGCTTAAATATGTACACATCATTCAATTTAGCTGCTGGGGCTTATATTCAGGTGCGGCTTATAGTGCGAAAAGTACGGTACATCAATATATAAATCAAGTATAGCTCTGCACTATGGTAAACTGATGATTCAGATTCATTTGTATTAAAACAGAATGTGACATTTTAATTTGTTTAAATGCAGAATAAAGATTTTTACTTTTGGAATCTGAACTGTTAATGTAAGCGAGAGCCAGAAGGTGAAACTCAAGGGTGTAGACATTTATTGGCTTAGAAACATTATACACATCATCCATCCAATACACTCCACATTGTCACAGGACATCAGCTAGATGTGGGTCTCTATCCACAAGAGCTAACGGTATACAGGCAGTCAATGTTCCTCCTTCACCCACTAGGAAGACACTTATACAATTCTAACATACAACCTTAATCCACAGGCAACAGCAATACAAGAAAATGAATTGAAGTGGTTGGCTCATATCAAAACAAAAGTAATAAAGGTTTGTAGTGATGGAGAAATTATACATAACCATTCCTGCTGATTGATTACAGTGAGACTAGAACTAGAGTCATGCTCTCCTGTAGGTGGTTTGTTTTGCTTGCAGTATAGAACTTAAAGTGCCATTGACCATATCCACACGGTGGCAATTTTGCTCTTATGTCATGCTCGGTTGGGAACAGGGTGGAAAGGAACCCACACTGAGCATGACATAAGAGCAAAATGGCCGCTGTGTGAATATGATGAGTGGAGGAACATTTAGGCACACAATCAGAAAAGGCACTTTTTTCCCCCCTTGAGGATTCTTTTGTGGATTAATTGGCCGTGAATCTTTTATTTAATGGCAAAAATCATCCTGCTTTAATGACGATAAACAGTTCTCTTCACGTCCCTTATTTTTTTTTAACACTGAATGACTTGTTCCTTGTACGGTATTCAAACGTTGGGATGGAAAGAGTACAAAGGGGTTAAAACCATTAAAAAAAACATTAAACCATTCCAAACAAGGAATTAATTACGTAATTTTTAAAACAACCACATGCATATCGTTCTCCAGTGAAACTAACAATACTGTAAGTGCAGCAGCGATGCAGGCAGATAACGAGATGAAGCTGCGGTTGGGTTTTCACTAGACAAAAAGGTCCAGTCTCCCGCTAGTCTAGACCGCTACAGTTTACAATGTGGATCACTGGGAAGTGCTTCATTACCAGGCAACAAAACATGGTAGAAATTTAAGGACAAGCTTGTGAGGTTACATTGCAATAGGGACAGTACATATTTTCACAGCTATACAAAAGCAAACAACTGAAAAGGCAAGATAACGTTTTGAGTTCAAATATGCTCCTTTCCCCCCCCACTTTGACCTAAGATTCCTCTTCCTCCCCACTCAACAACACACTGCAGATATAGCCGTGGGATTGGTCAATCAACTTTCAATAGGTTTCTCCACCCGCATCTTAATACCAAGTTCATCTTTGCCCATTGGCTTTACAATGGAATAAAAATTACTGATCTTGGCAACAAGGTGCTTTTTGAGGCTCAGTTGCACATCCACCAAGGTAACTTAACCACTTGTGTAACTTAAAAAAGGCAGAGTATTCTTTTTCTTTTCAATTTTCCTCAACACAGACAAAATATAACTCAGTAGCTATTCATTGCTGCAGTCACTGGCATTACAAGACTACTGAACCTGTACTGGACCTACCTGGTTTTCTTCACATCTCACAACTGACCCATGTAAATATCTACAGATCTAACTGGATATAATGTGGTCCTTGGTCCTGTTTGAACACCAAACCTACACCTAGGTAACGCTGCATTCCATGACCTGTCAGTGAGTGCTGTCTGTCTAAGTGTCAGTGAGAAAGCTATGCAGGTCACTGTCGGGTGGAAAACCTTGCACCTCCATTTGAGGCGATGTTCACGTTTTTACTTGGAGGTGAAGGTTTACAAGTTCCTCTGTGTTGTTGTGAGCAACTTTCATGAATGTATAACTTAAAAAAACAAATGGGTATAAATCTGAAAATTCATGAAAGGTGGGTCCTTTTGAGTTTTCTTTTGCCCCAGACAGCAACAGGATACATAATCTATCAATATGTTCCCTAAAACACGAATCAAGGTGTGTGTGAGTGAGTGCGTTTTCAACAAGACATTGATCCTCTTCTCTCTCAGCACTCCGTCTCTTTACTGTCCAGGCTCATGCAGGCCTGTCTCTTGAGTCGGCGCCGGTCCTTGGCCGGCTGGCTCTGCTCGGTCAGATCCTCGTAGGAGGACTTCGTAGCCGACGAGAAGGCTCCTGCGGTTGTGAAGTCGTCCTCCGGCAGGCCCTCCTCTCCCTGGTGAGAGTCGCTGCTGGTGGTGTCCTCCTGGATGGTGTCCATCCGCAGGCCCCCTGCGCTGGCCGGGGTGGGGGCGCAGCTCAGACCTGGCGCCTGGGTGCTGTCGCTGCCCACAGGAGAGGCCCCCAGCTGGGCCTGCTGCTGAACCTGCAGAGGCAGGGAGGAGGGCCCGGTCCGGCCGGCGGAGAAGGAGGGAGGCTTGACGATGTGCATGGAGGACGACTCGAGGCCGCTCAACATGTCTTGGCTCTGAAGAGGGAAGAAGATGCGTCAACATCTGGAGCGACTGGGACATTCCGTCTGTGACTGAGGCTGGAATCAATTCCTTTTTCTTTTTACTCCCATTCTTTCAGATTTAAATTCTTCTGAAACAAAATATTCCCAGTAATTTTATTTAAAAAGGTGCTATAGATAACATTCGGCCACTAGATGTTGCACTAGACTGACTAGAGAACCAGCATGTAATTTATCCGATTAGGTGCATTCCACGTGGGGAAATGGGAAGTAGGGAGGGGATACATGCCAACATTAATTTTGGACCCGCAAACATTTTTAAATGATAAATTCACTAAGCAATCATTTTTGGGGGGTGGGGGAAAAAAACAATACTTTTATTCCACACCTTTCTAAAAGCCATGTGGATGTATTTTGTATATATATTTAAATGATTACTCTACATAAAAGTGTTACCTATAGCACCTTTAAATCTTTTTCTATCATTATCATAGTCATTCTAGGTATTAGGCTATAGTTCATATCATATCCCTCGAGTCCAAATGAATGGGTTGATAAGAAATGGAGGGAACAGTCAGTCCCGGTCTATTGCCAATCAAAACACAAACGACCGACAGGACAATGCAGACAGCCATGGAAATACAACAACATCATCCTATTATTGTGCCTCTAAGAAACAGCAGCAGATGCAAACTAAAAACATCTATACACTCTCCATCCAGCCCCACAAAGACAACAGGGTGCAACCTCCTCAAACCATCCTCGCAGTTAGAATACTCTGCACTCTTACTTCTTTGATGCGATCTCTGAACTGGATATGGTAAGAGTTTGGCGAGAGTTATGGAGAGGAGCACGTGTGTACGATTACCCGGTATTATTATGGATGTGTGGTACTAGGCTCAGGTTGGTCAGTGACCTGTAGTTGTGGAAAGACGAGACTACATCAGCGATCGCGTCAAGGAAGGAAGAAGAGTCTGGAGGAGTATCCCAAATGTAGGGCCAACCGACCATGCACTCATCAATGGATTCCATGACAACGAATCGCAACACCAAGCCAAGGTTCCCCAACTCACCTATGCACGGAGCTCTACTACATACCTCCACCATCTGCTGCAGTTCCAATGAGAATGGGAGGGGCCAAGGCAAAGTGACGGACAGGTCATTCGGAGCTCAATCCCAGCAGAGTTAGGCCCTTAATGAAGGCTTGTTGTCTACCAGCAACTCTTTAATTTAGACCACTTCCCAATCCAATCCCAAATCAACTCCTGTACTAGACCCCTACATGTTCATATAATGTAGGCTATTTAACACTAGAACCACCAAGATTGTAATGGACTGATTTTAACACAAACATGTCCGATACAAGATCTATTTTGTTATCAAAACCTAAATGAATTATAGGACAATATAATAGGGTTATGACAGCATCACTAAAGACATTATTACTCATCTATGAAGCAAGAAGAAACCAAACTGGAATTGTTTCTTGGGTGTTTTTCTAGATAACTTGAATTTAAAATGTATTGCTTAATCATTAAAATAATGCAAAATATGTCTGGAGTAGATTTGACGTGGGGCCTCCGTAGGGTCTGACCAAGCAAAATATTTTGATATCATGAATTACCATTGGTGATTCTAGTTAAATGGCCATCAACAATATAATACTGGGTACAAATGTCTGTTTCCAATAATATTGAAATTTACATAATCTTTTTAAAATCATTGACACAAGCTCCCTTGTTTTAGCTCTGACCAGAACTCTATCTACCTCTAACCTAGCTCTGACCAGAACTCTCTCTACCTCTAACTTAGCTCTGACCAGAACTCTCTCTACCTTTAACCTAGCTCTGACCAGAACTCTCTCTACCTCTAACCTAGCTCTGACCAGAACTCTCTCTACCTCTAACTTAGCTCTGACCAGAACTCTCTCTACCTCTAACTTTGCTCTGACCAGAACTCTCTCTACCTCTAACTTAGCTCTGACCAGAACTCTCTCTACCTCTAACTTAGCTCTGACCAGAACACCCTCTACCTCTAACCTAGCTCTGACCAGAACTCTCATTACCCTGAATACGTTCTGGAGTATGACTGTAACTAGTGTGACAAACAAAAAATTAAGAGTTTAGTAAACATTTTTATTTGTAATCGCCTCGTACGACTTTGCTCGCCGCCCTAGCTTACAAAACAGCTCATTGTTTATACACTGGCCCGCTAGGGGCAGCATCAAGCAAAACAGCAGTCGGATGAGAAGAGGCTGGATTTAAATGGGGCGTTAAGAGATTTATACAATCTAAGCTCTGTGGGAAACGCCTTTATTTTCTACCTCCATTGTAGGAGTGGTGAGTTTGACTGGTTTTCATCTCTAAAAGCCACACCGGCGACGGAGGCACTCCAGAACTCCATATGAGAGTTGCGACCAGAGCTACTGGACCTCTCTAACCATTAGTGGGTTAAAGCGGTGATGTGGGGGTCATCGTGTTAGTCAGGTTAGCGTGGCTGCAGGTCTAGTGCATGGTGACCTAATCTGAGGACAGCTTTGAGGAATGAGAAAACTTACACTTGGAGGATAGAAGAAGGCCTTTGTGCTCTCCTCATACTCCTGATCAAGGCGTTTGTCCTGAGAAGAAAGGAGAGAATGAGACAATTATAGGGACTTCAACTTCAACTAACCTAATAAAATAAATGAATTGGAAAGAATTAATGTGATTATCTAGCATGTGATTGCCATACCCAAACACAAATCATGATATAGCTATGAAGAAATTCCTCCTGAATAAAATATATATGATAAAAACAAATATATAATAATAATCCCATATCATCCAGCACAACCTGGTCCAGATGGCATGGGGTGAAATCGATCTCTTGACCAGTGTTGGGCAGTAACGTGTTACCGTAGATTTATTACATCCCCAGTGACTAGTAAAGTAAGGCATTATAATTTCCAAAATAGTAATTATATTCCAGTTACTGATACAAGTAACGCTGCATTACATCATTGCTAGAATGCAATGTGTTTTTTTGTCCTCCTATAATGTTAGATTACATTTATACGCGGTCCTCGTAGATGATGTGTGCGCGCGAGCAGGTCAGAGTGAGGTGACGTAGGCTACTAGCAAAAAAGCAGCAGGAAGAGAGGTAACGTTACACGTTCAATAGCTGTCCCACATACGAACTATGTGGGGGGGGGGATGTTTTGCTAAATATAATTTGATGAAGCATCTGACATGGCAGCATGACAATGTGAAACTTGACGCTGACAGGGAAGCCTCTACCAGTGCCAGTGATGGATGTAAACAAAACAACAGAAACTGGATTTGAGATCAGGGCAAACAACCCCATGAGTGGAGGTGGTCTGAAGAAGCTCTGGGTATATCCTCCAGGAGACGTTACCTATTCACATACAAAGAACAATGTCAAGCTCCAGTGTCAAGGGGTGACAGTGGCTCAGGAGGTAGAGCAGTCGTCTGGTAATCCGGAGGTTCCCGGTTCAATTCCTGCTCCCGGGCAGCGTGTAGAAGTGTCCTTGAGCAAGATACTTAACCCCTAACTGCTCCCGATGAGGTTGGCACCTGGCATGGTTGCCTCCGCCTCCAGCGGAAATAGTGTTCAGTTCGAAATTACAGTCCATAAGAGGTAGTAAGATAAAATTAGCATAGAACTGACACATGAATTTGACAGGAAGTGTCAAACATCATTTAAATGCCTGAGCAAAGAGATAGGTTTTAAGCTGTCTTTTGAAGATATTTAGCAAGTTGGCTTCCCTGATGTTTTTGGGCAATTTGTTCCATAGTTTTGGGGCGTAGTTGACAAGGCTGCATCACCGATCTTTTCACTGTTTCTGGGAGCCTCTAATAGCCCAGCAGCTGATGATCGCAGCATTCTTGCTGGCATGTAATTTATTTGAGTGTTGGCAATGTAGCTAGGTCCCTGTCCATTTAGGGCTTTATATAAGGAGAAGGACCTTGAAGTAAATTCTAAATGTTACAGGAAGCCAGTGTAAAGTAGTTAAGACTGGACTAATGTGCTATCTCCTTTTGGTTTTGGTTAGCAGTTGAGCTGCAGAGTTTTGGATGAGCTGAAGCCTCTCTGTGGTTTTCTTAGGGTGACCTGTGAAAAGTGCATTACAGTAGTTTAACCGGCTAGATATGAATGCACAAATTAGTTTCTCAGCATTGTTTTGATTTAAGGATAACTTTTATTAATCCCTCTTGGGGAAATTCGGTGACATACACATACAGCTCATAGTCTCATTAAACAAATATTTCACAATCATTACATTTATAAATAGTGGTACCTTTGCTATGTTTCTGAGATGAAAGAACGATGTTTTGGTCACTTTGTTAATTGAAGTTCAGTTCTGAATCTATGATAACCCAAATACTTGTGACCTCAAATTTGATCCAAGGGGTTAATCCTCCCAGGTTCTTAATTAATGTTTCTTTTTTTGTTTTGGGGCCAATAATTAGAATTTCAGTTTTGTTCTCATTTAGTTTCAGGATGTTTTTACTCATCCATTAACCTTATTCGCATCAGAGTTTGAGAATAAGGTCCGAGGTTGCTGATTATTTTGGTGAGGGCAGTTGCAGTGCTATGATATTTTCTGAACCCTGACTGAAATTCTTCTAAGATGTTGTTTTCTTCAAGAAAGGAATTTATTTGAACTGAAACTATCTTCTGAAGTACCTTACTAATGAACGGGAGGTTGGATATCGGTCTATAGTTTGCCAGTGCATTACTATCCAAGTTAGTTATTTTTTTTAATACAGGTTTTACAACTGCTGTTTTAAAGGCATCTGAAAAAATACCAGTCCTAAGGGAAGTGTTGATGATATCTAGCACAGGGCTTGAAACACTATTAAACACCAATTTAAAAAATGCTGTAGGTACAGGATCAATGTCTGAGGTGGGGGAGTTCCGAGACAGTTTTGCAAAGCTCATCTAATGTGATGCATGTGAATCTTGAAACAAAGTGGACTCGCAACTCACTTCTGATGCTCCAAGGTGTTTTAATTGTGACAAAATAGCAGATACTGCGAGCTCCGCTTTGTTTCATGTACTACTGTTTTTACAGTTTGGCTCAGCACCAAGGAACGGAGGATGTGCGTTATTTTAAAGGGGCTATGCATTGCTATTCCTAGCACTATTTGGGCAACTTTACACAATTCCTGTGAGTCTATGTAACACATCTGTAAGGTTTATTCCAAAAATAATCATTGTTTTATATTTCTAATCTTGTACTCAAAACCAGAATTTTTCATCTCCAAGATTTCAAGCTGTTATTGGCTTGGCTCCACCCATACTAGCAGAATGCTTTGAGTGACAGCCACCCACCAAATAGCTCCGCCCATCTCCCCGTCCTTCCCTCTCAGGTCTCAGGTGTTTTTATTTCGACACGCAAAACATATACCGATTTTACTAACTAACAACAATCATGGCTGTACATTATGTTTGGGATCCAGAGAGCGACCCACAGTATGATTCAGAAGAAGAAGAAGTCGATTTGCAACAGCGAGGCTTGCAAATAGTTTCCGATTGGTAAGTTGATTACACCGTTAGTATAATGGCTTGCCGAAATAACGTTACTTACTTGATCGATCAGCCAGCTTTTGCTTCGATAGCTTGCTATAAGTAACGTTACCTTGTTTACCTCTGACTAGTTGTGTTTTTTTATTGAGCAGTTTTTAATTATGACTAGCTTGCTTCAATAGTTTGCTATAACGTTACTTTATAAAGAGCAGCAGTTATATACAGTGTACTTCGTTCGCGTCCCAAATAGTAGGTACAACTCTTTTGTTTAGCACCATCCAGGATGCCACCCCAGCATCAACAAATTAATTATATACCCCACCGTCGAACACACACAGTAACGTTAGATTGTATTGATGATAACATACCTCACCCCACCCCCCAAGGTTCCCCCCCACACACACAGTGAACGTAGCTAGCAACAGTTAGTTAGTTAGCTGGCTAATTACGACATATCTACTTACTACTTGTGTCGGGTCCCGAATAGTAGGTACAACTCCTTTGTTTAGCACCATCCAGGATGCCACGCCAGCATCAAAAAGACCTTGATTGACAACGTCTTCGGTGGAAAAATGTGCAGTACAAACCCGAGTATGAGACGTTGCGACAGAACTAGGAGGGTCCCCAAAAACGAACTTGGTCCATTGCTGGCGAAGTTCGGCATCCACGGGAAAAGCGTGCAAAGACGTATTAGTAGCTTTACAGCCAGGAACAGAACATGTTCTGCGGGGTTTGCTCATCGTGGAAGATATGCAAGTGACTGCACTCCTGTTTCTAGGTAGTGTACCACTCTATTCGAGGTTGAATGGGGGCGGGCATTAGCTCCAACCACAGAGCCAATCGCATCACTGTGCGCTACCCACAGCGCCGAATGACGTGACTCAGGCCTTCAAATCAAAATGACCCGATTTACTAGAGGACGAGAGGGGCTGGGCTGAATCGGAGCAATCCACCAATATGGTATTTAGACCCTAAAACACATTGATACGAACTCCTATTACTATAATACAATGCTAGAGACTGAAAAATGACATTTATAATGCATAGCCCCTTTAACTTATTTATTTATTTTTCTGAATGCATGTGAATCTTCTCATGGCTACATTGCGGGGTTGGCTGTGATCAGCTTTATTTCCATCATGAGTAATGCTGGCTCTGATGGAAGTTATTTTGTTGAACTTGCACCAAATAGTGCAAGTTCTTCACATTTAACTGTTGAGGACTGCAGAAGAGTGGGGGCAGTGTTGAGCAGTAGATCGATAGTGGGGAAAAAAGGATTCCGGAATTTCCAACGTTTTCTGTAATGATTTTAGATAAGTAGTCTTTCCTTGCTAAGCGGATAGTTTTGTTATAGGCAGTTAAAGCATCTTTGTAGATATCACAGTCAATAGTGGGTTTTGTTTTCCTCCATTTCTCTCAGCTGCACGACATTTCCTATTTTCTTTGCTGACACCATTATAGTTCAGTCAGGGGGAGGCTCTGGTTGTCGACATCTTTTTAGTTTTTAGTGGGGCGACAGTATTGAATACAGATGTGCATCATTGAGATCTTCTACCATTTAAATTAGAGAGCTGTCATGATTGTGTGGTTCATATAGTCTGGAGAGAGATAGATAGAGATAGAGATAGAGAGAGAATATGCTGTGATGGAAGCTAATTTGAAGGCCACACAAGAGAGGTAGACTTTGTTTCCACCACAGCTGACATCTGGACAGCTAACAGAGGCTAAACAGATTGTACATAACTTTTTCGGAGGGGGGGGGGGGTAATCGAAAGTAACGTAATGAGTAACGCAACTAGTTACTTTGATGCAAAGTTATAAGTAAAGAAATCTTGATTACTTTTTAAAGGAGTAATCAGTAATAAGTAACTAATTACACTTCCTGAGTAACTTGCCATACTCAAAAAGCAGGACAGAACACAGCACAGTCTTACCACACAGTGGACGAGGATACTGAGGGGAATCCAGAAGACCAGGGAGAAAACCACCACTGTCCCCACTATGTTATCAGCCAGGAACCTCCCTGAGAGAGAGAATGAGAGAGAGAACGAGAGAGAGAGAGAGACATACAAAGAGAAAGACATACAGTGAGAGAGAACAAGAACGAGAACGAGAGAGAGACATACAAAGAGAGAGAGAGACATACAAAGAGAGAGAGGCATACAAAGAGAGAGAGACTTGCTTTAGACTCCCAATATACTTTTCTATTTATATTGACAGTATGAATAACAGATCCTTGCTAATAATATTCCCTTACTTTTGGGCCAATAATATTGGCTGACCCATGTATCCATCCAGCCTGATAGTGAGCTACAATCTAGTCATGTTGCTGTTTCAGTCACAATACATAGTGTTCATCTAATCCACTTAAAGAGAAAGTCCTGCTAAAACAGAATTTATATTGTGCCTCAGACACTTATGTATAAACATAGACAACTATCCCTATGCTGGAGATCACAGAGCATAAAGGCTTGAATCAAGTGACACTTTGTGTAGTTGGTCTAATGACAATCAAGTAGTAGTTGACTTTGTGGGCTTGTAGAATTTTTGTCTTAGCTAATCAGCCTACATTCAAATGAGTTTTATTTAAATATAGGATTTACAGCTCTGAACCAGAAAATCTACCCATATCCCAGTAAAATCACCATGGTTACTATCATGGTGTCCTCATATCCCAGTAAAATCACCATGGGTACCATCATGGTGTCCTCATATCCCAGTAAAATCACCATGGTTACTATCATGGTGTCCTCATATCCCAGTAAAATCACCATGGTTACTATCATGGTGTCCTGGGAGTTGTTGACTATTCATTGTCTATGGAGCAGCTCCAGGATAAATCTCTTGACTACATCATTACTAGAGCCTCGTCTCTCTGGTATCCAGCTAAAGAAGACACTTGCTCATATTCATAAATCAACGTTGAGCTGTACAGCGTTACAGTATAGAATGACCTATGTGAATTCCATTGGATTTTCCCTTTAACCTACCGAAGGTGTTGATGTCCAGCTTGTCAATGAAGTCCCACAACCTCTCGATCACATCCTGTACCTGCTTCATGCACTTTCCCTGTAGAAACAGACAAATTAACAAAACAAGAGCACAGACATCATTAAATGTCCCGTATCTTATAAATGGCCTTTTCCAGTGTTTAGCATTGTTTTCTAGCAATGTGGGTCTGTGTCTCTAATTCTCATTTTGGCTCATCAGTCCAGTCTCGAGTTCACGAGATCCTCCCTCACTGAACTAAGCTATTCTGAATTGCGCGCACCTGTGACGTCCAATAATTCTCATCTGCATAACTAACAACTCTATGGTTGTAGCCACACTCAACAATTCGCTCAACAGAGCGAGTGGAAATACTGACACTTCCTCAAACGGGTTGACGTGGCGCGGGTGCCAACAGAGAGAGCAGAGAACGAGCGAGCGAGAGAGATAGAGAGGGAGAGAGAGAGAGAGAGAGAGAGGGAGAGGGACACGGAGCACCCCACACACACACATGCTGCTTTAGAGCAGTGGTTCCCAAAGTTCCCAAAGGTGGGCCGCGAGCAGCCACGGGAGGGCCGCGAGATGATTTCCAAAAAAAACGTACTTAGAAGCAGGCCAGGACAGTGTTTCTAGTTGTATTCTAAAATTCTATTCTATTGTATTCTAAAATGTGACTATATGGTTTTATATTAACTTAATAAATAAACAAAAACGAAAAATCTACTTATTTCAATGAACATTTCAAACTAAATAACAGATTATGCATATAAAACGCTGAAAACAACCGAAGCAACAATAGTATTTTAATGAGGCTATTATTATTATCATTATTATTTTGCAACAAGTTAGCCCTCTCATAAATAGCACATATAAATGAATAACTAACTTGAACTAACTTAATAGGATTGAAGTGATATTTGGCTTAAAAAATCGGTCGCCTGGCAAAAAGAAAAGAAAAAAATAAGCCTGACGATGTGCATTGGGCCGCGGCTCTCTGACGCCTTATTTTCTGGGTCCCGGCCTGAAAAGTTTGGGAACCCCTGCTTTATAGTACTTGATTAGAAATACAAAACAATGCATTTTTGGGAAAAAAAACGTACAGATTTGTTCCATAGACTCACAGGAATTGTGTAACATTGCCCAAATAGTGAAAGGAATAGCAAAACATGGGACCTTTAAGTAAAGTATGTGCAAAGAACAAAAACCTGCATCTAACCACAGACACTATTAATTAAGGTACGTGGAAAGAACAAAAACCTTTATCTAACCACACACGTGGTACGTGCAAAGATTATCTGGTATTTATATAATTCCAATAGAGCTTTCGGTCCTGAAAGGGTGTGAGGGCAGGTGGAATCCAATGAGTTTGTAAAGAGCGGAGAGAGGTGGTGGACTTCTAATAAATGTATCTATTTTATTAAGATCCCCATTAGCTGGCGCCATAGGAATTGTGAGTGTTACTGAGGTCCATCATAAACAAGGACATTTACAGGACAGAAAAAAAAAAACACCATTTACAGACAATATTTACCTGAAGCGACGAGACAAAGTAAGGAATAACTAAACGGGCAAACGGGAGGAACCTAGAATACAATAGACGTACTTTTATGACAAATAATAATAATAAAAAAAAGTCGGTAACTTACGCCCTCGTCGCAAAAGCCCACCGTGCAGGGTTTACCCCTGCGCAGGTAGAGGAAGCTGTGATTGGTTTGAATGTAGGGAGAACAGGTGTGATCTTTGCCCCTGCAGCACACTTTACATGAGTCCTCAGTCTCTGGATGAAGAGAGAAGGAGGTAGACGGCGTTTAATGAAACAGTACTGGTGTCTGGACTCAGTTCTTTGATGTAGTCTGTATCCTCTGTGGCAGCGGACATTAATCTACACCTAGACATACAGTAGATCTGTACTCATTCAGAGTTAATCTAGACATACAGTAGATCTGTACTCATTCAGAGTTAATCTACACCTAGACATACAGTAATAATAATAATTCATTTATTTTGTATAGCGCTTTTCAAAGACCCAAAGTCGCTGACAATAGGCAAAAAATAAACAAAGAAAACAAAGAAACAGAGAACCACAGGGAAACGGAGGACAATAAGAATACACAGGAACATAAAACCACAAGCAACAGATAACAAATACGGGAGTGAGTAGGGGAGACAGTCGGGAGGAGAGTAAGGGAAAACCAAGGGGGGTGGGCAGGAGAGGAGAGAACGTGGGGCAGGGGGAAATGGTGGCGAGTTGGAGGAGGGTGGTTATGGGTAAGGGAGGTTGAATGCTTGGGAGAACAGGTAGGTTTTGAGTCTGGATTTGAAGGTGCAGAGTGAGGGAGAGTCTCTGATGGTCTGAGGGAGGGAGTTCCAGAGTCGGGGTGCAGCTCGTGAGAATGCCCGGTCACCAAAACTTTTGAGTTTGGAAGACGGGACAGTGAGGGAAATAGTGGATGAGGACCGGAGGGAACGGGTGGGGCGGTAGGGGAGAAGGAGGTCAGTCAGGTAGGGGGGGGGCAGGCTATGGAGGGCTTTGAAGGTGAGGAGTAGTGTTTTGAAGTTAATGCGTTCCTTGATCGGGAGCCAGTGGAGGGAGTGGAGGACAGGAGTGATGTGTTCGCGGGACCGGGTGTTAGTGAGGAGGCGGGCGGCTGAGTTTTGGACCATCTGCAGTTTATGGAGGGAGCGGGAGGTGATGCCAGTGAGGAGGGAGTTACAGTAGTCCAGGCGGGAGGAGATGAAGGCGTGTATGAGGGATTCAGCAGCAGGGGGGGAGAGGCAGTGACGGATTTTGGCAATGTTGCAGAGGTGAAAATATGAAGTTTTGACAATGGAGGGGACATGGGGGTCAAATGAGAGGGTGGGGTCGAGGATGACACCGAGGTTGCGGACTAGGGGGGAGGGGGTGATGGTGGAGTCATTGATGGTGAGTGTGATGGGTCCGGATCTGGTGAGGGTGGTGTTGGTGCCGATGATGAAAAGTTCTGTCTTGTCGCTATTTAATTTGAGGAGGTTATGGGTCATCCAGGTTTGTAGTTCAGTGATGCAGGATTCAATGTGACTGAGGGGAGGGCTGTGGGGGGATTGTGTGGTGATGTAAATTTGGGTGTCATCAGCATAGCAGTGGAAGTTGAGGTTGTATTTGCGAATGATGTGACCGAGGGGGAGAATGTAGCAGATGAAGAGCAGGGGGCCTAGGACTGAGCCTTGGGGGACCCGCTGTGTGACTGGGGAGGGGGAAGAGGTGTGGCCGGAGAGGGAGATAAATTGATGTCTGTCAGTGAGATAGGAAGAAAACCAGTCAAGTGCTGTGCCCTCAACACCCAGTTGGTGCAGCCTTTGGAGGAGGATGGAGTGACCCACTGTGTCAAAGGCTGCACTAAGATCTAGTAGGATCAGGATGTTGAGGGCACCAGCATCAGCGGAGATGAGGAGGTCGTTGATTACTTTGACCAGTACAGTTTCAGTGCTGTGAGCAGGGCGGAAGCCAGATTGAAGGGGTTCGTAGAGGGTGTTGGACTGGAGATGGGAGTGGAGTTGGGAGGCAGCAATGCGTTCAAGTGTTTTGGAGAAGAAAGGGAGATTGGATATGGAGCGGTAGTTGGAGAGGTTGGATGGGTCGAGGGTGGGTTTTTTTTGAGGACAGGGGTGACAGCGGCGAGTTTATAGGGGGAGGGGACGTGGCCTAGGGATAGTGACTGGTTGAAGAGGGCGGTGAGGTGGGGGATGACAGCAGGGAGGCAGGCCTTGGTGAGAGTAGTGGGGAGGGGGTCAAGGGAGCAGGTAGTGGACTTGGGGGTGGTCATGAGGTCCGTGATGAAGGAGGAGTCGACTGGGGCGAAGGCATAAAAGGGGTGGGAGGGATGGAGTCAGGTGGGGGGAAAATGATAGTGGGGGGGGGCAAGGGTGGGGGAGTTGGCGATGCGGGCGGTCAGTGAGCTGTTGATTTGAGATATTTTGTTATTGAAGGAGGAGAAACGAGTTGCAGAGGTCAGGGGAGGAGAGTGAGTTATTGTCCGGGGGTTGCAGGAGTTTCTTGACAGTGGAGAAGAGGGTCCGGGGGTTGCGGTTGCTGCTGTTGATGATGGTGGAGTAGTGGGCGGATTTGGCAGCTTGAAGTGCGTCACGGTAGGAGGAGACGTGCTGTTTGTGGAGGTCGGCGTGGATGGTGAGATGGTTTTTTTTATAGAGGCGTTCAAGTTGGCGGCCGGTCTGCTTCATGGAGCGGAGTTCCGGAGTGTACGAGGGGGAGGAGGTGGTGAATGAGACAGTGATGGTTTTCAGGGGTGCCAGTGAGTCGAGGGAGTCAGAGAGAGTGGAATTGAGCAGGAGGGCATAGTCATCGGGGTTAGAGGGGGCAGAGTCAGGGGGAAAGGCAGAGGATATGGACTGGGACAGGGTCAATGGATTTTATGTTTCGGAAAGAGATGGTGCGTTTGTTGGAGTGGTGGGGTGGGGGAAGGGGAGCAGAGAAAAGGATGCAGTAGTGGTCAGAGAGTGGGAATGGGATAGGGTGAGGATTTGATATGGGTAGGGAGGCAGAGCAGACAAGGTCAAGTGTGTGGCCTTTGTTGTGGGTGGGGAAGTTGATGTGTTGGGTGAGGCTAAAACAGTCAAGGAGGGAGAGGAAGTCAGGTGTGAGGTTTGAGTCAGGTTGGTCAACATGGATGTTGAAGTCACCGGTGAGTAGGAGGCGGGTGGAGAGAGTGGAGGCTATAGTCAGGAGATCGGAAAGTTCAGTTAGGAAAGAGGGGTGAGGCTTTGGAGGGCGGTAAAGAAGTAGTGCAGTGATAGAGTTGGGGAGGGAGAAGGCGAGGTATTCAAAGGATAACATGGGAGGGAGGTTTAGGTGCAGTTCAGTAATGGATAGGGAGTGTTTGTGGAAAACGGCAAGACCCCCCCCCCTCGGCCAGAGAGGCGGGGCTTGGCGATGTAGCTGTAGTTTGAGGGGGTAGCTTGGTTGAGGGAGTAGAAGTCCAAGGGCTGTTGCCAGGTTTCAGTGAGGAGTAGGTCAAGGTTGTTGTCCAGTAGTAGATCGGATCTACAGTAGATCTGTACCCATTCAGCTCTCCGCATTGCTATCAGCTTGGCTGGTCGTTCATACTAATACAATTGGCAGTATTAGGGGGTGGGAAGCTGATGGGTGGGGATCGGACGTTGTGGACAGCGACTTCTACAGGTCGGTTGGTGCGCCTGCGCAGCAGAATCAGGAAGCGACGGGGGCGGCGTGCCCTCCAAACGCAGACCCCCGACGCTGAGAGATCGCGCTGTGCAGGTGAAAAGATGCGACTGCTGCTTCCTCGAGTACCGGAGGGGACACGTGATGTAAGGCTTAGTCCACATTGCAGCCGGCTTGTGGGAGGCATGGCCTAACAGCGTTCGAGACAGGGGAGGGTAGAATTGGATGATACGAAATTGGGATGGGAGAAAAATAGAAAATGGGAGAAAAAGTAGATAAAAAATAAAAAATAAACTATAACATATTGCTATTGTTTTTAACATATAGCATATATTAAAGTCTAGTTTTTAAGTCTACATGAACCTTTAGGAGTTGTGTCATCACGAATACCAGCGTTATGTTCTGCTTGATGCTAGACTTTGGTGCCAATTCTATTGAAGCCTGTATTCAAATTCTAAATAAGCTATCTGAGGAAATGTACATACTGTAAACCAATATATCAAACATTAGCTAGTTAACAATGCAACAAATTGCAGATGATTCTCACATGCGAGGTAATAACCTGTTTAAACGAGAGGTCATAAGCAAGGAGATGGCTGATCTCATTCAACTCAATGTCGGTCGAGGTTTCCACACTTGGTACCAATGTGCGTTCACGCGCTACACAGTGAGTGACGTAATGACAGTTCCTTCTTTTATAGTTTCCTTGCGGACGACCAACAGTATTTCTGTCCCTAACCGTTGCAGGCGCAGGACCGCAGGCTCTGCGTGGCCTCGCAGAAGGGGATGCAGGTTCCGTTGGAACACAGGCCGTTGTCCACGCAGATGGTGTCGTCATCAGCGTTCACAGGAGGAGGACACTCGCTGCTGCGGCCTGAAACACAAGGGGGACGGTTACAAGTCAGACATGTATAACACTCAGGGCTTTGCCTAAACAGTGGTATAGAGCAGTGATTCCCAACCTGGGGTCCGCGGACCCCCTGGGGGTCCGCCAGGGGGCGCAGGGGGTCCGCCAGACCACAGATGATTTGAGGTCTTTTTTTTTTTTTTTTTTTTTATCATCAGAAGCATGAATAGTCTCTCCACTACAATAAAAAAATAAAGATAAATAAATAAACATCTAGACATGATTTTTGAATGTTAACAGTAGGCTACCGGGTAGCCGCTAAAACGCGAATCAGTTGACTGTATCACTTTCTGTAGCTAGCCTAGCACGCTAGTTAACTTTCTCGGCTCGTCTGCAGTCAGCCGCCAGAGGCGAAAATGTGTGACAAACGAAAAGGAGATGATGGCAGCTCATCTGCAAAAAAAGTTAGGACCTACAGCAATCGCGAAAATTACATCACCATGGGCTTCACTGAGGAACCAGACAAACGACCTGAGTGTGTGATTTGTGGAGAAAAGTTGGCAAACTCGAGCCTGAAGCCCAGCAAGCTGAAGAGACATCAGGCGTCTAAGCACCCAGAAACCGTTGGGAAGGATCCAGACTTTTTTCGGAGGAAAGAACAGTCTCTCAAGGCGAACAAGCCTGTTGATGTTAGAGTAGCGTGGAGCAGGGGTGGCAGTGATTTACAGAAGGCTACCGAAGCCTCCTTTGAGTGTTCGCTTTTAATTGCAAAAGCAAAGAAACTGCACAATATTGGCGAGCAGCTCATCAAACCAGCCTGCATCAAAATGGTTTAGAAACTGTGCGGCCCACAGGTGGCGGATAAACTAAAATCAGTACCACTCTCGAACAATGTAGTGAAATACCGAATTGATAAGATGTCAAGTGATTGCGAGCAGCAGCTGTCAGAAAAGCTTAGAAAGGGTCCATTTGCCATACAACTTGATGAAACTACAACTGTCGCAGACGAGGCTGTGCTCATCGTTTATGTGCAATATATTGAAAATGAGGATCTGAAGCAGGACATTCTCATGTCAGTCAACCTTACTACCACCACTCGAGGTGAGGATATTTTTACTGCAGTGGATTCTTACTTCATTCAACATAAATGCAAACCGTTCACCATTAGGGCCTGATTTGAGAGGATGAATACAGGATTTGAATATTGGCCAACATTTTGAAATACATAAGGTGCAAGATTAGATTTGTTGATTGAAGGCACAAGTCAAAGAAGCATAGTGGGTCTAATTATGATGCATATGCCTGTGTATAAGCAGTTTGTTATTAAAATGACAAAAAAAAGGTATTAAACCCAGCTAGGACAGATTCTCTCTGCTACTGATTGGAATTTCCTGTCTCATATTTAGTTTAATTTGTTGCATTGATTTGTTCCATAAATGCAAACCGTTCACCATTAGGGACTGATTTGAGAGGATGAATACAGGATTTGAATATTGGCCAAACATTTTGAAATGCATATGGTGCAAGATGAGATTTGTTGATTGAAGGCACAAGTTAAAGAAGCATAGTGGGTCTAATTGTGATGCATATGCCTGTGTATAAGCAGTTTGTTATTAAAATGACAAAAAAAAGGTATTAAACCCAGCTAGGACAGATTCAGTTTGTTATTAAAATGAAAAAAAAAAAGTATTTTATGGTATCTTATTAGGAGGGGGTCCGCGAATTTCATCAGAGATGTTTGGGGGTCCCTGGGGGGAAAAAGGTTGGGAACCACTGGTATAGAGGACGGTTACAAGTCAGACATGTATAACACTCAGGGCTTTGCCTAAACAGTGGTATAGAGGACGGTTACAAGTCAGACATGTACATAGAGCTCAGGGCTTTGCCTAAACAGTGGTATAGAGGCGCAGCGCCACTGTGTTTAAAAAATAATAATAATAATAATAAAACAAAATTGCAGTGAAAGCTTGGGGCCAGCTTAAAAACAGAAACATCAGTGTCTAATACATGATTGCGTGTGTGTGTGTGTGTGTGTGTGTGTGTGTGTGTGTGCATGTGTTTTTGTCTTCAACGTTAAACTATTGTGCAACCATATACTTATTTGGAACATACCCTTTTATTTGCTATTTTATTGAAATTACATTGTTAAATTGAAGGAAATTACAGTAAATGGCTTTTTTTTATTGCATTTATTTTGCCTCCCAAACACCTGTACACCTGGACTCTCTCTTACAGGTGGCATTGAGGGTTTCTCACCTGTACACTTGGACTCTCCCTTACAGGTAGCATTGAGGGTTTCCTGGCACTTCTTCTCTGCCGACTCAAACTGGCAACGCTTACAGCAAGGACTGTTCCTGTCACTGTGAGGAGAAAGAGGAACTATAGAATTAAGCATTACATCACGCGCAGGAGTGTGTTATACGAATTATATCATGCCTAGGGGTGGTTGTTAGGCCCGAGGCGCAGCCGAGGGTCGTTAGACCCCCCTAGGCATGATCTAATTCGTATAACACACGACTTCAAGTGATGTAATGTCTTTTATACAATGGCCGAATTCATCCAACCTTATTGCTAGGGATGCACCAAATATTCGGCCACCGAAAAATATCGGCCGAAAATGGTTAAAAAGGCACTTTCGGCCGAAAGGGTTTTAGCACCAAAAATATATCACAGAATGTCAACGTAACGTTCGTAACCTAAAGTGTTGTTGTGATGACGTAATCCAAACACGGCTACAGACATAGCATGCGCAACGTATAACGTGAGCAGCTTGGCAGCTCTTCCTGCGTTCTGCAGCCTGTGATAACTAACTCCTCTTGGGAGTCGCGCTGTTTCTATGTAAACTCCGCGAGCAACGCATCCAATAAATGCGTCTTTTATATCCTCGCCATTACTATATGCCCGTCGCCGTTAAAACCTTTTAAACTAACGTTAGCGTTAAGCTAGCTAACAATGCTTCCATTCCTCTTTGACCCATCTCTCGTAAGCTACGTCATCCCCCGCTAAGAGTAACGGGAGATGTAGTAAATACAACAGTCCTTCCATGTAGGAACGCCATGAATTATGACAGTAGCCACTACAGTTGCATCATTAAGTCTGCTATAAGCTATTCTCCCTCTCGTGTGTGTGTCTTTATGCAGATCTTTATGCAGTTTTAAAGCACCTTGGCTTTGTTCTGAATGCACTTAGTTAGTTATCCTACAGCGAAAAGAAAATGCACTTGACTTTAATGCACATTTTGTTGTATGCAAAGAGAAAATGTTTAAATTGTACAATCTTTCAGCAGTCAGTCTGGAATTAATGTATGCATTCAAAAATGCTGAATAAATGTTTTATGGGCCCATAATAGTGATTATTAATATTATTTAAGTTAAGTTTTGCCATAATCATGTCTTTTGCCATAATCGGGTAGCTGAAAAAGAAAGAAAAATACATTATATATACCGTATATTTATATTAATCATTTTCGGCCTTTCGGCATTCGGCCAAGAATTTCCCATTCGGTGCATCCCTACTTATTGTTGCTATACAATAAACACACAGTAATTGAAGCATAATGGAGATTTATTCACAAAACCATCCGCAGAAAAAGTAGGTAAAAAAAAAAAAAAAAAAATTGCCTCCGTGTCTAGAAGCAGGTGCGGTGCTTCAAAGCATGCCATCTAACAACAAACTTCATATAAATCCCGCAATATATTATTGTTTTGACAATGGGTCATGACAAACCAATTACATAATCCAACATTGTGTAAACAACTAACATCTTTTTTAAATGATTCGTTACGAATATATCCATACTTCCATTGTGTCCGGGACATCCAGTGAAATCGCTTCGTGCGACAGTGTCCTTTTGCAGAGGCAGGTTGCTACAAAGCATGCCATCTAACAGTGAAGTTACGGGTTGTTATTTGATTGATTGATTGAAAATGTTATTAACAGATTGCAGAATGGGTACAATACAGTACAGCTCAATACACACAATTGTTAAGGGGATGCAGAACAGAGAAAAACTTTCGTCTCGTTTACATCAGGGTCCCCCATTTTCAATGCATCATAACATATATGACATACATATAGACAGTGCTACATCTATACATAGGTTGCTACAAAGCATGCCTTCTAACAGTGAAGTTAGCGGTTATTTGATTGAACATTTTATTAACAGTGAAATGACCATGTCCTTTTAAAGGAGAGGGAGGTTCTACAACGAATGCCATCAAACAACACACTTCCCGCGATTTATATTTTGTTTCACAATGAGTCATGACCAACAGATTACATAATCCAACATTGTGTAAGCAACTAACACATTCCACGTGACTATCATTTTTGAATGAGTCGTTATGACGATATAAATACATCCATTCATAAAGATTATTTTCCGCCATCTTGGGCTCATTCATAAAAACACGAACGGGGGAGTGATTCGGAAAAAATTGTATTCGGTTGTGGGCGGGTTCTGGGATCACGTGGAGTGTGTTATGAGAAATAACAACGTCTGAAAGAAGTGTTTCAGCCAATCAGAATCAAGAAATTTGCATGCCATTGTATAATGACTGATTAACAAGGCAGAGCTATGTGCTGACCTTAAAGAAAACAAGGTGAGTGTGTGTGTGTGTGTGTGTGTGTGTGTGTGTGTGTGTGTGTGTGTGTGTGTGTGTGTGTGAGTGAGTGAGTGAGTGTGTGTAGAACATTATTACTGTACAGTGTGGGTGTACAGTATGCGTGTGAAGAATATTAATGTAAACACTATAGAATAACTATTACTTACGTCTGTGTGCCTGTGTGTTTGAAGAAGAATATTAATTTAATACAACACTACATTATAACCCACATGCTTGTAAAGAGAGAGAGAAGCCAAGCATATGGAGTGAAGTGTGAAAATAATAGTCGTATAGAACAGGGGTTCCCAAACTTTTCAGGCCGCGACCCCCAAATAAAGGTGTCAGAGAGCCGCGACCCCCACTATTATAGGAGGTAAAAAAAATTAAAAAAATGTTTTAAGTATAATTTTCTTTTCTTTTTTTATAAATGGAAATGTATGGTTGAAACATGCAAACGTTCAAACGCACACACACTAATAAGCATTGGAGGCTTTTAACCAGGGCCGGACTGGGGAAATCATTCAGGCCAGCAAATATAGTGCAAAATATAGCCCCAGCCGGGCCACTTTTTAAGCATGGGGTGGGGTCTGGGGTCCCCACCAGGACATTTTTAAAGACTTCATTTCCTGCATTCTGGTGCAGGAATTTTTTTATTTGTACCCTTTAAATGCCAGTGTTTGTGATGGCATCACAAATTATTGCTAAAAAACAGGCTAGCATATGTATGATTAGCAACAACACTGATTTTGATGGATTTTCTGTTTTTTGTAATCTCAGATCCTGATCATAACACCACATATTCATTTTATAATTCTAACCCTTTAAATGCCAGTGTGTGTGATGGCATATATTTGCAATATATCAAATGCAAAGTAGATTTTTCTGGGGGGGATTATTACAGGCTAGCATGTGTCAATGATTAGCAACAACAGTTTTTTGTAAGGGTCCCGCCTCCACCAATCACATGCAGCTCCCTTTGTGTGTGTGTGAGAGCAAGAGAGAGAGAGAGAGATAGTTCTCCAACTTGTGTGAGTTGCAGTGATCTCCTGGTTGTTCACCACCTAGGTTATCTAACTATTGCGCTACTGCAACTAGAAATACTGGCCTGGCCTGCTTCTAAGTTCAGATTTTTTTTTTCTTCATCTGGCGACCCCCCTGCGGCGGCTCGCGACCCCCACTTTGGGAACCCCTGGTATAGAAAGTGTGTCTGTGTTTGTGTGTGTATTTGTAACCAGTAGCAGCAAAACAGTACAGAAATGTTGAGTGGTTATCATTAAAAGGCTGTGGTGGTCTTGCTTGCAATGTACAACTTAGACAAAATAACTGTCCAAGACATCATAGATCTTCATTGTAATGTACACATGGCCTGCAACACTGGGGTGTAAAGATCTACAGGGGTGTGTACAGGGCTCCTACCTGCACTCTGCTACAGTTTTGAGCTTGCAGTCGGACGTGCAGCACTGGTCGTCTCCGAGGTGGCGCAGCCCCGGGTCACACTCCTCACCCTCCTCCACCCGCGAGTTACCACACACCTTGCTGTTCCTCTCCTTGAAGCAGAGCTTAGCCTTGGACCGTAAAGTCTTCCCTATAGAGGTCTTACTGCAGTTGGAGAAATGCTTTGGGGGGGAGAGAGGGAGAGAGAGAGAGAGAGAGAGAGAGAGAGAGAGAGAGAGAGAGAGAGAGAGAGAGAGAGAGAGAGAGAGAGAGAGAGAGAGAGATCATGTAGCAAAGCATAGTACACCATGCTTAGATGAAACATTCCAACAAACATCAGGGCAATATTTTAGCGGTTAATCATGTCAGAAATAATTTATGACACAGAAGTATATTGGATCTCTCTCTAATGGAAGAAAATGTATTCTATATCTCAAAAAAAAATCTCAGATGGAACTAAAAGTCTAAGTATATACTGTTGTGTAAAAGTAAGGGATCGTATTCAGTTATCGGCCTATTCTTAAAGCTGCAATAATTGTTTTCTGACCACTAGTGGGCAGCATTGAGCCACTCTAAACAAACCCTTAATTTCTCCCAAAACGAAAGCCTCATCTTGTGATCACACACAATCTTGTAACTAAGAGATTTGCTGGGGGGAACTTCTCATTTTCGTGCATGGATTAATAGATTTCAACTACAATACATACAACTTTCTCTTGGGCATTTCCTGTTTGTAAAATAAGGTAGGTAAATACTTCACCTACAAACATAATACTGTTCTGACAGCATGATATTGATGATTTATTTATTTTAATGCATAGGTTTATAAAATAGGCGGAGTTGAAGTGTGGGCCGGGTTTTGTCAATAAATAAAATAAATGTGTGCGCGCAGGGTTGATCAAGTAGGACACCACGACTCAATGACACCACCAGGTGGCCATCAAATGTAAAGAATACTGTTAGAAAATTGTTATTGCAGCTTCAGAATCATTGGTGTCTGCAGTAAAGAGTGGTATCCATCCATCTCCAAATAAATCTGCACTATGGAACTTTTTCATGAAGAAACAGCAGCTAAATCGCCAAGTTGGGCTGAACCAGAGGGCGGCTGGGTAGCGCAGTGGACTAAGCACTCCCCTACCCCCGCAGATACTCTGGGATCTAATCCAGCTGTCAGCGGTACCTCCGGCTTGGTCCGTCGTCCCTACCGGTGGGGTATGTGTCCTGGTCGTTGTAAACTGCGACTCCTACTGGCCTGTCTGTTCAGCGGGGAGGGGATCTGGGGGAGATAGCGTGAACCTCTGCACGCATTACGTTCCCCCAGTGAAACTCCTCGCTGTCAGGTGAAAAGAAGTCGCTGGCGACTCCACATGTATCAGAGGAGGCATGTGGTAGTTCTACAGCCTCCCCAGGCCGACAGTGGGGCAATGCGTGCAACGACCAGGAAGGGAATTGGCATAACGACTAAAATTGGGATGGGTGAAAAATACAGAAAGCCCAAAAATAAATAGAATAAAAAAAAGAAAAGTTGGGCTGAACAAGAGAAGACTCTTCCAACAACAATGCATGAAACACAGTGAAATTGCCCATATGAGCTCATCTGGTCGGGATCAGTGCTGTGAAATACGTACAAGCTAACAGTCTCATTTATAGAGCATAAAATGTGAACCACACAGAGCTCAAAGGTACCTTGCTTGAAGAAATATATTTTGTCGCCGTTTTCTCTTATCCTCCATGTTTAAACAAGGTTACCTCTCACGTCCGTTTTCTCTTATCCTCCATGTTTAAACAAGGCAGAGTTACCTCTCACGTCTACAGTGTGGCGATCTTCCATAGTGCAGTACAACATTTTTCGATGTCATAGGAAGTGTAGGAAGTACCTTGTTGTTGACATTGTCTCCGCTCACGGCGATGGGGTACATGACAAACTTGCCCCCGTTGTCGTCACTGGGCGCACAGTGGGCGATGTTGTCTGGGTCATGCTCTGCTCCAAAGTTATGACCCAGCTCATGGGTGGTCACCAAGTCTGCCTCCTGATGGTGTACACACGCACACGCACACACACACACGCATGTCTGATCCATCAATCCATATGTAATAATTGTACTATTATCGGGGTCGTCTTAGCCCGAAACTGCGATCGTTACCAAAAGCATGTTTTAGGTCTGGTAAAATACGACACTGTGATCGGTACAAAAGCATGTTTTAGGTTAAAAAAATACCAGCAGGTTACCTAAAATAGACCTTACCTCAGGCTGCAGTTACACTATGGCGAGTTTTAGTTTCGTTTTCAGGGTCAGTTTCGCTTTTCAGAACGCAACGTAATGGCAGGCAAGTTAGACATCGTTTTTGCCTCCTGAGCACAGTGATGTATATACATGTAGTACAATGCCAAAGCAGTAGGTGGCGATGTAGTTCAAACATGAAGGCCATTTTCAACCAATCAGAAAAGTTGAATGTGCCAATACACTTCCTGCTAAAAATCAACAATCCACCATCTTTAAATGCCTCGCGTGAGCCATTTAGCCAACGTAGCATTTATCTTTCAGCAAAGAAAGTGCAATAAAAGTGCAATAAACAAAACGAATACATTCACTGTGTTCTGCCTCTCATTTGTTGATGAAACAAAACTAACATCAACACCACAAGAGCGAAGTTTAGTCTCACAAAAAGATCATCGCCGATTTTGTTAGCTTACGTGCTAACGTGATGGGATACCATTATAACAGTATAGCATTGTGGCTAGCAGCTTGGTAACGTTAATGCTAGCAGAATGAATGGATGTAAACTTTATTTAACAGATTGCAGAATGGGTACAATACAATACGGCTCAATACAAACAATTGTTAAGGGAATCCAGACTGTTGTAGCTTGGACTGGGCTCCTTATAACAATAACTTGACAACACATGGCAGCCGCAGCTACTTGGGACAGCTCTGCTGTAAACACTGGAAATAACCTTGCAGGTCTCTACTGCGCATGGGCATTGGGCAGAACGTCTCCGTATCCGGCTCACGCAGATTACATGGCACCATTGTCGGCGAGTTTTGGCGAGTATCCAAAACGGAAACACCTTTTCAGCGTTGCCAGTAGGACAACGCGTTTTCCTGCCAAAACGGCGTTTCTTTTTAACTTGGACAGCAAACATAATCATTCAGCAACAAAAACTTTGCTGTATTCCCCAGTGTAACCATGGCCTCAGTCAGAAGGTACTCTAAAATGAATAAATCCCAGTCGTCCCATGGCGATCGCAATTACTCGTGTATATTGGGCATGGCTATGATACGGGAAAGAATAGGTCTGAGGCACCAAATCTCCGACCGATTGCTATGTCCTGATCCACTCCGAGGCGAAAGCAGCCGGAGGTAACTCAGTACTGGAAGACAACTGATATCCCCAGTTCAAAAGGTAGGCGATACTGCCACCTGGCGGGATTCGATCGCCATTGCAATTCCAACGTAGGCAGCTGTGCCAGGGAGACACAGGCAGCTCTGAGTGAGTGTTTAGAACGGGGATCAAAGGAAAAAGATCAAAGGATCCAAAAACTAGTATACTCGTTTTTGGCGCTCAAGTGTTGGATATGACAACTGGATAGTTGTCATACAGCACTTCACAGCAGCACTTTCCTTCTATGATATAAAAAACATACGCTGTTGAAGGAACTCATTTGAAAGCCATCACAGATACTTGTCTGAAAGGTTTGCATTAGTCAGTTATAAAACACATGCTAGTGTTGCCGGTTAAGTGTTGTGTTCCATAATGTATGTGTTATGTTATAATGAAATATGGTCTGTGCATTTGTGACGTAATCAATTAGGTCTATGGCAGAGCGCTTCTGGTATTGCTGCACGATATGGACGAAATATCATATTGCGATATTATAAAATATTAAATTATAAATAAATATATAATTAAAAAGTGGATTCATAATATTAGAAAGAATGGTTTTTTTTTTGTGACATTCTTTTAAAAAAGGATTAAAATGATGTGATTTTTGCGTGTCTGTACAAAACAAAGATATTTTCTTAACTCATTCAGCGCCAGGGCTTAATCCGCGAGATGGCGCTAGGACGCCACCGCTGTAAGTCAATGGGGCACTGCGAGATTTGCGAGTGCTTAAAATATATCTTAAATTATAGCTATGGGTCTAATACACCTGTCGATTATCAGTGAGTTGCTTCCAGTCAACATGTACAAAACGGATTCGCGGTAGAACGAAATATCAGATCAACGCCAGATTGGATATATAGAGTCCTTACCTGGTCTCTGATGTAATGCAAAAAAATCATTAAACGATTAAACGATTAAACCCAGAGTTTTCTCGTGACTGGCGCTGAATGAGTTAATGCAACAAGATTTCCATTGTACTGAATCGAAATGGTAATTTTGCCAGATATTGTAGCCTTCTGCAATTTGGATAATGCAGGCCATATTCAGATTTTGATTACTACATTTAAAAAAGAATTGCAGAAGTAGCTTATATATAGATATATAAGATATAGATAGGGGGAGTAGTGGGTCATGTACAGAGGGTTCCCACAGACATTGCAAAATGAAATTTAAGGAATCAAGTACTTTTCTAATCTCTATTTTCCATTTTAAAAGGGCATTTAAAAGGATACAATTCACTTTTAAATGCAGTTTTTTATTGAAAAGAAAATCTGATCCAATATTTATGGCTTAAAAGCTTTTTCCGGCGGCCGGTTAGCGCAGCGGACTAAGCGTCAGTCTGTCTACCACCACAGAGACAGTGGGATCGTATCCGGCTGTGGTGCCTCTGGGTTGGCTGACCGTCCATACTAACACAATTGGCAGTGTTAGCGGGTGGGAAACCCGGCGAGGGTGGGTCCTGGTCCAGGGGAGGAAATTAGGCCATTTGACTCGCCAAATGAGAGTATTCTTTATGTTTGGCGAGTGATTCATGAAGAGCACTCACCACACTGGCGAGTAGTAAACAAAACCAAAAAAATCATTCTGCAATCTGCTGATTCGCTCACTGGCACAAGCCGAACTCTGACTCCCCCCTTATGATTCCTCCAATTTGCGCCTCATAATAATCCATAACCAATGAACATCATCGTTGCGCTCTAAGTTCCTCCAATGAACACTCGTTTTCTAGAAGATGCCGCCCATCTAGGGGAAGTGGACAGATCACTGCGCGCGGACCTACAGACTCCCGTCACCGGCTTGACAACGTAGACAAAAACACATCAGTGGATGAAAATAATTGCATGTAAAGTCGTCGCTTTCGGATATAAGTGCGGTCTGTCTGACATGGGGGCGAACAAAAGCATGCGACGCGTCTCCTTCGAGTCGGATGAGAATGACAAGTGGGCGTGAGGCTAACGATTCCACTCACTCAAGTGCATTAGCCGGCTAGCTACCTAGCATGTAACAAGCTACCATAACTCGCGTTCAACATAGTGGACTATACTGAGCGGCTTTGCTTAAATGCAGCCGAGTGACATTTTATTATTACCGAATTATTACCGGGTTTCCCCCCATATCACCACTCGCCCATATGCCCTTCACAACGGTGATGTTGTCATACTTGTCATTCAGAATACACCTGCTGAACCCCTAGCGTTGACATGAGATCCGATTCCAATGTATTGTCATCATACAGCACAACCAGAATACGTTTGGCATCCAACCAGAGTGCAAATGTAACAAGTCAAGTTCAAGTTGTTTTATTTAGCTATTACATTACAGTGAAATGCTTGGTTCTTTCACTGCCCAGCCCAGCCCAACCCAGTCCAACCTAGACCGGCCCAACTTTCCCTGCCCAACCCAGTCCAGCCCAGCATATTTCCCTGCCCTGCCCAGTTCAGCCCAACCCAGTCCAGAATAGTTCCCTCTTTCATGTTAATATGTGATATCCTAATATTTTGAAGAGTAGAGACGGTGTGATTAATATATGTTTTATGCCAATATTGTGAAGAGTAGAGACACTTATTAATGTGTTATGGTAATAAATATTTTAAAGAGTAGAGACACGGTGTGATTATTACTATGATTGAAAATCAATTTAGACGAAGACATACAAAGAAGTAATTATCACAATTAGCGATTTATTTATGGCTGGTAAAAAACTCTGTTTGGCTGGTAAAAAAAATCATATACCAGTTGGCTGGTAAGCCAAAAAGTTAGTTTCCTCCCCTGTCCTGGTCGAGTGTACCGCTTCAGCAACGGATCCTATTTCCGGGGTTGCCCTGATTGGCCGTGATGGCCACGTGACATGCCGCGGCCACGCCCCGCGGCAAAACGCCGAGGCTGCTGTGTTTCATTGCCGCTTCCCCACTTCAACGCCAGTGCAGCAGCAGCAATTGTCGCGCCACATTTTTTTTCTGAGTGCAGAGCTGTTTCGCCCCACTGCCTTTCACATCGCGCCACGCTTAATCATTTATCATTTGACATTTGAAAGGCATACATTGTTGTCATACAGAAGTACAGAATACTTTTATCCAAAATGCTTCTCATTGTCGCGCCACATCTCCCGAGTGCAGAGCTGTGCCCCACTGCCTTTCACACCGCGCCACGCTTAATCATTTATCATTTAACATTTGAAAGGCATACATTGTTGTCATACAGAAGTACAGAATACTTTTATCCAAAATGCTTCTCATTGTCGCGCCACATCTCCCGAGTGCAGAGCTGTGCCCCACTGCCTTTCACATCGCGCCACGCTTTATCATTTAACATTTGAAAGGCATACATTGTTGTCATACAGAAGTACAGAATACTTTTATCCAAAATGCTTCTCATTGTCGCGCCACATCTCCCGAGTGCAGAGCTGTGCCCCACTGCCTTTCACATCGCGCCATGCTTAATCATTTATCATTTAACATTTGAAAGGCATACATTGTTGAGGTTGTGAATAACAACACCAGCCTACAAACCACGGCAATGGGGGGGGGGGGGTCTGCTGATGGAGACTCAGTGTTCAGGGTAACAGAGCATGAGGTGAGACGGATCTTTAAAAAAGTGGATATCAGGAAGGCAGCAGGACCGGACGGCATCCCCGGCCGCGTCCTAAAAGTCTGTGCCGACCAACTGGCCCCGGTATTCACTGACATCTTCAACCTGTCCTTGGAACAGGCCGTCATCCCCACCTGTCTGAAGAAGTCCACCATCATCCCTGTACCCAAAAAATCTACGCCCGCTTGCCTCAACGACTACCGCCCTGTAGCCCTCACCTCCATAGCCATGAAGTGCTTTGAGAAGCTAGTGAAGGGCTACATCTGTTCCTCCCTCCCCATCAACCTGGACCCTCTGCAATTTGCATATCGCCCCAACAGGTCCACGGAGGACGCCATAGCCCATGTGCTGCACACAGCAGCATCACATCTGGACAAGAGGAAGGGGAACTATGTGAGAATGCTGTTCATCGACTACAGCTCAGCATTCAATACCATAGTCCCCTCCAAACTCATAGCCAAGCTCAGGGACCTGGGCTTGAACTATGACCTGTGCCAGTGGGTCCTGGACTTCCTGACGGGCAGACCCCAGGTGGTAAGAGCCGGCAACTGCACCTCCTCATCCATCACGCTCAACATAGGGGCCCCCCAGGGCTGTGTTCTGAGCCCCCTCCTCTACTCCCTGTACACACATGACTGCGTAGCACAGCGGAACAACAACACCATCATCAAATTTGCTGATGACACAGTAGTGGTGGGCCTGATCTCTGCCAACGACGAAAGGGCCTACCTGGAAGAGGTAGAGAACCTGTCACAGTGGTGTCAGGAGAACTGCCTCTCCCTGAACGTCAGCAAAACAAAAGAGATGATTGTGGACTTCAGGAGGTCGGGGGTCAAGGACTACAGCCCCCTCAGCATCGACGGGGCACCAGTTGAGAGAGTGAACAGTTTCAAGTACCTCGGAGCCCACATATCCGAGGACTTGACATGGACCACACACATTGACAGTGTTGTGAAGAAGGCACGACAACGCCTCTACTTCCTCAGGCGCCTAAGGAAGTTCCAAGTCAGTCAGAAGATCCTTAGGAACTTCTACTCATGTACAATAGAGAGCATCCTGACCGGCAACATCACCTCCTGGTTTGGGAATAGCACTGCACAAGACCGTAGCAGACTACAAAGAGTGACACGTTCAGCCGAACGCACAATTAGAGGGGGGCTTCCCACCCTCCAGAACATTTACAACAAGCGGTGCAAGGGGAAGGCTAAGAGAATTATTAAGGACTCGAGCCACCCGAACAACTGCCTCTTTGAACTGCTGCCGTCAGGCAAGCGATACCGGAGTCTTATGGCGAGCACAGAAAGACTCAGAAGGAGCTTCTATCCCCAGGCCATCAGGCTGCTAAACGAACAATAATCGCTAAACGAACAATAATCACTATGCAACAACCATCAAATGCACACAGCACACACACCCACACGCACACACTCACTCAAACAAACAACACACTGCAGCACCCACTCTCCACACTTTAGATCACACAAACACACTTACACTTTATATTTATTGATAAAGGATTTGCACTACAACTCGTACACCTACTGTGAATTGTACCTAAACTGCACCTCGTCCATTTATGCCTTGCACTATATAGTATTGTATATTAGTACACTGCACAGTATTGTATATTGTATGGTAACTACGTCTACGAACATTGTACATATGTCTAAACTGAACACTGTGACCTCTTTTTTTACTTCTAATTTTTACTATGTTTTTATTTCATACTTATCTTGTCATGCACAGTCTCTGGAGCGCAACAGTAAGAAGCATTTTGTACAAAAGTATTCTGTACTTCTGTATGACAACTATTAAAGAAACTTGAAACTTGAACTTGAACTTGTTGTCATACAGAAGTACAGAATACTTTTATCCAAAATGCTTCTCATTGTCGCGCCACATCTCCCGAGTGCAGAGCTGTGCCCCACTGCCTTTCACATCGCGCCACGCTTAATCATTTATCATTTAACATTTGAAAGGCATACATTGTTGTCATACAGAAGTACAGAATACTTTTATGGAAAATGCTTCTCATTGTCGCGCCACATCTCCCGAGTGCAGAGCTGTGCCCCACTGCCTTTCACATCGCGCCACGCTTAATCATTTATCATTTATCATTTGAAAGGCATACATTGTTGTCATACAGAAGTACAGAATACTTTTATCCAAAATGCTTCTCATTGTCGAGCTGAACTCCAGCGTCGCGGCAGGTCAAGTCCGCGTTCAAGTACAACACAGCGGCGGCCTCTCTCGCTGCCGCGTCTGCTGCCGCGGGGGGTGGCCGCGGCGTGTCACGTGGCCGTCACGGCCAATCAGGGCAACCCCGGAAATAGGATCTGTTGCTGAAGCGGTACACGCGTCCTGGTCGTTGTAAACAGCGACTCCTACAATTCGGTCGGGGCGCCTGCACAGCAAGGGAAGGATCTAGGAGAGGTAGTGTGACCTTCCACACGTTACACTCTCCCAGTGAGAGTCCGCACTGCCAGGTGAAAAGAAGCGGTGGGCTGGGTACACATGTGTCGGAGGAAGCATGTGATAGTCTCCGCCCTCCCGGACCGACGGTAGGGGGTAGAGTGCGCAACGACCAGGAAGGGGATTGGGAATTGGCATAACGACTAACATTGGGATGGGAGAGAAATCAGAAAAAGGAGGAAAAAGATAATAATAAAAAATAGCTATTTCCGACAATTATTTACACTTTAGATAAAACAATTATATTTCTTGATTCAGAACTATTTGATCATGGATGAACAAAACTTTCCATGCGAATGGTTGATTTGAATTTCAAGGACTTTTTAAGCACCTTGTTAAAAAGAATTGCTGTTTTCAAGGAATTCCAGGCCTTGACTTTTTTTTTGTTTACAAAAATCAAGCACTTCAAGGACATTGTGCGAACCCTGACGGCCTGAGGCATGGGAGAGAAATGAGGCCAATGAGTTTGAAAGGATCTTCACCTACAAGAGAGGTCCTAAATAGTCTGCTTCTATTTTTAATCTATGTGGTACATCATCCTTTCAGGAAGTGAGTGATGCAGCATTTCTGCTTTGTCCTGAATGATTCCAGTAAGGTAGAACTGGAGGATAATGTGAAGGAAATGGAACATGCCTTTGTAAGAATGGTCTTCCCATAGTTCTTGGTGCTCGTCAGCCCAGTGTTGAGGTAACTGGGGTTCCCCAAGGAAGACGGATAGTAAGCTGCAAAGAAAAGGAAAGATATCAGAATAAATATAAAAAACCTGTGACAACAATATTACAAAAGAGATATTTGTACATTTGCTATGATCATCACCAGTGTTGGGACTAACGCGTTACAAAGTAACGCGTTACAGAAACGAAGTTACTTTTTGCCGCAACTAGTACTCTAACGCATTACTTTTGAAATTCAGTAACGCTACTTACGTTACTGAATGGTTCGTCACTGCGTTATTTGCGTTATATACGGCGTAGATTGATAGCGAGCGGTAGTGATTATTATTATTATCCTCATCCCCACCCGCGTAGAATGATACGAGGCGAGTCTGGCCACTGGCCAATCAGAAGTGCGCAAGAAATGCGGCTACGGAAAGAAATAGACCCTCTCTATTGTAAACAAAACAAACGCTCGCTATGAATCTACATAAAAAGAACGCAGTAACAAACTAACAAACCATTTAGCAACTACTTGGAGAGATAATTAATATACAACATGGAAACGAGATAAAGAACATGTTTGAGGCGCTGCTGGAGTCAACTGGACTAACGTAACGTTACTACATCTCAACCACCGCAGACTTTGGTGAGTCAGTGCAATGTGTTCACTGAAACTCAAGTTGATCAACGGATTTTGACTGTACGAAATCTGCCAGGGAATCTCATAATACTAATCAAACAATATAAATATAGTCCTTTCATGCACAATTGATATCCTAACTATTCTAACGTTGCAATGCTTTGATTGATATCTTAAACAACGTTGCAACTTGCAAGATAATGAATGAATGAATGAAAACTTTATTTAACAGATTGCAGAATGGGTACAATACAGTACGGCTCAATACATACAATTGTTAAGGGGATGCAGACCTGAGAAAGACGTTTGTCTTGTTTCCATCAGGGTCCCCCATTTTCAATTCATATAGACATTTATGACATACACAACATACATGACATTTATGGCATAGGGACATATAGGTATTTAGTACTGATACATTTGTGACATAAACGGTATTCAAATATACAGTACTGTTACCTACCCCTAGCTTTGGGTAGGGCGTTCCACATTGTTGTGGCATAATTGCGAAACGTTAGTCCCTTGTTTGAGCCGAATCTGGGTTTGTTGAGCTTCCTCTGGTGTAGTGGTTGTGGTATTCACTGACCTTTGGGAAGTATTTTGACATGTACATGGGTACCCCGGTCGTATAGTGTATCTTGTAGACCAGGCCCATTGCAAGTTGCTGTACTCTGTCGTCTACTCTAAGCCATCCTAGGTTGTCAAAGTGGGCAGGGGTGAGGTGGGTTTTAGGAGTAAGGTCAAGTAGTAGTCTGACCAGTTTGTTTTGTGATGTTTGTAATTTTGTTTTAAGCGCCTTTGAGGTGCTTTGGTACCATGAGGTGCAAGCATAGTCGTAGTACCCTTGAATTATAATGGTTATAATGAAACGCTCCGGCGACATCAAGGCTGTTCCTTCAACCGGCGCACTTCTTATTATATGACTCGGGACAACATTTGTTTGTGTCAGATTTGTGTTTGTATCTAGACCACATTGCTTAGCAGAGTTCGGTGATGTGAATGGAAACTGTCAAGTTGATCAACCGATTTTGAGTACTATGGGACTCGGGAGCAATCTTTTTTTTTTATCTTTTTTTTTAAATAACTAAATAGTTACTTTTCACAGTAACTCATTACTTTTGGGTGTAAGTAACTAGTACAGTAACGAAGTTACTTTGAAATGAAGTAACTAGTAAAGTAACTGAGTTACTATTTTTCAGTAACTAGCACAACACTGATCATCACTGATATAACAATGTTTATTTATATAAATAAATATAATAAATAATAAACGTGATTCATAACATATGATGCTGCTATCTTGTTATCACATGAGAACATGTCCTTACGTTTGGGGCAGAGGCCCCCCAGGGCATTGAGTCTGGAGGGGGCAACGTAGGCCAAGCCCAGGGTCCCCTCGTCAAAGTCCTGGTAGGTGAACAGGTGAGCCAGGCACACCAGTGATGAGTTGTCAGCCATGTCTGAGCTGAATTTCTGCCGGACAAAAGAAATAGGCAACAGTTATCTATATTCATCACCTTTATTTATCCTGGTTAGTTCATATAAAAGACAGATCTGGTTACATTTTAGACACAAGTATATATATATATATAATTATTATAAAAAAATAATTGTCAATTTACTTCATTTGAATCACTTAAAAATGGCTAAATCTATTTTCTTAACCCCATTTCTGAACCATCCAGTCTCCAAAATGTAGGCCTACATATTGAGCAATGTTTTAGTTATGTGAAAAGACAATAGTATTGATTGCATGAAGTTTTGAAATGTAATTGTTAAGTGCATGTCACGGTCAAGCATTTCAAAATGGACGTGCATACATCTTTTATATATATATTTTCTTTATAATTTTTTTGTTCTCACTTTTTCTGTATTTTGCTCCCAACCCAATTTAGTCGTTATGCCAATTCCCTTCCTGGTCTGTTGCTCGCATTGTCCCACTGTCGGCCTAGGGAGGGTGTAGAACTACCACATGCCTCCTCCGATACATGTGGAGTCAGCCAGCCGCTTCTTTTCACCTGACAGCGAGGACTCTCACTGGGGGAATGTAACGCGTGCAGAGGTTCACGCTATTTCACCCCGATCCCCTCCCTGCTGAACAGGCGCCCGGACCGACCAGTAGGAACCGCAGTTTACAACGACCAGGACTCATACCCCACCGGCTTCCCACCCACTAACACTGCCAATTGTGTTAGTAGGGACGACTGACCAAGCAGGAGGTACCGCTGACAGCTGGATTCGATCCGAGTGTCTCTGCGGTGGTAGGCGAGTGCATTCTCCACTGCGCTACCCAGCCGCCCCACATCTTTCATATTTTTAACAAGCTTTGGTGCAGAATTTCAATACATTTCTGGGTCACCAGCACTTTGTTACCCCAAACAACCCCCATTCCAAAGAGGTTTAGATGAACAAGGCTCTATTCTTCCTCTGATGGATTGTCTTCATTATATTAATTTAATGTCTCTCTAAAACTGTATCTTTGCATTTTTACCAGATTGCCCTGATATTAGTCATTAGTAGGGATGTCCCGATCACATTTTTTTGCTCCCGATCCGATCCCGATCATGTGATTTTGAGTATCTACCGATACAGATCGTTCCCGATCCGATCAAAAAATATATATAATAATATTTTATAATTTTTTTTTTTTTGTATTTTTTATCCCAATTTCTCACATTACATTCACCCTGAATGTTGACGTTATCCAGGTGAAAAGTTAACTTCATTCAAGCGAGGCATTGCAATCCTTGACAAATCATTTGATGTACAATTAAATCAAAGGAATGAATGAATGAATGAATGAATGAATGAATGAATGAATGAATGAATGAATGAATGAATGAATGAATGAATGAATGAATGAATGAATGAATGAATGAATGAATGAATGAATGAATGAATGAATGAAAACTTTATTTAACAGATTGCAGAATGGGTACAATACAGTACGGCTCAATACATACAATTGTTAAGGGGATGCAGACCTGAGAAAGACGTTTGTCTTGTTTCCATCAGGGTCCCCCATTTTCAATTCATATAGACATTTATGACATACACAACATACATGACATTTATGGCATAGGGACATATAGGTATTTAGTACCGATACATTTGTGGTATTCAAATATACAGTACTGTTACCCCTAGATCCTGACAGAGTATATACATATGATGGGGAGGGGACTGTACATTAGGAGGGGGTGGGTGGGTGGGAGGGAAATATACATACGGCGGGGAGGGAATATATACATGCGGTGGGGAGGAGACTGTCTATTAGGAGGTGGTGGGGGTTTTGGGCATTTACGGTGGCCAGTTTCGAATTGCAGCCTCCCGTAGGTGCTCTTTAAGGGCGGTTTTGAATGTGGGCAGGGATTCACATTCCTTTACAGCTTTGGGTAGGGCGTTCCACATTGTTGTGGCATAATTGCGAAACGTGTTTAGTCCCTTGTTTGAGCCGAATCTGGGTTTAACATGATTTGTTGAGCTTCCTCTGGTGTAGTGGTTGTGGTATTCACTGACCTTTGGGAAGTATTTTGACATGTACATGGGCACCCCGGTCGTATAGTGTATCTTGTAGACCAGGCCCATTGCAAGTTGCTGTACTCTGTCGTCTACTCTAAGCCATCCTAGGTTGGCAAAGTGGGCAGGGGTGAGGTGGGTTCTGGGGTTCAGGTCAAGTAGTAGTCTGACCAGTTTGTTTTGTGATGTTTGTAATTTTGTTTTAAGCGCCTTTGAGGTGCTTTGGTACCATGAGGTGCACGCATAGTCATAGTACCCTTGAATGAGTGCTCCTGCCAGAGTCTTCAGAATGCGTTTGTTTTGGCAAAATTCTTCTGCTCTGTGTGACAATAAATAAATGAATGATGATATGCAATTTAAAACCAAAACTAAGGCCTCAGTATGAGTTTAAGACGTGAACATGGTCATGTTTGTTGATTTTTTTTTTTTCTTTTTAAATCCCGATCCCGATCTTCGGGATCGGATCGGGACATCCCTAGTCATTAGTCAAATAGTTTTAGCCAATTAGTCAGGTTGGTTTGTGTGTTAGTTTTATCATGCCCCCATTGAGTTATTTCCTGGAAAATAATAGGCACATCTGACAACATAATTATTTGATTACTCGATTACTGTCTGATTTGCACTACCTCTCTACCTAATTTTTGCATTTGTTTGCATTTTGTACTTTAGTTTTGTTTATTGTATATTTTGTATAGTGTTTGGTCTTTATTCTTTACTTTTCTTACTGTATGAAGCACAATCTCTGGAGGCTCATACAGAACCAAGCATTTCACTGTAATGTACCTTATGTGTGACAAATAAAACAAAACTTGAACTTGAAACTAGATAGCATCTCTCTCTCACCTCCAGGAGTTTCTTAACGTCCCAGACTTTGTCTTTCCCTTTTGGGCTGTCCTTCATATTGTAGTGGGCCCAGGAGGGCGGTGTAGGGCCAGAACGTTGCCTGGGAGGTGGCGGAGGTGGCTTGGTAGGTTCCGTGTTGATGATGATCTGGGAATTAAAAATCAGGTAGGAGAAGTCAGCAAACTTGAGGTTGCTTCAATGTTTCAAGATTGGGGTTGGATTTCTACTCTGTCCAGCACCTAGTACTAACTGGCCTCGTGGACGTGCATGGCGGGATGGGAGTCCATTATAAAAATAATAGATTAGATTATTCCCGACTCCATACATTTTGGAATTGAGAATCAACTTTAAAAGCTGTGAAATCAACTCCTGAGTAGAATTGACTCCAGTGGACGTGGAATCAACTCCTGAGTAGAATTGACTCCAGTGGATGTGGAATCAACTCCCGAGTAGAATTGACTCCAGTGGACGTGGAATCAACTCCTGAGTAGAATTGACTCCAGTGGATGTGGAATCAACTCCTGAGTAGAATTGACTCCAGTGGATGTGGAATCAACTCCTGAGTAGAATTGACTCCAGTGGATGTGGAATCAACTCCTGAGTAGAATTGACTCCAGGGGATGTGGAATAAATTCTCGCAAATTGTTACACAAGTGAAAATCCACCAATGGTGAATATAGGACACACTACAGGAACACAGTGAAGAGAGAAAATGCCTTCCTCCATGCCACACAACTGACCCATTGGAAAACCTGCGTGAGGGAAGCAACCGTTGTGATTGGAGGATCAAAAAAAGAGGGCAGGGTTTGAGATTGTTGTATTTATGAAGATATACAAGAAAATATATATTTTTAAATCTGGTCTGGAATCAACTCCATCGATTCCCAATATGTGGGATCAGAATAAGAATCCAAAAGTACTCGATTCAGACAGTCTTACAGCTTGAAAAGCCCCCGAATGAGGCTGCTGTATGTCAGAGATATTAGCTCTCTACTAAATTAGAAGTGTCAAATAAAATATAAGAAAGCGTATTCCTCAGCAGCAGTACGACGGGCTATCATTGGACATTATTTTAATATACCAGATCCAAAAGCGCACATTTAAACTGCCGCTCACACCAAGCTTAACGATTCTGGTAAGGTGCTGCTGGATATCAAGAGTCTTAAACACAAGGAGAAGATATCCGCACACTTGTGCCAAATGATATAATCATTATAATAATAAATTCATTAAATTGAACCACATGACCGAAAGCTCAGTTTGATAAAGTGGAATATAGCATTTTGCATGAACCCTTTCACTGCCACACTTCCAAGTGATAGTAAAGGGTTAACCTTCTGTAGTGTGGCAGTGAAAAGGTTAATTGTGTGGATATTTTCTGCTTATATTAATAACACCAGTTCTAAAAGAATACCCTTCTATCCTAAATAGATATCCAGTCCAAAATGCAGGTCCCTCACAAACAGTATGTGACTGTAGGTGAATGGTAGGCTCTAGCAGGACTGTTGCACATGCAATAAAATTAACTATTTTCAGCTGTGCTTGCTCTCAATTTTTCCAAATAGAATTAGACTAAGCTTTGATTTCAAGAACAAATATGACAATAAAATAGCAAGAATACAACATTTTCTTTCTTCCTTGTTACCATTTGATAGCTTTAAAATGTTATATTGGACTTCCGGTATGCCAGCAGAGGGCACAGACGCATAAGAAGCCGAGCTCCCGGGCAAAGTTAATTTCAAACACTTCAAAGAAAACATTCAACCAAGACAGAAAGGTAGATGAGTGGGAGAAAGAAAGGGAAGAACAGAAAAAAAACATTCAATAATTCGGAAAACGAGACGACAAAAGGACCCGACACTGAAGCTAACGCTCCCGCTAGCTTAAACAATCAGCAGCAGGCCGCCAGCGCGCAGCCAGGACACAAGCCGAGCCTGGACCAGGTGGGCATAGTTGAAGCGATAAAATAACTGAAAACCGACTTAAAAGAAGAGCTCAGGAGAGTTAGCGAAGACATAAAGGAAAAGCTTGATACTATCGCATTTGAGATACAGAGCCTAAATCAACGAGTGGAAGAGGTGAAGAGCCAAGTGGACAAAATGGAGGACTGGATGGCGGAGATGTCGGACGCACTCAGAGCGAGTCTAGAGGAACACAGAGTCGCACAGTACAGGTTAGTTGACCTGGAATCCAGGGCGAGGAAGAACAACATCCGCATATTCGGGATGGAAGAGGGAAAAGAGGGGGACTCGGTTCCAAAGTTTATCGAACAGTTTCTCAAAAACGAGTTATCGCTCCCACCGGACATAGAATTCAAACTGCAAGGGGCCCACCGTGCACAGGCCACGAGATCGCCAGAAGGCGCCACACCGAGACACATTATCGTTATCTTCCAGGAATACCTGACCAACGAGCTGGTGTTGAGAGAAGCATGGAAGAAGGGAAAGATACAAATGGGCAACAAGACAATCTATATCGACCATGACTATGCACCTGAAGTCGCGAAGAAACGGAGGGAGTACAACTGTATAAAAAAAGCACTAAAGATAAAAGGAATCCGCTTCCAGACTCCACACTACAGCATGAGGATCCATTGGGACACCGGAGTCAAGACCTACACGAGCGCAACCGAGGCGCACAGCAAGCTGAAGAGGCGAGGCAGATGGTAAATGGAATGGAGTCAATGAAAATGGATGGGGGAAAAAAAATATTCCAGTCCACATTTTCCAGTCCACTGATGCAGCCGGGGTTACCAGAGTTCATTCTGTAGCCTCTGAGCCGCGGGGAATCATGTGTTCTACTGTACACACGTTGGATCTATACACTTATGGATTTTTTCGAATGGTGATCAGGAATTGGAATATACCCTTTGGATACCATCTGATGTCAGGTAAGGAATCTATGTTATCAGTGTTAGTATAATCAGACTTGTTTTCATGAAGATATAAGCTGTTTTGTGAAATGTGCTCTATCGGTTTCACTGTAAAATCCATGAGGAAATGAAAACGGCTATTATCAGCGCACGCCTCGAATGTGCGTGCGTGCACGTATACTATTGATCATCTAGCGTTTATTTGAAAACGATTCATAAATAGGCCGACAAATATCAACGTTCTGGAATATTCCAGTAAAAGGCGATTATCACAGAATGGACTGTTTTTCACCTGAAAACGGGCGCTTTTCAAAATGCTCTCAAACGGAAATGAAGCGATAAAAAACCAATCTGCCTTGACAGCACTGACTGGAAAATGATTCTTTGATAAGCGACGGGCAGATTAGACACATAGACATAATTTAAAACATAGATTAGGCAATATTAACGTTAACATTGGCGCCGATGGTGGCATTCAAGCACTAAGTCGTGCGCCCCCTGGTGGCACTGAAAGTGTTAAGAGAAGTAGAATTATGACGAAAATCAAGAAACACACATGTCAAAAATAGAGCATGAAAAGTTGAAAAAGTTTGGATATCAAAATAATTTTTTTTTGTTCTTGCAAGAATAATAGGAAGAGAGGAGTGGCAACCCTGATTTCGAACTCTCTCAATTTTGAACTGATAAGAGAAAAAGGATAGAGAAGGGAGGTACTCGATAGTTACATGTAAAATAGATAACGTAATGATAACACTAGTGAACACATACACCCCTCCCGAGAGCGACAGAAGATTTTTCAAACTCTTATTTGACACAATAGCCTCTGAGGCGGAAGGGATACTGATATGTGCAGGGGACTGGAACACTATATTGAATTATTCACTAGACACAACAAGTAAATCCAGACACAACTCTCAGAGATCAAAGGACTTGAATATCTTGATTAGTGAAGCGGGAATGATGGAGGGAGAAACCTAAATGCAGGAGAAAGGGATTTTACTCATTACTCTGCGACGCACAAGGTACACTCTAGGCTAGACTTCTTTTTAATAGATAAGAGAGAGAGACAGGGTGGTGAGCTGCTCGATAGGAACGGCAGATATCTCAGACCACAATATGGTATATCTGACCATACACTTGAACAACAGACAACAAGACACACTCTGGAGGCTGAACTTGGGGATTAGTTACCGTAATTCCTCTAATAGTAACCGGTATTCAATTAAAAACCGGGTCTCTATTAAAGACCGGGTGCGCTGTTGAGCTAAGCAATTATAAGCCGGCCTCCTAATACAAGCCGGGTATATTTAGTTATTGTTGTTATATGCAGGCCTGGCTGTGCAGTAAATGCCATAATGGTATGGTGTTAATGTTTACCAAGAGAGTAAGCCTACCTCAGAATTGTATAAAACAAAGTTATTATTATTATTATTATACCAGTATTGTGATTGCACTATTTTACTTTATTTAACTTTTTTTTACCACCTGTAATTGCACTGTTTACTACCGTATTTCATACAGTACTTGGTTTCAATAAATGAACCCAGTACATTTTACTGGGTTCAAACTGACAAAATGTTGATTTATTCATTATGATCCGTTTGAAAATTAGAAATATAGGCCTCTCTCTTATACATGCCTCCTCCTAATACAAGCCTGGTATCCGCTACAGTTGAAACAAATACAAGCCGGGGTTACTATTAGAGGAATTACGGTATATCAGTGATATCAGTAAGAAGGGAAGAATAAGGAACATTGTGAATCATATCGTCCCATATCGATGTTAAATGGGGATTACAAGCTGTTCACATCTATACTAACTAGGAGAATGGAGGACATCCTCCCTGACCGGATTCATGAGGACCAGACAGTGTTCATAATAGGCAGACAGACACAGGACAATGTTAGGCGCACTTTACATGTGATAGAACAGGTGGAAAAACAACAACTCCCAGCAGCCTTGGTAAGTTTAGATGCGGAAAAGGCTTTCGACAGGGTCAGATGGTCCTTCCCGTTTAGGGTTTTGGAAAGATTTGGATTCGACTATCAATTCATCAGCTGTATAAGAGCTCTATACGACAATCCAAATGCCAGAGTAAAGATTAACGGTAGCTTGTCGGACAGATTCAAACTGTTCCGAGGGACGCGCCAGGGATGTTGTGCAAGCCCCGCCCTCTTCACGATTTTTGTAGAACCATTAGCCCAAGCCATTAGAGAAAGTAAAGAAATTAAGGGTGTTAGAATAGCAAGGGGGGACCACAGGATAGGCCTTTTCGCGGATGATATTATAATATACCTCCAAAACCGAAACTTGACCTTCTCCAAGTTAATGACCATACTAAATGATTATGGCTGGATGTCAGGATACAAGCTGAATGTCGCGAAAACCCAGATTCTCACTTACGACTTCTCACCCAGTAATGGAATGAGGAATGATTACAAACTGAATTGGGAAGCTGAATCAATTACCTACCTGGGAGTGATTATCACCAAGGATATGTGCAAATTAGAAGCGGCTAATTACAATAAGATTAATGATAAATTACAGAAGGATTGGTCGAGATGGGCTACACACATGATGGATTTCAGTACCAGAATAGTGATCAAAATGATTATTCTGCCAAGGCTGTTGTATCTCTTCCTCTCACTACCTACCAGTCGAGGTCCCCGAATCCCAATTCATAGCATGGGACAGACAGATCTCTAGGTTCATATGGGCGGGGGGCAGACCTAGGGTGAAATTCAAAACATTGCAAATTGAAAAAGAGGGAAGAGGCCTGACACACTACCTAATCTAAAGGAATACTACTATGCAGCCCAGCTGAGATATGCAGTTTACTGGTGCTCAAGAGCATACAGGGCCAGGTGGAAGGACATAGAGACACACCTAGGACGTGTCCAACCTCAGGCCAGATTGGGGGGGAAAGAACACACAACAAAACAGGGAAATAATTCAATAGTGGACCACACACTGATGGTTTGGAACGAGGTGGTCAGGAAATACAAATCAAAAGAAGACAGTAGACTCCTGATTTGGCCTTCCCAGACCCCAGGCTTTAGCCCGGGAACACTGGACGCCACTTTTGACGGGTGGAGAGAGAGGTATAACAGCCATATGAACACTTTTAGATAACCATAACTTCATGTCTTTTGAGCAATTTAAGAGAAAATTTGACTTGGGAAATGACAATTTGTTTAGATATCTACAGCTGCGACACTTCTATGATACAGAAGTCAAGAATAGGATATCAGTAGGTGGAAACGGGGTGGTGGGAATGATGGAGATGGCGTATACGCGAACTCGAGTGAAAATAGTATCGGAAATGTACAAATGTTTACAAGCTCGCAACAACTGTGATTCATATAATGTGAAGAAGAAATGGGAAAGTGAACTGAGTATAATCTTGACGGAGGATGATTGGCATTCTATATGTGAGACACAACACTCATCCACTAGCTCTAGAGGACGGAGAGAATTCGGTTGGAAAAATGTGATGAGATTTTTTATCCCACCGCAAATTAAGAGTAAACAATTAAAAGGGCAACAACCCTGCTGGAGACAGTGTGAACAGGTGAATGCCAACCACTCACATATTTTGGCTATGTGATAAAGTGCACAGGAAATGTACAGAATTCTTAGCTATGAATTCCCCATGGAACCCCAGCTGATATACCTGGGTTTGATCACAGAGGAGACCATACACAATGAAGACTTGTACCTGTTCAAAATCATGATAATAGCTGGTAAGAAGGCCATCACAAGGAGCTGGCTCAAAGAAGCCGCTCCAGACAAAGAGACATGGAGGGGAATAGTGGAGGAGATAAGCGATATGGAAAAAAATGACATTCCTGCTCAGAATGAAGGCGGAGACATACGACAGACGGTGGTAAAAAAATGGACAACATATGAGCCGTTAGATGTGTAAAGACTGCCATGGCACAATCAAAACAGACCCGACACACCAAGAGCAAATACAGCTCCCCCCCACCATACAACACTGTCCTGTCCTGTGAGTCTCGTCTGTCTTGTCTGTCCTGTGGTGGTGGTTGTCATATTATTACTGTTCTGTATAATGCTTATGTAAAAGTTAAAAATAAAGAGTTATATATAAAAAAAAAAAAATGCAGACAATGAGGTAAAAATGCAAAAATGAGGTATGGATGTAGTGCAAATCTCTTTAATAAATAGATATAAATATGAAAAATATAAAAAAAAATAAAGAAATGTTATATTGAATTATGTAATTTACCGGTGAATGTATATATACAGTGTGTTTATATCCAACCCTTCTCAATAGAAGCAGGCAGAATGTGAATATGAGGAGTGTGAATGTCAGGGAACCTTCAATGTGTCAGTGTGTGTTTCCATCTGTAATATTTTCCTGATGATTATGATGATCAAGAAGAAGCAGTTCATCACAAGGACTTCCAACACATATAGGGTCAAGAAGATTGGAAAGTTCTAGCGGATGCATATCTTTTCGGTGAGAGAGCCTTGGATTCAGAGTATGAACAGTGTCTCCTTTCATCCCCAAAGCCTGTGGAACAAACTGGACCCCCCCCACATCATACTGACAAATGCTTTCAGTGCCTCTCTGCAAATATACTGTTCTCCAGTTCAATAAGGGGGTGTTATGCTCAGCCTCTTCTCTTCTTCTGGGGTGAACGCATACAGCAAAACATGTCATGTTGTTGTGAGGAGTGATGTCTGTTGGTGCAATAATACAAAACAGTGTATGTATTAAGGGTATTAAATTACCTGTGGGTTCATCGCCGGGTGATGTACTAGTCAGGATTTCTGTTAGCTGGAATTTCTAGAATATATAAATCCTGATGGCCATTGTGGCCGGTAAAGAAAATAAATCTTACATTGACGAGTGAATGCATAGACTACTGCCCTGTTCTGTGGGGGAGAGGGTGAGTGCATGTTCTGGCAGTGAAATCACCTTCTAGCTACACACGAGACACACATTTTGCAAGTTCAACAACAATCACAGAGCCCTGTTGCGGCCCAGTTTTATATACAGTAGTACTATGTCTGTCTGGCTGTCTGTCTGTGTCGGTTTTAAATTCATTTTTGTGAAGTGTCACAGCCAACTAGTGACACTGGTTATTATGACATCCTGTTCTTATGTTAATTATATATGATTATGAGGAATGTCTGTATATTCTTCCTCCCACTTGTGTAAAAATATATCTGTTTTAAATCTAGGCATATGTTACTGTATGCGTCTAGATGTGATAGGTATGTATATATATCTGTATATATATATATATATATATATATATATATATATATATATATATATATATATATATATATATATATAAGCGTATAAGACTATTCATGCAGGAAGTGTATTCATGTATTCATGTACACAGGCCATTCTCTTCCATCTCAAATACTGCAGGGCCTTTTCCTAGAACATGCAGTAAAGGAGTTACCCTTAAGAATGTGACCTTGAGAGATAGCTCCGAGTGAGACGAGCACAGAGATGAGAGCAGAAGAGAGAACTGGCCTACTACAAAATACATATATGATGTGTGATCAATCAGTGTTTAAAGTATATGAGTACTGTATTGTACATGTATATGTATGTATATCTGTATACATCTGTATATGTATGTGTTAGGCTATGTACTGTATATTACGGCAGTCTGCCTCGTCTTCGTCTCAGAACAAAAGAGGCCCATGTAGTAAGGGAGTTAACCCTTGCAGTGAGGAAGCAGAACAGACATGCATACATGTTTAAGTGATGTAATGGGGTTTTTCCCAGAAGAAAGTAATCTGTTACTTCTCCAGTAGATGTAACGACTAGAAGGGGAGGAGTCCATCCTTACTATGTGTGTTGTGTGTTGATTGGATGGTAAAAATGACATCACAGTATTTAGACCAATAGAAATATGATGCAGGATCGATATAAAGATGACTGCTCCTACTTCGAGAGCTCAGAATTTCAGATTTTTCCATTTGTTACTTTAGAAGACAAGATGCAGGATTTTGCTTTGGCAGGCACAAGCCGTGTTAGGCCTTTGCGATCTTAGAGATGAGATGTTTTGTATTATATAATCTTTTAAACTGTAATGGATATATCCAATACAGTCCTTTTTTGTAACTTCATTGAAATAAAGATTACTTTTTTCTAATTATCCATTGAGTTCGAGCACTGCTTTCTGCCAGCAATGGGCCACGATGCTCAAGCTTGCAAATAATGATTACGTGTTAGTACGCTAATATGGGTTCTTTCGTAAAATGATGATAATGATGATGATGATAATAATAATATTATTGTTATTATAGGCATATAAGAGTTCTCCTAGACATACATTCGGTTTATTACAAACAAGAAGAGATTAACAACTCTTCATGCTTACATTTCATATCAACTGGAGATAACTAGACCAGTGACTTGAAGTAATCTTGACAGAAATAGTAATTGACTCGAGAACTTGGCGAGTTTAGCACCTCGCTGGGGGATATCGAGCGGCCACAGGCTTCTATCTCGAGTAGGTGATTGAGATAGATAGAGACTGCCTGTAGCTCTTAACAATTTTCAACAAGGAGTATTTGTTTGTTGGACAGGGTTGACTGTGTCCATCTCCACCAGATTTGTGTCCGTTTTGATGACATAACATTTCGGAGGGTGAAATTTCTTTACTGACGGATACGTTACCATCCGGTACAACTGCAAGGGCACAATCAAATTAGGTTCTAATTCAAAGATAAACAAACGGACAGCAATACCTTCCATCAAATTTCTATCCGTTCATTGGCGGATCAATGTACAGCTGCAAGCCTAGCCATGTTTTCATGCATTTCTCTATGACGACACGTGTGTTACATGACATGGCCGTTACATTTAGTAATTTAGCTGACGCTTTGATCCAAAGCGACTTACAAGTTCGGTACAACAGGCCAGCAGGAAGGGTACAACTCTGGCAGCTAAGGGTAAATAAATAACATTGTTTGTCAAACATTTTACATTTGGTCGGTAAATTAGAATCTTGTTGACCACATTGACCGGACAAAGAAAATGCTAGCAGAAGCCCTGCTACTAGTGCAATGGTTCTCAGCCTGGGGGATTGCAAAATGATTTTAGGGAGGGGGTCACAGAAAGATATACAACATGATATTTAAAATTTTTGGTATCGAATATTTGATAGACATATAAATCATTATTGTATGTCAAAATTCACCATTCAGCCTATGCTTGACTATGTAGGAGGGTCGCAAACAGACAGTCACACAAAAAGGTTTGAGAATTGACTGTACTAGTCGACAATAGAAATACTAGTTGCTTATTAATAAAATGAACCTATATCCATTAGTCATTAGTTTAACCATGTATTATAATGTGGCAATAAAATTTAAAATGAAATGGCTATCCAGTTAGTTTTGGGCAGTATGGTTCTACTCTTGCAAGAGAGGTTAAAGCATAACAAGTTGCATAGAAGATGAAGGATAACAGCATACTGAAACTGACCAGCAGGGTGAACAAATCCCCCATAGGGGATTAACAACACATAGTATTATTAATACTACTACTACTACTACTACTACTAATAATAATAACATTGCTTCATATATTTAACTTTCCAGAGAAAAATTTCACAATTAAGAAAACTGTAATTATGGGGATTGTTTTGGGCATTTTCCCTCTGTTGTTTGAATAGTCTACATCTGATAGAAGTCCCATCCCGACTGCATGCACGTCATTATGAAAATGCAACACACACACAGACACACACACACCTGTTGGATCTGCACTCCGAAGCCTTTGAACTCATCGTCCCAGGTGGTATCCCTGTAGATGGCATCTACCCGATCAATCAACTCAATCTAAAGGAGGGATAAACATCAAAGACAGGGCATCAGTAAACTTTAGGCCCGTTTCCGCCCTATCTCCGTGGAAGGGAGTCATAACGTTCATTATGTTTGGATCCGTTTGTCCATACAATCACCAAACCAAACAAACAATTTAAAAAGAAAAACAACAACACAAAGTAACAATTTCACATCTGATTCGGATTAAATCAAATGCACTGTAGGTGAGAATACACAGCCCTTGTGTGATGTTTCCCCACAGCACTGTAGGTGAGAATACAAAGCCCTTGTGTAATGTTTCCCCCACAGCACTGTAGGTGAGAATACACAGCCCTTGTGTGATGTTTCCCCCACAGCACTGTAGGTGAGAATACACAGCCCTTGTGTGATGTTTCCCCCACAGCACTGTAGGTGAGAATACACAGCCCTTGTGTGATGTTTCCCCACAGCACTGTAGACTCCACCGTAAGCTATACTGTAAGTCACAAACTGTGACTGGACACTTACTCATGGGCCTGGTCTGGTCTACAAGATACACCACTAAGGTACCCATGTACATGTCAAAATACTTCCCAAAAGGTCAGTGAATTCCATGACCACAACACCAGAGGGAGTTCCACAAATCATGTTCAACCCAGATTCGGCTCAAACAAGGGACTAAACACGTTTCCAAATTATGCCACAACAATGTGGAACGCCCTACCCACAGCCGTAAAATAATGTGAATCCCTACCCTCCTTCAAAACCGCTCTCAAAGAGCACCTACGGGAGGCTGCTATTCTAAACTGGCCCCGGTAAATGTCCAACCACCCCCCCACCCACCCAACCCCCTCTAATGTACAGTTTCTTGCTCCTCGAATGTATATATTTTCTTTTATGATCCGTCTCTTAAACAGTACTGTATATTTGTATATCTTGTATGTCATAAATGTCTGGATGTAACAGTACTGTATATCTGTATGTCATGTATGTCATAAATGTCATGATGAATTGAAAATGGGGGACCCTGATGTAAACAAGACGAAAGAATTTCTCTGGTCTGCATTCCCTTAACAATTGTGTGTATTGAGCCGTACTGTATTGTACCCATTCTGCAATCTGTTAATAAAGTTTTCAATCAATCATTGGGACATTTTGTAGGGGCGTTTAGTCGGTGGGGATGTCCCAATCGGACTCAGAGCCGATTGCGGCATATTTAAATTGATCGGTATTGACTATATTAAGCCTGATTTTTTTGTTGAAAGATAAATGAAAATGATAACAAAGCTGTCTATCTATTAATAATTGATTAGGGCTAGAAAGTATACTGAATATGAAGCTATACAGTCATGGATCCATGCAAATGGTTTTTACTATACCGTCATTTACAATATATACATGTTGTTAAAAATATATTATTATTGTATATTTTTAAGTTTATAAAAAAGATTCCTTGCAGCAGTATTTCAAAGTAAGAATATTTTGAATTAAATAGCACCATGGCAATTGTATTACAAGATAAAAACATAAAAAATATGTCATATCACATTGTAATTTGCACTGGAAAACTATAACATCAAATACCGTTATACCGTCAAATGTCATAAAAATATATATGGCCCAGCCCTATGGGATATCCCTATTACTCAGTGTGTCTGTTGTAGCTTATTTTCTAATTGACCTATCTCAAACTCTGCCCTCTTTTCTTGATCCTCCAATAACAACTGTTGCTTTCCTCTGACAAAGGTTGGACATTTTTCAGCCTATATATACAGTATAGGAGCGCTGTGGGACTGGACAGGTTTGTACTTGTTCAATAATCAGCAGCAACTTGCCAGTGAATTCAGAGTTTCACAAGCAAATATGATTTCTTAGCAGTAAAAGTAGGCTTGGTTTACAAATCTAGCCCAAATCTACTGGATTGGCTGTGACTGGTGTCAATTTCAAACCCTGTGTTATATTATGTTTCCATTATGTTCAGTGGTTGTACAGCATGTAAATTTACACAAATACGTGTCCCATCTAGGACAACAATGTTTGTAATGTAATTGACCATATTCACATGGCGGCCATTTTGCTCTTAATAATAATACATCTATTTTATATAGCGCTTTTCCAGATGCTCAAAGGCGCTTTACATGGGTAGAAGAAACAAAACTATGGCAAAACAAAAACAGAACAAAAATAATACATGACAAAATCAAATAAACAGACAGAATTAGAGGTCAAACGCAAGATTGAAAAGGCTCTTATGTCATGCTCAGGTTGGGATTCCTTCCCACTGCGGGACCCAACCTGAGCATGACGTAAGAGCAAAATGGCCACCGTGTGAACATAGTAAATAGAATAGAAAGGCAGACCAGGTAGTTGAGCGTGATGCTTTCCTCTCCACGGCCCATGTGTTTGAAGAAGCGGTAGTCTGCCACCAGTAGCAAGGGACAGGTGTTCTTCTTGTGCTTGTCAGCATCCCTCCTCTCTCTGTGGTGGACATCTACAAGGGAAAAGCCATGGTCATCAAGCAACACAGACAAGGTGGGGATACAAATAGATACCTGTCCTAGTATCCACCTGTCCGTCCTACCTAGGGGTAGGACAACGAATGTGCTTAGTTAACGGACAGGCAGGACAGCAATACCCCCCTGCGCTTCATGTGTGGTTGTGATAACAAGTGTCAGACATAAAGCCACAGTTATATTTCGTATGGCATCGCTCCCGCTCTGAGCCTTACGAGATACTCTATATCGCCTGTGATACCTAATGTATCTCCCACGAACAAAAACACATGCACCCCACCTGTATGGGGCCCCGCCCCTTATGGTGGCACCACCCATATAATCATGACTCTGGTCATGACACACCCTTCCTCTATTTTCGTCCCAGCGTACTGGATGCTATGCACCATGCGAGCTAGCGGAATGAAAAGATTAAGGAAGATTAATAATGTTGGAAGCTTACCGGAGGTTGCTGGCCCCTGGCATCTTCGACGCATGTTTTCGGCGACACGACGGGCCTGTGATGTTCCTCGTTTGATGACTGCACATCGAGGTTCAGCTGTACAAGGCTGGCTGTCGGGCCAGCTTGTACTCAGGTAGGCCCTGTGTCTTCAGGCATGGGTATTAGTGTTAGTAATGCTGGTTTGTGTTGTTAACACAACCTTGTTGTGTGTTGGCGCCAGGGGCAAGATGGTTTGGTGAACGTTCTCTGCAGGGAACGGTTTCCAAGCTGTCTTGGGCGTGCTGCTAAAACATCTAAAGCTATGCTAACATGCTATCGCTACTGCCGCATGCTATCACTACTGCTAATTGCTATGCTGTTTTAATGTCTCCGCCGTGAGATGTTGTCACTCTCCCGCCTCTTGCCCGGTTCATCAATGAAGGTCAGTCGGTAGCTGTTGTGGGGTTTTGAGTTCTATTTACCTTTTTCGGGTAAATGGGTTGACAACGGGGTAGGTCGTGGCTAGGTTCTAGCCAGGTATTACCTTGTGTTCCGGCGGGGTTTGTTGAACGGTGTTCCCATCTGGGTTGGCGTCGGGTAGTGGGGCTATGGGTCCAGCCGACATGGTAAACATGTTGCGTGTCTGTGCACAGGCAATTGTTGTCTTGGGTTCCACATTGCCTGGCGTTAGGCTGCAGTAGTATAAGGGCAGGGCCGCTTGGGAGAAATGTGAGGCCCTGTGCGTTTTTAGACGCGAGGCCCCCCATCTCCTGGGGCGGCCCTGTGTAGGGGGCTATTGTTTCATTTTGTCACTCTGCTATGAGAAGGTCTGTCTTGCTACAGCTTTCTCTCCTCTCAAACCATTCATACTGACGGTCAATCGGTATACTGGGGGAGTAGTGCGGGGGGGGGGCTTTGTTTACCTTTTTTGGTAAATGGGCTAAACTAGGGCTGGTGTTCTGTTGTGAATATTTTGAATGAAGACGGGTCTGGTCCGTCTCCCCTTAAACTTTGTGTGTATGGGTTTGCTCATTCTACAGTTTTTGTGGTTTAGCTCTTTTTATTCATTTAACCTTTTCATGGTCCACACCACAGTGGAGGGTGCTGTTTGCAATCACCACTGGTGCTCCATGTTAACGTCAGTCCTTTGTTTTTGATATATTGAAACAATGCCCCGCCCGGCCGACACCATGGGTCGGCCTGGCGAGTGGCTGGTGGGCTGTTAAGGCTTGTACCGCCACGGTATGGAATTGGCAACGATTAGAACTGTGTTCGAATTGGTGTTTTTTCTATTACAGAAATGGTGTCTGGTGGAGGGGCCTTGAGGGCCGGCCGACGTCGACACATCGCGCACGGTGTTGGTAAACCACTCCGTCGAGGATGTTGACGTTATTAGCTTTGACCCAGCCGCAAGCTATAACCGCTCAGGGTTCCCCTCTCCGCAGGGGATTTTGGTCTTCTGCTGGAGCGCGGGCGGTATTGTCCTAGGCCCTACACCGCCTCACACCGCGCAGCCAGAAGAAGAGAGAGCACGGCCTCGTCAGCGGCGATGACGGGGCCCTCGACAGGCGGCCATGTTTCCCCCGCCAGTGGTGCCCTGGTTGGAGAATCGACAGGGTATCGCGAGGCCGACAGTCTTGGCGGCCGAGGGATCGGCCATTTTGGGTGATTTCGGTGTTGGTAAACCACTCCGTCGTCATTTTGCCGCGAGCAGCCCGCTCCCCGTTCAATCCTCTCTCTGGTATCCCCAGAAGCGGGGCTCTGAGCGTTCTCCTTTGGCTGCGGGCCGCGAACCTTCATTGAAGCGTATGCGGCCCCATTCTTCGCTTCTCATGGAGACAGGGGCTGACACCCAGTTGATGGCTGAGCCTGGGTCTGTCCGTGAGAATGTTGTGCTGTCAAGCGGCTCCCACACCTTGAACTGTGTTGGTTGAGCCTGGTGTTACGTCTGTCAACTTAAGTGTTGTCAGCAGGGGGGCTCGAAACCTTTTGAGGCACACAGTGCGGGCTTCCCCGGCCTCGCCTTCGCCAGGCCAGGTATCATGTTGGTGCTCCCACTCCTGGAATATTGGCAAGTGGTCGCAGCTCACATGGTTTGGGGTGGTAGTGATATCACTGCAGGGCTACGGTGTGTAGGAACCCATGGGGGCCTTACACCTTGCATGTCCGGCTGCGGAACAACTCCTTCAGCATGTTCTGGAGGGGTGTTCAGTGGGGGGGCTTTTTTGATCGGAAGCCCCCCGTATCAGACAGGCCCTTTTCTGTCGGGGTTCCCCCTTGGGTGCGATTGCCTCGTGGGTGGTGTCAGGGTCAGGTGTTCCGACACGGAACGCGCTCCTCGCACGATTCCAGGGTTGTCTTCGCACAGCGGGGGGGACCGGGCCAACTATCTACAGTTCCTGGCGGACCTGCGCCACGTGACGGCGGGTGCGTTGGGAGTGTCGTCACATATGACTACGGCAGTACCATATGTCGAGGTAGATGGAGAGAATGGTGAGGCGGGGACTTGTGTTTACACAACCCCACCCGTTTTCAGGTTTGGTACAGACCCTGTTGTCGGGGTCTCCAGCAGGGACAGCTCTGGTCGACGAGATCCAATCTCTGTGGACGAAGCAAGCCATCGTCGTGGCGTTCTCCTCCCGGTGTTCTCTGCCCGAGAAGTCGGGAGGGAGGGGTGTAAGACCCAGGCTGGACCTGTCCCATGGGAAGGTTCAGCATTTTTTGGATCGTCTCCTACCTGTTGAACACTGTCAGGTGGGGGTCTGGTTCTCCTCCATAGACCTGTAGGATGCGTATGCGCATCCCCGATCTTCCATCCTAGGGCTTACCTACGCTTCCTTTGCAGGGTTAGCGTATGAGTACCAGAGGCTGCCGTTCGGTTTTCTCTGGCTCCCCGCATCTTCACCAAGTGCGTGGAGGCCGCACTGGGGCCTCTGCGTCATCCGGGGTTACGGAGTGTTCTGCCCTGATGACGTTCTGGTCCTTCGCGGTCAAGGTGGATCGTCAGGTCTCGTACCAGGCAGGTCTCTACCAGCCTGGGGTTGCTGTAGACTGGATGTAGAGTATTCCTCTTCCCAGTCAACGGTTGGAGGGCTATGGGCATCCATCTCGGAGCGTGTTGTCAACACGCTCGGGAGGTTCCGTCCTAGGACGGTTACGGCGCTGTCTCACGTCGCGTTTTCACCGACGCCTCCCTCGCTGGTGATGCGTCGGGCCAACGCAGTAGGGGGCAGCTGGCAAACCATGCTGCCCGGTCTGCGCTACGTTCAATGTGTTGGTGTTGAAAGCGGTCCTTCTGGTCCACAGATGGTGTTGATCAGGACGGACGATACGACGTCAGTGTCGTGTATCGACAGACAGGGAGGAGTACGCTCCCCCTGTCTGCACCAGGCGGCGGGCGGCTGGCTATGGGCGTCCTCCATCTGCGCGGCCTAAGGGCTCCCCACATCCCCGGCAGGGAGAATGTGGGTGCAGGTGTACTGTCGCGGGGCGGCCCTCATCCTGACGGGTGAGGATTGCGTCTGGACATGGCCAGGCAGGTCTGGGACCGATGCCGTGCCGCCAGGGATTCTTCCCCATACATCTGTTAGGTCAGTTGTTGGGACGGGTACGTTGAGGGGCGCAGGTTCTTGATCCTGATGGTGTTACCATCTGGAATGCGCATGCTCCCTCCACTGTCGCGCTTACGCGGGCAGATGACGTATGTTCCAAGTGTGGTGTAAGGCGGGGGGCCAGGACTCAGTCTCCTGCCCCCTGGTTGCTGTCCTTAGTTACCTCCAGTCTCTCCTTGATAGACTGTCGGTTTCGACGGTGAGGGTGTATGCAGTAGCTATATCCTCCTATCATGAGGGGTTTGAGGGGATGTCTTGTTCAGCCACCCTCTTGTGAAGCGTTTCCTGCTTGGCGCTCGACGCGTTAAGCCGGTGCAACGCTCCTTGGCTCCGACTTGGGATCTTCAATTGGTCTTCGGTCGGTTGTCCTTGGCCCCGTTTGAGCCGCTCGAGCGGGCGCCGTTGGGACAGCTGTCCTTCAGGACCGCGTTCCTTCTGGCTGTCACTTCCGCTAAACGCGTAGGTGAGCTCTGTGCTCTCTCGGTACGTCCAGAGTGTCTGTCTTTTCGGACCGATTGCGGTGTCACTCTGCGACCTAATCCTGCTTTCGTGCCTGAGAATATCCGGAGTTCCTTCCGCTCCCGGGATATTGTGGTTCAGGCGTTTCGTCCTCCTCCTCACACTGGTGAGTTAGATGCGGGCCTTCACCTGTCATGTCCAGTCCGTGCTTGGGGATTTACCTCAGCCGTACTCAGGATTTCAGGGTTACCGACCAGCTTTTTGTCTGTTACGGTGGGGCTCGTGCTGGTAAGGCACTGTCGGAGCAGCGCCTGTCCCATTGGTTGTGCGAGGGTGTTACCCTCTGCTACACGCTGGCTGGGCAGGATCCCCCTGGGGGCGTCAGGGCGCACTCCACTCGTGGGGTGGCTGCCTCTGCCGCTCTCCTGGGTGGGGCCTCGGTGGAGGACATCTGTGCTGCAGCTTCATGGTCCTCGCCGGGCCCCTTTGTAAGGTTTTACCTCATGGACATGACCGGGGGTTCTGTCTCCCAGGCGGTTCTGGGGTCTGTGGCCTTTCCTGCTTCCCGTCCTTTGGTCGGGTAGCGGGAGTGTATGGGTATGGGCCGCAGTGTGTTGAGTCACACGTGGTTCCGCCTGTACGGTGTGTTCAAGGGGTTCTGGCTCCCTCTTGTTCGCATTCAGGTGGAGTTGACTGCGCCCCCCCTTCGTTAGGAAGGATGGGGTGACAGGGCTCCCCGCACCCCTTGATGTGGGCTTACGGGTCCTCAGGGGGTACATCTGTCGGGTCTCGCACCCGCTCTTCCCCATTATCTCGTAAGGCTCAGAGCGGGAGCGATGCCATACGAAATATAACGATAGGTTATGTAGATAACCTAGTTATATTAGTATAGGCTAAGCTCCCGCTCTGCGCGCCCTGAGTTCCCTCTTGAGGGATCTTTTCCTGGGACGGGTTTTTGGCGAGGAAGGGTGTGTCATGACCAGAGTCATGATTATATGGGTGGTGCCACCATAAGGGGCGGGGCCCCATACAGGTGGGGTGCATGTGTTTTTGTTCGTGGGAGATACATTAGGTATCACAGGCGATATAGAGTATCTCGTAAGGCTCAGAGCGGGAGCTTAGCCTATACTAATATAACTAGGTTATCTACATAACCTATCGTTAGGCATCAAGGCGAGGTGTGAGGATGACACATGCAGAGACTAGGGCTGTTGTATGGAATTCTCAATATTGCTTTGTGAAATCACGGTTAATCAAACTGCTTTACATTCAGTACAAATTCTGACTTTTCACCAATTTCTATTTTGTCATTAGAATATATGGGCATTCTAATGTTGACCCTAACCATATCAAGTGGGTCCCTGCTCTCAAGTTCTAGTTCACTCCATCCACATTTGTTTGCATCATTGTCAGGTCAAAAAGGCTTGTTGAATGTATTGGAATTGTATTGATAAAAACAAAAGAGAAAAACAGTATTACTGCCGTTACTATGATTTACTACCATAGGGTCTTTATACAGTACCTGTATCACTGTACATATTAATACTATAACACTCTACACACATCTGATTAGCATTATTACTCAGTAGTACTAATTTTTACATATACTCCAGTTTAATCACCTGTACATTGTACTTTACTGTTACAGTACATTTGCACTCTGGTTAGTGGTTAAATGCCAAACTTATTTGTTATACTGTACTTGTGCTGTATGATGACAATCAGAATCAGAAAGGTCTTTATTGCCAAGTAGTTTACACATACAAGAAATCTGATTTGGCCCTTTGGTGTGACATTAACGGACAGACAATTACAATGGAACAAAATAGAAGGTTGAATAAGATCAAATGGAATATAAACTAAATTAAAATAGAAGCACAATAGAATATAATTATAAAATAGAATAGGCCAGGGCTGTACAATTGTGCACAATGTGATCAAATATATACACTAATTAGAATAAAAATAACAATACAGTGGGATAGAATATTTACCAGGGCTGTGCAATAGCAGTAATGTGCAAAAAGAATGAACAGTGAAGTGTGAACATGAAGAGTTGTATATACAAATATATAGTCCATATATACATTTGAATATAATCGAATCTTATGGTTGCAGCTGCAGTGGAGAGTCAGATAGGCATAGATACAGTAAAGGCATGAACACAAGGGCATAAAGTAGTAAAAAAAAAAGATGAGGTCAGCACTCCATTGTAAATTGCCCTTGTTTTCACATTTGGCAACATTGACTTATTTAGTTTGCCTGTGAACTGGTTAGACAATGCATCTGTTCTTCAGAACAGAATGAACTGCAGCACAGACTACTTCCCCTCCGATCTCCAATACCACAAAACAACACGTAAAGCCTTATTAGGCAAACTGTGTGTGTGTCAGTACAATCACTATGACGTCAGCAGTCCTAGGGTGATTTCAACAATGGACCTATCTAATCCTGCCCTCTTTTCTTGATCCTCCGATCACAACTGTTGCTTTAAGTGTTGATCCTTTGATTGGAGGATCAAGAAAAGAGAATTTGAGATAGGTCAATTGACAAAGGCTCTCCTGAATGAGTTGTTCTGTGGTGTTGCCTTCATTTTAATTAAAGCATTTTCAACAATTCTGTACAATCACTAAGAAAATCCATCCAACACCATCCAGCAGAGGAGGAGTGGCATCTGTCGTGGGAGATACATGAGTCAATTTGTAACAAAGGAAACTAAATGACCCTGCCTTTGCTGCGTCAGATCTGTTGATCCCTTTAAATCCAGTCTCAAAACAAACCTTTATTCAATCACTAGCCTTTGGATCCCCCTGCTATTGTGTGTTGTGCCTATGATCTGTTTTTCATTTGTTGATTTGTGTCTTATGCACTATTGTGTGTATTGATGCCTGAGCTCTTTCTAATTTAATTACCTGTTTAATCCCTTGTGACTAGGGATGCTCGATATTGGCTTTTTTACCGATACCGATATAGTCCAACTCTTAATTTCCGATACCGATATATGCAGGGTCCGCCCCCCCCCCCCCCCCCCCCCCCCCCGCCAAAAAATTTATAATTTCAGGTAATTAACATTACATATCTCTTGTTGTGGAATTAATACAACATTATGCATACTTTTGACAATAAATAAAATCAGAATTAGTTCTTACTTGCTTGCCTGGGTAAATAAAGGTTATAGAAATGTAAAAAAAATTATAAAAAATAAAATTGAAAACCGATACCGATATTTTCCGATATCACATTTTAATGCCGATAGTTTCAAGTTTCTTTAATAGTTGTCATACAGAAGTACAGAATACTTTTATACAAAATGCTTCTTACTGTTACGCTCCAGAGACTGTGCTAGACAAGATAAGTATGAAATAAAATAAAGTAGCATGTAAAAGAAGTAAAAATAGAGGTCCCAGTGTTCAGTATAGATATCGGCCGATAATATCGGTAGGCCGATAATATCGGACATCCCTACTTGTGACTTTACTACCAGTCTTGGTCTGTAGTACAGCACTTTGGTCAACGTGGGTTGTTTTTAAATGTGCGCTATAAATAAATCTGACTTGACTTGGAAGATTCAAGATTACTTATTTGTCCCTAGCAAAGTTGGTCTTGGACATAAAGGCTGCCACATAAGAAATACATAAAATTACAGTGCAGTAACAGACAAAGTCTGTATGGACAAGTACAGACAAAAAGTGCATAGTATGGACAAGTACAGACAAAAAGTGCATAGTATGGACAAGTACATAGTATAGTGCATAGTATGGACGGACAAGTACAGACAAAAAGTGCATTTCAAATACGTTCAACACACCCTCCTTTCACACCCTCCTCACGACCTGAGTTTAGGAGATTCACTGATAGAATTGAGAGATGAAAGAGTTTCTATTAGAGCTGGGCCGTTAACGGCGTTAACGTGCTGCGTTAACGCGATACTGGTATCGCGCGATAATATAATTAACGCAGTTAAGTTTTTACCTTTATTTACCCAGGGTAGGTTCGCCGAGCACAGATGCTCTTTTTCAGGAACGCCCTGCTTCACATTCACACAGTTCCATTCACACCTGGGAGCTGCCCAGTACAACCACAGTTGACACCATTGGCCACTGAGCAACTCCACTGGAGCAGTTGATTTGCATTGGCAGGGTTTGGCCCTGTCTGGCACCCAACGGGAAAAATATTATAGGCACTATAAGTAGACACCGCTACATAAAACAAGCTGGTCTGCCTGAGTGACTGGTGGAATAAGGAGAAATAGAGATTGGACTGATTGAGTCAAGCCATGTCACATAGTTCAAGTTTGAAATGCTTCTTTCTGTTTTGCTCCTGAGAGTGTGCTAGATACTGTACTGTACTGGTAATATTATTTATTTGTGTTAACTTCTGAATAAAACAACTTATTAAACACAAGTACATCTTATTGAACATTATTTTGATATTTCATTACCAATTATGATAGCAAAACAGCTTTTTCAAACAGTCTGTAATGCATTTTGGAAACGGGAGATGGGCTCATGGTGTAATGGGCCACCTGGCCTGAGAAACATAAGGAGGAAAGAAAAAGTAAGGACTTACTTCTGGTCATTATTTGGGTAGAACACACATATTTTGAATGCCTTCGGCAGGTTTTTTCTTTTTTTTTAGCCATTTTAATCTAGATTAATCTAGATTAAATCCAGGATTGCAGATAGATTAATCTAGATTAAAAAAAATTATCTATGCCCACCTCTAGTTTCTATACATATTCAGGGTCTTCTCCTGTATTTAATTGGAGCCATGTAGCGTCTACTTCAGGGCTATTCAACTGGCGGCCCGTGGATGATTCTGACCGGCCCGCCAAAGATGACATGATAATATTATTTTTTTTTTTAAATAAAAAAAAAATGTTTTTTTAATTTTTTTAATTTTTTTTTCTTTTCATGTCAACGTTAACACGCACAATTGAGCCAAAAGTCACTCAATTAATGACAGATTTCATTGATAAATTGAGGGAAGACTTTGCAAGTCGATTTGATGAATTTGACATGTCCAGAGAATTGATGCATTTTGTGAGCAACCCATTTGCCAATGTAGCTGCTATTTCCACAAAAGGACAAGAGTTCCTTGCATCACTTCACATTGATGAAGGTCTCCTGCAACTTGAAATAATTGACATGCAAGCATCATCTGCTCTGAAGCAGGCACTTGAGAATGAATCCACCACAACATTTTGGATAAAGTGTATTCATGTCAAGACATTCCCCAAAATAAAAACGCTGGCAATATCTGTGCTAACAATGTTTGGCTCAACATACACCTGTGAATCCAGTTTCTCTCACATGAATGCCATTAAAACAAGCAACCGTGCCTCCTTGACAAATGAGCATTTGCATCACTGTTTGCGGGTAGCCCTCACTTCCTATGAACCCTCTTTCTCTGCCATTGCCCAGTCAAAGAAGTGCAATCGCTCTCATTAGATGTGTGTATGTAGGCTAGGCCTGTCTGCCCCCCACCCCCCTGATGTTTGAGAGTTAAGAGTGGACAATAAGTGCTAATAAGATGCTGTGATTTGCTGTTGTTGCACAGACATGAAGCACTTTTTCATAAGCTCAGCTGCACTATAAATGTGTTTTTTTGTTCAAGTGTTGATGTTAGAATGTTCAGATGCACATCATGCACTTGTTTGTTTTTAATTTTATTTTTATATTGAAATGTTGAAGAGGAGATGTTGCAGTTGTTGCACAGTCATAAATGAAGCACTTTTTGCAGGAGATGTTGCAGATGTGGCACATAAATGAACCACTTTTTTTGAAAAGTATACTACTTTTGCAATGTAGTTAAATAAAAGTTGTGAAAATGTGGTTGCGTGTTGTGTCAAGTGTACATATATTCATAGCACGGGGAGGCGCCGTGGCAGTCCGGCCCCTGGCCCCTTGGGTTTCTGACAATGTGGCCCCCTGAACAATTTAGTTGAATAGCCCTGGTCTACTTGATGGGAGCGGCCCGTGCTCTGAATACAGGAGGGTGTGACTCTGCAAAGCCTCCGAGCGGCAACCAACCTCCCGCTCACCCCTATCCTATGTGCTCACATGCACGCTCACAAATCACATGTACGCTCACAAATCACATGCACGCTCACAAATCACATGTACGCTCA